>NC_056735.1:1586944-1886944 GCF_019279795.1 Protopterus annectens | reverse complement strand
ATGGAATTGAAGATGACCATTTTGAAGATGGTCTTCAGGTCAGAGGCTTGTATATGTTGTCGCATCCTTTCAAGGATTTCTATTTGGCCAAGGCACAGGAAAAATTGTTAGGGAAATATCCTTATTGGGACCATGACGTTTGACATCCAGCATTGATTTTGATAAAAATATCAATCCTACCAAGTCTGTTCCTCTCGATAGCTACTGGCTAAGCCTCCAATCTTCACATAAGGATTGTTGCAGTATGATATAAACTTGGATGAGACTGGAGTCCGTCACCAGTGTCCCAGACTGGTATTTTTTTAAGCAGTTGATAATTCCATTAGGATTAAATGGTTACATTTTTGCAACATAGCTATTTAGGAGAGTGTGGATTCTGTCCAGTTATGGTTTACAACTTTAAGCTGATACAAGAGCTTCATGAATTTGTCATCAGTTTCATAGACCTTGCTATTTGGCATAACACTAATCCGATTATTTTTCAGTTTTTATTACTGCACTGTGTACTGTACATTTTGTTCCTTTTGATCTTTCGTAATCCATCCCATTTTATTTCAGTGGTAGGACTGACTGCCACAAGTAGCAGTCATAGTGGCATACATAGAGCCTCCTCTCACTCCCATAATGCCTCACACTTTCCCATCTCTCCAGGTCTTGTTTGCTGTTGATCAGACAGCATCTCAGGGCACTATCAATATTGTTTTCCTTTTTCTACCATTTAATCCTCCCCATCATCCTTTTGTAGTGAGGCTGGCATAGCTTGGACTAGTATTGTGCATGTTCACCTTCTTTAGCTTAGTCTGAGGTTCTTTTACACACCTGCCAAATCAAGCTTTGATGCCTAGACCTGTTATGTAGTGTAGACCTGTAGTGATTTCTGATGGCTGTCTCATTAATGGCATATTATGGCAGCTTTAGATTGTAGCACAGATGAGGTCAAATCGGAGCAGGCCCCAAAATTTAAAAAAAATGTGGCAGTTGTGGCTTCAAGATTCCATTACAGGATACACATGAGCTTTGCCTTGAGTGCCTTGGTATGAAACATTTAGCTTCCAGGTGCAGTAATCTGTTGCAGTTTCAGCTCCAGGACCCTGAAAGAGCACAGAAATAAGCTGATTTTCAAACATCATTATCCCATGAAAGAGAAGAGTAAATCTGAAGAGGGCTGTGTGGCCAGGGATTCTGATACAGTCCCTTCCACCCATGGATATTAAGAAGGAAATCTCCCAGCCAAGACAGTG
This sequence comes from Protopterus annectens, assembly GCF_019279795.1. NCBI lineage: Eukaryota > Metazoa > Chordata > Ceratodontiformes > Protopteridae > Protopterus > Protopterus annectens. The sequence continues at coordinate 1,885,703 of NC_056735.1, read as the reverse complement.
TAGGGACCCAGCCTTAAACCAGAGTAGGTTTTGACCTCCTGAGTGCCGCATTTAGAATTTATTATCCTGACTGATCCCATTCCCAGGAGAAGACTGAGAGTTCTATAGGTATTTGGAATGTAGGTTTTCTTCCTGTACATCCATATGTTCAACTAAGTGACTTCATAGATCCTCTGTTCACCTTGACTGAGACAAGATGATGAAAGCTTGCGTCAAAGCTCAAACTGAAGTGGATGTCCACTTTTCCTTCTCTGTATCTAGAGTGATTAGAGAAGGGACCCTTCCTTTCCATGTTTTCTGCTACTTTCCCTGGCCTTGTTTAAGCACTGGATGTTACCCTTGCCAGCCATGTCTACTGCTGCTGTTCTGGTCTTGTTTTAGCACTGGGTATAGCAAAGCCAGCAGTGTTTCAGCAGAATTTAGCATCTGCATCTGTGAGGTTATCCCTTCAGCATTACCAGTAAGAGTACTAGTGATGCCTTTTGGCACCAAGTTTTACTAGGTTCCAGGTCCTTGGTGTCAGTAATTTGCATTGACCTCTGCTCCAACACCTTGGGCCCCATTCTTGGCATTCACACCTTTGATACCAAAGCCTACCTCAGCATTGATATTGTCATTGGTACCTGGACATATCCCCTTGGAGTCAGTCTCAACGTCTTGGATTTCAACTTTCACTGGAAAACCGATACATTTGGTACCAGAGGTCTTAATATCAGCTGCTAAGGGCCAGGAGACTGCTGTTGGACCCCCTAGGAGTCTACATCCACTTTGGTGGCACCCCATAGTCAGATTTCTTGGTCCTTTCATCCATGTCCCAGTGTGACAAAATGATGGAAAGCTGCCTTCAGCTCTGATTGTCTGGAACATAATCTTCTGCTGAGCACTTAGACAAGTCCTGTTCAAGTATGCTAAAAAAGAGGGGATGCAGAAAGATGCACTTCGACATCCTGATGGGAGTCCCATTCCTTGGAGACGGATCTGGATTAAAGGAGACTCTCCTGCCAGTATCCTCCTGTTGATCCCAATTTCAGGGTAATGTGAGAGCTGATGTATCTGAGAAGTTCATGACTAGCTGAATCGGTCCCCCCTGAAGAAGAGATCTTACAGGAGCCCTTCTTTTCTGCTTCACTGACTACTGGGGTGGTCTCTCTGGATAGGGCATACCAAGAAATAGATATAGTGAAACCAAGAAATAGATATAGTGGAGCCCATCCTGGGGAGACTGAATAAAATTTTCTGGCTGTCCAAGGACAGACAGGCTTAAAGAAAAGTTCCCTTTGCTGATTTCATTGTGGTGGCAGCAATCCTTAGAGTCATGTCAGGAGAATGGTGTAGTCCATCACCCGCATAAGGATTCATAGGCTGTGGATCAGTTCAGTAAGCATGTTTTCTCCTGTCTTACTTTTTTCATCTGGATTTTGAATTACCTTGCTCATAGGTTCATAGGTTCATACTAGGCTATCTGCCCTAAGGTATTTATAAGCCTATCCAGAGTATGTTTGGCTTTCGCCACCCATTTTAAATTAATTTTGCTATGCCCTTTTTCGAGGTTAGTATACTGTGCCTCTGTCTAACAGTGACACAGACGTGATACCCGGGGTAAACCTACGATCTCCCATCCACTCATCAAGATTCCTCTTGAAGAGAGTCAATGAGGGACTCTGCCTAACCTGGACTGGGATTTTATTCCAGACTGAAGGGAGCCTCTGAGTTATGAATCTGTCCCTCCAGCATGTCCTATTTATTTCAGTGCTGAGGTTCAAGTCTCTCGAGCGTGTAGCTCGATGGGATTTGGATTTTTTGAGGTGCAGCATGTCCCTTAATTCCGGGTTGGACAGGGCTTTATACGTCAGGCAAAGGTCGCCTCTGAGCAGGCGGTATACCACTGAGTAGAGCTGGAGTTTCTTTAACCAGGCAGCATATGGCATCTGTTTGAGCCCTTTGATCCTCTTGGTGAGGTACTTTTGGGGTCTTTCCAGTTGCTGCAGGTGTTTGGTAAGGTACATCCCAAAAGGGGCATTGTACTCAATTATGGGCCTGATGAGGGATGAGTAAAGAGGCACGATGACCTCCCCTAATCTAGATGTGAATCCCTTCATGATTAGGTGGGCTATATAAAATGTTTTTCTAACCACTTTGGCCACGTGGTTGTCAAATGAGAGATTGCTATCAACTTGGGTCCCCAGGTCCCTAATTACTTCTTCTGTACTTAATGGATTACCACCTATGTGGTAATTTGTGGGCACTTTGTTTTTGCCAAAGGGGATGACTATACACTTTTTGGCATTTAGCTTGAGGCCATGGCTCTGGCACCAGTTGTCTGTTTCTATGAGGCCCTTTTGGAGGATGCTTGTGTCGGCTGGAGAGTCGATTATGGCGCCCAGTTTGCAGTCATCTGCGAACGTGGTCAGCCACAGTCCTTCTGTGTTGGCCTGTACCTCAGAGAAATATATACCGAACAAGAGAGGTCCCAGGACTGAGCCTTGTGGGACGACACTTGTAACTAGTTTGGAGTCTGACATGGCTCCAGCAATTCTAACCATGTGGGTTCTGTCCTTGAGCCAGTTTGCAACCCATCTGGTGACATAGGGGTTTATATTTAAGCTGGTGAGCTTGTCTATAATGCCCGAGTGGGGTATTGTATCGAAGGCTTTTGCGAGGTCCAGGTAGGCTGTGTGGACCACCTTCCCTTCGTCAATGGCCTTGGTGACTGTTTCAAAGAAGTCGACCAGGTTTAAGAGGCAGGATCTGCCCTTAACAAAGCCGAACTGGGTAGGATCCAGTGTCTCTAGGTCCCAATATCTTTATTTATGAGGTCCATGATGATCCTTTCCATAGCTTTGCAGACCAAGCTAGTCAGGCTTATGGGGCGATAGTTTCCAGGGTCCGTTGAGGCACCACCTTTGTGGAGAGGGACCACTGTTGCTGTACGCCACTCTTTGGGTACATATCCTGTAGTAAGGCTGAGATTGAACAGTAGTTTTATGTTTGGGTTTAGCTCTTCTTGGAGTTCATGTAGGACGCAGCCCGGGACACTGTCTGGTCCCATTGATGCTGTGTTTTTAGCTTTGGAGAGGGCGGCTCTTACCTGAGCATCTGAGATGTCAGGGGGGCAGCACTCTGCTGGGATAGGTATTTGCCCTTTTGGTGGGGGGGGGGAGTTTGCGCTGAACCTGTTAGCTAGGATGTTGGCAATGTCTGTGGGTTTGGTGTATTTTTTGTCATTTTGGACTAATTCTGAGCATATCTGGGAATTCCCACCCAGGTTCCTAACATAACTAAAGAAAGTCTTGTGATTATCCTTAGTGTCCTGTGCAATTTTTCTCTCGAAGCTGGCCTTAGACGATTTTATGAGTGCCCTTAGTTTTTTGCTAATACTGATCAAAGATGCCTTCCCTTTTTGGGATTTTGCTCTATCATGTAGTAGCTTCCTCCTCCTATTGTATAGTTTGTTTATGGCTGGGGTCCACCAGACAGGACGTCTGCCTTTGGACGATTGGGTCATGGTTTTATTTGGGATTGCATGATCCATGCATTCCTGAAGGTGTTCATAGAATGCATTTATAAAGGATTCTGCGGTCTGGGCCGTATTTTCCACAGGCCCGGGGGCTTTGAAGTATTCCACCTCGGTTTTGAGGAGTGTGAAATTTGCTTTAGAGAAGTTTTTCACTGTGGTTTTCTGGGCAGGGGGTGGGGTCAGGATGTGAATATCCAGTGAGATCAGTTTATGGTCTGATCTTACCAGTGAGGGATACACTTCTGGTCTGGAGCATAGAGTCACCATGTTGGTGATGATCAGGTCCAGTATGTTTTCCCTCTTGTGGGAGTGGTAACAAGTTGTTCCATAGCATTTGAGTTTATGAATTCTAGGAACCTTTGGGCTAGGGTGTTGGAGCTAGAGTAATGCTCCCAGTCTATGTTTGGGTAGTTGAAGTCGCCCAATATAATGGTGTTTGGAGAGACCTTCATATTTTCCAGTGTTCTCAGGAAGGCCGAGTGGGGTTCCTGGGTTTGGGAGGGTGGTCTGTAGCAGGCTATAAACTGGAAGGCAGTTTTACCCACTGTTAGTTGCACATGGATAGTCTCTGATGCTTCGTGCTGTGCCACCAACCTGGAGGTGTGGGTATCTTTGATGAATATCGATACTCCCCCCTCCTTTTGTGGTTTGGTCCAAGTTTTGGGGCCGAAAAGCATGGTATGAGGTATAACCTGGTAGTGCTGGGGTGCTCTCAGGAGCCCTGAACCAGGTTTCTGTTACTGCACAGATATCGATGTTCTCCATGCTAAGGAGAGTTTTGAGTGTGTGCATCTTGAGGTTTAGACTTCTGGCGTTGATAGCATTACTCTTAGTTTCTTATCCCTTGTGATACCTATGGAGGTGGGTTTGTCTTTTGAGCCTTGCCTAAAAAAGGCACTATGGGGGTAGCAAGAGCCTTTGCCAATATCCGAAAGCCCAGGGGTGACAGGTGCAAGCCGTCCCTGGCGAAGCATCGTGGCTTGTCGAGCATATTATCCCAGGCTGATAGGCATTGGATCCCCTTTGAATGACACCAGTACTTAAGCCAATTGTTGAAATTGATCATCTTGTCTTCATATTGTGGCATCATTCTTGGTGAGGGTAAGATGCTACTCAAGGTCAGGGTCATACCAGCCTGGGCTACATGCTCAGAGAGCTCCTGTATGTCTCTTTTCATGTAGTCCAGGGAGGTACGTCTCAGGTCATTCACACCAGCATGGACAATGACTGAGTCATATTTGTACTTGCCTTGGAGTGACCTGAGTGCTTGTGTTATGTGGCGGATCCTAGCGCCCGACAGGCTGCTCACCGTGACCGTCTCCTTGTTCATCCTGGTGAGCAGGACGTCAGTGTGCCTGACGATAGTCACCTATTACAAGTGTTATCAGGTGTGTTGATTAGCCTTAAGGGCTGTGACTGTTCGGCACACTGGCTTTGTGAGATATGTGTTGCACGTGTTTTGTTTTGGGGTAGCGGTTGCTTGGGTGTCTGCTTTGGTGGTCTCTGCTGCTTAGGCAGATCTTTATTTAGAGCCTCCGAGTATGTTTTTGTGTGATTATGTGTTTGGTTTGCTGTCGTGGTAGGTCTATGTGAGACTGGAATTGTAGTGAGTTTGGTTTCCTTCTTCTCCTGAGTGGTTATGCCAGTACTGAGTTGAGAGAGCTTAGCCTCCAGTTTGGCTATATGGTTTAAGCTACCTGTTCTGTCACTACAGTGCAGACCACAAACCCTCTTAATGTAAAACAACTGGTCTGAAGCCCAATGTTTAAACTAAAAAGCTTAGAATGAGTTACACCAAGCAGTAATAAATACAATTGAGTACTTTTAAGATGACGCAAAAGCAAAATAAAGTAGAAAGAAACACAAGTACAGTAAAAGCAGATGAATTTATATATATATATATATATATATATATATATATATATATATATATATATATATATATATATATATATATATGCCATAGGTGCTGAAAATGTTTTGTCCAGTGTTCCTAGAAGAAAACTGGAGTCACAAGTGTCAACAATAGTTAATGTTTCCACACACTCCTTGAAACTGATTTCATGATGTGGCTAGGTCAGACATAGTAGTTTGCCATCATGGCTGGCTTAAGCACTCTAATTTTTGCAGACAACTTTAAGATATCCTTTGCTAATATCCTGTATGACAAGTCTTTTTTTGTACCCCACATGAAAGACGAGCTGCAGCTTGTAGGCAAGAATGTCATTCTTTAAGACCAATGTACAGATTCTTTTTCTGCTTAACTGAACTGTAAACCACTGTGTTTTAGCCAGAGTACTGCAGTGGTTTTCTCTCCAAGGAGCACTGGTGATAGTAGCGCATCTTCTTGTAAGTTTTCTGAAGTTTACTTAATAGTGTATTTAATGCATTAGAAAAGACTGGAAGGGCATATTCCAAGGATGGAGAAAAGTATGGCTTCTGGCAACAATTTCCTTGACTGAGACAGATTCCATAACAGTTTTCAGTATATGACTGGTACCACACCATGTTTCCATGGTTTTTCATTTGTCACTTTGCAAATTCTAAAGCAGTATGATATATACTAATAAGACATGGCTGTGGACTATAGTTGTTTCTGAAAAACATTCCTAGTCAGTTTATAACTCGAGTATGAATTGGAGTACAAATTGTGTACCATTAGACAAATATAGTAACAAACCATACAGTAACTTGAAAACAGCGTCAAACTTTATTTGTTAAATCCCCCCCTTACACACATGTACCCATACATGAGCACACAACACATACAAGACCACATGGACATATAAGAAAACTCTTCATATGGAACGGTGTGTGTCCAGGAATATACTGGATAACCATCCACTGTTGTTCTGCTGCTACATACAAAGGCTGCAAAGTGTTGTCTTGTTGGAGATGTAGCTCTCTCTTTCAGGAAATGACCTTGCTTTGGAAGGCTGTCATACAGGCAACCTCAGCTTTGGTTTGTGCCTCACTGGCATCCCGGCAGTGAGAGCACATTTTGATATGCCTGTAACCTCTTCTTTGGTTGGTGGACATATCAGGAGCAAGTGTGCTGTCCTCATGAGAGTTCACACTTCTGTACACCCGCAGTTAGGGCTACAAAGGTTGTGGCTTGGTGGTTGTATACCCACCCATTGGTGTCCTTAGCATCATTACATCTCTTCTAAAAGATGATTTAATTGGATAGTCTCAATATCCACAACCTTGCTATGTCCTCTCCAGCGGACACCAGAGCTGCTAATCGAACTCTTGTTGTCTAGACCATCGTCAGTATTTAATAGGACTTTACCTCTTTACACCAAAGGAGCTGGAGTATGTGTGCGTGTATACACACACACACACACACACACACACACACACACACACACACACACACATATTTATTCTTAGAAATTGTCAGAATGACATTAAACCAATGTAGTTGTCTCTTTTTTGTGGAGGCAGAAACCATGGCAGATGAAGTCTTCTACACCTTGGGGTATACACTGTCAACTCGGATATGACCTGAAAACAGAGCAGATGTCTAAGAAAATGAAACCTCAAATATTCTTCATAGTCTGTGTTACAGTACTGATTCTTGGGTCTTCCTGCCTCGCAGAAGCCCTTGAAAAGCCCAGTTCCCAAAGTCTTTGCATCATCACTCAGCAGGCTGAAGAAGGTGAAAGTTACTGTCAGCTGCCTGTAAGTTGCCAGGATCCGCCACATAATGCACGCACTCAGTTCACTCCACAGCAAGTACAAATATGACTCTGTAATTGTCCATGTTGGTGTGAATGATCTGAGATGTACCTCCCTGGACTACATGAAGAGAGACGTGGAGGAGCTCTCCGATCTTGTAGCCTAGGCAGGTATGACCCTAGCCGTGAGTAGCATCCTGCCATCACCCAGAGTGATACCACAGTACAAGGACAAAATGATTGACTTCAACAATTGGCTAAGTTCCTGGTGTCATTCTAAGGGTATCCAGTATCTGTCTGTCTGGGATGACATGATCGACGGACCACAATGCTTTGCCAGAGATGGCCTGCACCTGTTGCCCTTGGGATTCTGGATACTGGCTAAGGCTCTTGCCACCCCTATAGTGCCTTTTTTAGGCAAGGTTCAAATGACAATTTCACCACCGTAACAGGTACAAGCAAGCAAAATCTGAGGGTAATGCTACTCAGTGCTAGAAGCCTAAACCTCAAAGTGCACTCACTCGAGGCAATCCTTAAAATGGAGAACATCAACATCTGTGCAGTGACAGAGACCTGGTTCAAGGCTCCACAGAGCACCCCTGCATTACCAGGCTATAATTCATACCACACCTTTCAGCCACCTAACCTGGACCGAAACACTAAAGGTGGAGATGTGTCCATATTCATTAAGGTTATCCACACCTCCAGGTTAGTTGCTCAGCATAATACATCCGAGATTATCCAAGTGCAACTAACTCTGGGCAAGACCGCAATCCAAATTGTAGCTTTCTACAGATCCCTCACCATACCCTGGGATTCCCACTCCTCATTTCTTGATACACTGGCAAATATTAGGGTACAACCCAACACCCTAATAATGGATGATTTCAACTACCCCACCATTAACTGTGAAAACTACTCATGTACCAACTCTTTTGCTCGACGTTTTCTGGAATTCATAAATTCCAGTGTCTTGGATCAACTTATCCACACCCCCACCAGGGGCAGCAATGTCCTAGACTTGGTCATTACCAACATGGGTGACCGGTGTTCCACACCAGATGTCAATTCCTCGTTGGTCACATCTGACCACAAGCTAATCACCCTAGACATCCACATCCCGCACCCACCCCCCATTAGGGAAACCACGTAAAAAATTTCTCCAAAGCCAACTTCACATTTCTCAAGACAGAAGTGGCAAACTTCACGACACCCATGCAGACTGACAATAGAGGTACGACTGTTGAATCCTACACAAATGCACTTTATAAGCACTTACATGAGTGCATGGATCGTGCTATCCCTAACAGAACCAGGATGCTATCCTCCAAAAAATGGAAGCCAATCTGGTGGTCCCCTGCCATAAACAAACACTACAACAGAAGAAACTGTTGCAAAAAAGAGTAAAATCCCATGATTGGAAGAACTCCTTGGTCAGCCTCAGTAAGAAGTTGAGATCCCTCATAAAATCCTCCAAAGCTAGTTATGAAAACAAAATTGCCACTGATTCTAAAGACAACCACAAAGCATTCTATATGTCAAGAATCTCAGTGGCAACACTCAGATCTGCTCTGAGTTACAGCAGAATGATACTAAATATACAGAACCAACTGATATTGCCAACAATCCTGTCAGTGCTAACTTTACCCCCCTCTCACCCCCTAAAGGACCCATCTCTATACTGGAAGAATGCAAAGTTCCTGTAATCACAGCTGCACAGGTAAAAACCACACTCTCCAAAACTAAGAACACAGCATCCATGGGACCTGACAACATCCCAGGCTGCATTCTACACAAACTACAGAATGAACTGGCACCCCACCTAAGTTCCATGTTCAATCATAGCCTCACCTCAGTGACGGTTATCCCACTCCACAAAGGGGGAGCCACCACGGACCCCGGGAACTACCTCCCTATTAGCCTGACAAGCCTGGTCTGCAAGGCCATGGAACATATCATCATCATGGAACTTCTAAACAAAGACATTGGTAATCTCCAAACTCTGGACCCCACCCAGTTCGGATTTGTAAAAGGCAGATCATGTCTCCTAAACCTGATAAACTTCTTTGAAACAGTCACCAAAAGCCATAGACGAGGGTAAGGTGGTTCACACAGCCTGTCTAGATCTCGCCAAGGCTTTCGACACCGTCCCCCACTCTGGAATTTTAAATAAACTCACTAAAATAGCTATAAATCCCTGTGTCACAAGATGGGTTGCCAACTGGTTCACTGACAGAACCCACACTGTGAAAGCAGCAGACTTCAAATCTGACTTCAGACCAGTGACAAGTGGAGTACCACATGGTTCAGTCCTGGGTCCTCTCCTGTTTGGTAACTACTTCTCTGAAGTACAGGCTAATACAGAGGGTTTTTGGCTAACGAAGTTCGCAAGTGACTGCAAACTAGGAGCCATAATCGAAACTCCTAATGATGTGGACATCCTACAAAAGGGCATCACTGAGACAGATGCCTGGTGTGAAAGCTATGGCCTCAAACTCAGTGCCAAAAAGTGCATTGTCATCCCCTTTGGTAAAAACTCTGTACCCATGAACTGCCACATATGCAGTAGTTTACTTAACACCGAAAGTATGATAAGAGACCTTGGGACACAGGTGGACAGTAGTCTTTCCTTTGATAATCACATTGCCACAGTAGTCAGGAAATCCTTCTACATGGCACACCTCATCACAAAAGGTTTCTCATCCAGGAAAAAAGAGGTCATTGTTCCCCTCTACTCGTCACTCACTAGACCCATTATAGAGTATATCTTCCCTTTTGGTATGTACCTCACAAGACCTCTACAACAACTGGAAAGGCTGCAGAAATACCTCATAAAGAGGATTATCAGCCTCAAACAGATGTCCTATGCAGACAGTCTCAAAAAACTCCAGCTTTACTCCGTTGCCTCCTACTAAGAGGCGATCTCTGCCTAACGTACAAAGCTATGTCAAATCCAGAGCTGTTGGACATGTTCCACTTAAAGAAATCCCAATCCCTCTGAGCTACATGCTCTAGGGACCTAAACCTTGTCATCACAATAAACAGAACATGCTGGAGGGGATAGATTCCTGTCCCAGAGACTTCCCATACTCTGGAGCAAACTACCTATCTATAGCAAACATAGCTCCTCATTAGCACTCTTTAAGAAAAATCTTGATGATTGGATGGGAAATAGGAATTCACCCCAGGGATCACTTCTGTGGCTCTGCTCGACAGGAGCACAGGAAAATAATTTTCTTGGGTGGTGAATGCCATGGTACCTTTTTGGCTTGGCTTATATAAGCCCTAGGGTCAATAGCCTAGTACCTACCTATGAACCTGTGAACCTATCATCCCTAGCTGATGGATGTCTGAGGACAGACTTATGGGTATCAAGGGTATAAGAGGGGTGGCCATTGGTGCCAAGTTCCATTCTTTTTAGCCATGCATTCTCATGTGCTGTTCCATTTTACCTAATGCGTGCAGGTCATCAGTTGACTTGTTTTTCTAGAATTCCTACAACCTGCTTTCAGATAAGTACCCCATTAGGGAATCCTTCTTATTAATGTTTATAAAGGTCAATAACTGAAGTGTGGGATATCCCCCATAAAGATTTCCATCCCTTTTGTTTGGGGCTTTTGCATGATGTTTCTAGTTGTCAGGATTGTGCTAGGTTTCTCTGCAAAACCCTTAAGCATAGGACCAAAGTGCTTGCGGCCCACATGGAGTCCCCAGACCCAACTCCACCATCTTTTTCCCATGCCTCAGCATCAGCTGATTCCTTGCCGAAAAGCAGAAAGATAAGAAATTGAAGGAGAAGGACGTGGTGGATAACAGAGAGCCTTCTTTGTCCACAGTCAGATCTTTGGATGACAGCTCAGGATGACAGCTCAGGTGAGGCATCTTTGCAGCCCCCTGATCTGACGACCACTGAGGGTGAGCCCCTCCGGAGACCTCCATGGTGGGGAGGCTACACTATTATGACTTGTACCACACTGAACTCAGTTGGGTCTGCTGCTGCGTCTCAGACTTTGGCTTCTGACTCTTGAGTGTTGGTAACTGAGGGAGAGGACAGTACTTCTTCATACTCATGTACAAAGAAACTTGGGGAAACAGGACAGAGGTTGTGGCTGTCCACCTGCGTACTGAATCCTAAGTTTCAAAGCCTTGGCCACAGCTATTTGGTCATAAGTTTACTCCTTCACCAATCATTTTGATCTATGGCTGCAGGAGTTTGGTTTCCTTTGGTATATTTGGACTCTGCCTTCTTTGCTTTCCATTTTGGCAATTCTTTGGCTTTTATCAGTCCACAACCTAATTTTCCCATTTTTTGCTCTTGGGTCCGGGGTGTCACTTCAGACAGTGACAGTCATCTAGAGCCAATGTTCACACCACTGGGTGACTAGCTGTGCTGCTGCTGTTCTTTACCACATGTGCACATTCACAGCTGTGGGTAATTTAGAGTGTCCAGTCCAACAACTGTATGTCCTCGAAATGTGGGAGGAAACCAGAGAACCCACGCAAACCCAGGAAGGGCATGTAGACTCTGCTCAGAAGGCACTCTAGCTGAGAATCGAACCAGAGAACCTCTTACTGTAAAGCAACAACATACCCTGCTGCACCACTGTTGATTCTTTGTCCGAAGCGACTGGATGTCGTGAAAGCGCTTGCCTTGTGTGTCTTCATTATTTTATTTACTTAAACAGTTTGTACAACGTTTCTACCCTTGTAAGCTCAGTGCAGTATTTTTCATTTATTTGGTTTTACTGTTCTGCACTGCTCTGTACTCTGCTTTTGTCCATTTTAGTTTTGCACCACCGTGCTGCCCACTTCTGCCTACTTTGGCTTCTTTTAAAACATGAATATTTGTCGGAATGACCAGTATACAACAGTGACATTGTGGATGAGCTTTTAGCCTCCTTGAGGTGTTTATGCAGATTGTCCTACAAAAGAAATGTTCATAGGTTCATAGGTTCATACTAGGCTATCTGCCCGAGGGCATTTACAAGCCTAGCCCATAGTTTTGTGGCTTACGCCACCCCTTTAGTATGGGGAACTGTACCCATTATTTTGCTGTGCCTCTGTTGAGCAGTGACACTGAGGTAATCCCTGGGGTATATCTGCGATCTCCCATCCATTGGTCAAGATTTCTCTTGAACAAGGCCAGCGAGGTGCTCTGCCTCACATATACCGGGATTTTATTCCACAGCATAGGGAGTCTTTGGGTGATGAATCTATCCCTCCAGCGCGTCCTTTGTCTATTACATTACAGAACAACTCTCTGAGCTAGAATCCTGTACACAAAATTCCATTTTTAACTAGTTGCTGTATATATAACATTCTATTATACATTCAGAGGACATTTTATAAGTGCTGCTTTCTGGTCTTTAATAGCTTGAGTATCTCTTAAACTTGTCTTAATCTGTTTTTCCAGTGGTGCTCCAGATCTGTAGTTTTAGTGCGAGTATTTTCTCTAAATTTCAGCAAGTCAGCAGTAACAGTCGTTTTCTTTTATCAGCACATGCTTTTGTTACTGTGTAATTCATATCTCCAGTGTTTTGCAATAATTGTGAATAACTGTATTTTGAAAGAATTGAAGCAGAACACATATAGTACTGCTAAGATGTTACTATTGGCTATGCGAGTTCACATGGGTATTTTACCTCATTTTTGTGTTGAAATAGCTAATAAAAATTGGTTTGATTATTTTATGTGAAAGTGATGTTAACATCAGTAATTACAAGAAAATATCTCAATTCTCTTTCATGTTTTTAGGCAAGTTGGATATGTTTGTAAAATACTACTTTATGGCTTGTGTTGACTGCAGTCTATAACTTCTTAACTACCACCATCTGAGAGAACTGTCAACCAGATGTGAAAAACAGTCTCCTCTTTAAAGCAGGAACCTCATTGTTTACATCTGACATGTACATCATTGGAAAATACATTGATGGAATTTCTTCTTGATTTTCCATAGTCCTTTCTTACATTTGTGTAGGAATAGAACTGGCTTTCGAATGAGACATTACTGTGTGTAAAATATGTCTGTTATTTTTCTTAATTAGTGAGGTGGTCTTTTCCAGTGGATTCTGAAAAAAAAACATTCCACTGTTGCACTCCTGCTTGTGTGGAAGAAAGCTGTCCTAACATGACAAACATGCAGAGTTATGTTTGTTTTATCTAAATATACCATAGAAGCCTGCCATGTCACAGTGTCAAGAATTAAATGACATGACACCAAGACAGTTTCAGCAGACCCAGCAGGAGGCATTTAAAGGATAAAAGAAATGTATATATTTTCCTTTCTTTCCCTGATGTGGGTACTGCATGTATAATGTCATTGCTGTTTGAGATGGTTCATAAAACAAGGTGGGTTGCCATTTAGGTGGGTGGATTCCCATCTCTCCAAAAGTCACTGCTCCCATTTCTTTTCATTTCATTGATGGTAGTAACAGCGATGCTGAGACCGTCTCCTTTTTTTTCCCTGTCTTGGAAAATGTGGAGTGGTCTAGATGTAGTGTTGCTTTGGATTCACTGACATGCTTAAGAATTTAGTAGAAATACTCAGTGTTGTGCCCCCACTGGGGTGTTATCAGAACTGGAATGAGTTGCTGGTCTTCTCATTTCATCATTTGATCACTAATAATCATTTCCTGAACGTACTCTTGCTCTTCCAGTATTGGAAGAGGGTATTACAGCATGTAACTTGCCTAATAACAATAACTTTAGCTATATGGATTACACCCTGCCAAGGATATAACAATCAGCCAGCTTCCAAAACTTAACGGCATCTCCCACATGCCCAAAACATTACCAGCTTGAGCAGAATAAAAGAAAAAGAGGTGTAGGTGCGAAGCCCTTCAGAGATTTCTTGCTGCAGAAGAGTGAGCCTTTTCTGGGCTTTCAAGGTCGACAGCCAGCTAGCATTTCTCATTTGCTGAGCAAATAAGTTCTTTTCAAGGAAAAAAAATCCACATTTTATTTTTGACAGAAGCTTACCTTTTTTGCAAATGTATGTATATTTTAATTTTGGAAAAAGTGTTTTAAAGGACTGACATTTTTTATTTGGTTGTATTTTTCTGTGAAGTGTGACTTTTTCATTTTGTTGAAAAAAGTTGTTAAAACTATATGTTAAACTTTGTTTTTCTTATCTAAAACATTTATTAAAGTTACTTTTGTGTGTGGGAATAAGTGTTTGAAGTGCTTTTCACTATGATTTGAGAGGGGGAAAATCGACTTTTTAATGGTTACCAGTTTCACCTACTTCTTCTGCCAGTCACCCCCAGGATTCAGGCATAATTTTTGGCGTCACCATGGAACAACCTACCTGTTGTTTCTTCTTTCAACACCAACATAAATACATGGAAACATACTCGGAGGCTCTAAATAAAAATCTGCAAAACCAACAGAGACCTACAAAGCAAACATCCAAGCAGACTCCACCCCCCAACACAAACCATGAAACACATACTTCACAAAACCAGTGTGCCATGCAATCACAGCCCTTAAGGCAAAATAACATACCCAACATACTAGTAATAGGTGACTCTATAGTCAGTCACACTGACGTCCCACTCACTAGGCTGAATAAGGAGAAAGTTACTGTTAGCTGCCTGTCGGGTGCCAGGATCCGCCACATAACACAAGCACTCAGGTCACTCCAGAACAAGTAGAAATAATGACTCTGTCATTGTCCATGTTGGTGTGAATTACTTGAGCCATACCTCCCTGGACTACATGAAAAGAGACATGGAAGAGCTCTCTGATCACGTAGTCCAGGCCGGTATGGCCCTGACCCTGAGTAGCATCCTGCCCTCACCAAGAATGATACAACGGTATAAAGAAAAAATTCTCTATTTCAACAATTGGCTAAGTTTCTGGTGTCATTCAAAGGGGATCCAGTGTTTGTCCGCCTGGGATGACATGCTTGACAAGCCACGCTGCTTCGCTAGAGAGACGGCTTGCACCTGTCACCCTTAGGCTTTCGAATACTTGCCAAGGCTCTTGCCACCCCCATAGTGCCTTTTTTAGGCAAGGCTCAAAAGACAAGCCCACCGCCGTAAATAGCACAAGTAACAAAAAACTGAGGGTAATGCTACTCGGTGCCAGAAGTCTAAACCTCAAAATGCATGCACTCGAGGCACTCCTCAGTATGGAGAAAATCGATATATGTGCAGTAACAGAAACCTGGTTTAAGGCTCCAGAGAGCACCCCAGCACTACCAGGCTGCAACTCATACCATACATTTCGGCCAGAGAACCCAAACCAAAATACAAAAGGTGGGGGTGTATCTATATTCATCAAGGATACCCACACCTCCAGGTTAGTAGCACAGCACAATGCTTCACAGATCATCCACATGCAACTAACAATGGGCAAAACTGCAATTCAAATTGTAGCTTGCTACAGATCACCCACCATATCCCAGGACCCCCATTCCGCGTTTCTGGGAACACTGGGAAACATAAAGGTCCTACCAAACACCCTAATATTGGGTGATTTCAATTACCCAAACATTAACTGGGAGAACTACTCAAGTACTAACTCCCTTGCCCAACTTTTCCTGGAATTTATAAATTCAAATGCCCTGGTTCAACTGGTCAAAACTCCCACCAGAGGTGACAATATATTGCACCTGGTCACCAGCAACATGGGCGACTGGTGTTCCACACCAGAGGTCAACCCCATCGCTGGTTAGATCTGACCATAAATCACTGTGGATATCCATATTCCACCCCCACCCCCAGACAAGAAAGCCACCGTGAAAAAACTTTCAAAAGCAAACTTCACATTACTTAAGACCGAGGTGAAAAGTTTCAAAACCCCCATGCTGAAGGATAACACTGTCCAACCTGCAAAATCCTTTACTAATGCATTCTACGGGCAGCTACAAGAATGCGTGGATCATACCATCCTAAGTAAAACCAAGACTCACTCCTCCAAGAAAAGGAAACCAGTCTGGTGGACTCCTGCCATAAACAAGCTGTCCAGTAGGAGGAGGAAACTAGTACAGAAAAGAGTAAAATCCCAAGAAGTGAAGACATCCCTGATCAGTATCAGCAAGAAACTACGGTCCGTCATAAAATCATCCAAGGGGAGCTTTGAAAGAAAAATTGCCAATGACTCCAAAGATAACCACTAGGCATTATTTAGCTATGTCAAGAATCTCAGTGGCAATACTCAGATCTGCTCGGAGTTAGTGCAGAATGGCACAAAATACACTGAACCGACCGATATCGCCAACATCCTGGCAGACAGGTTCGGCGCAAACGTCACCCCCCTCTCACCCCCAAAAGGGCCCACAACCATACCAGAAGAATGTAGAGTCCCTGAAATCACAGACAGGTTAAAACAGCCCTCTCCAAAGCCAAAAACACAGCATCAATGGGACCGGACGGTGTCCCAGGCTGCGTCCTACATGAGCTCAAAGACGAACTAACCCCTCACCTAAACACACTATTCAAACCCAGCCTCTCCACAAGCTACATACCCATAGAGTGGTGCACAGCAATGGTTATTCTGCTCCACAAAGGTGGAGCCACAGCAGACCCCGGGAACTATCGCCCTATAAGCCTGACCAGCTTGGTCTGCAAGGCTGTGGAGCGCATCATCATGGAACTCATTAACAGAGACATTGGGAACCTCCAAACGCTGGACCCTTCCCAGTTTGGCTTTGTTAAGGGCAGATCATGCCTCCTAAACCTGGTGGACTTCTTTGAGACAGTTACCAAGGGTATAGACTGGGAAAGGTGGTACACACAGCCTGCCTAGACCTCGCTAAGGCCTTCGACACCATTCCCCATTCTGGTATTATAGACAAGCTCACCAGGCTGAACATAAACCCCCTACATCACAAGATGGGTTGCCAACTGGCTCACGGATAGAACCCACATGGTGAGAGTTGCAGGAGCTAGGTCCGACTCTAAACAGGTTACAAGTGGCGTTCCCCAGGGCTCAGTCCTAGGACCCCTCTTGTTCAGCATATACTTCTCAGAGGTACAGGCAAGCACAGGAGGACTATGGCTGACCAAGTCCGCAGACGACTGCAAACTAGGGGCAGTAATTGATTCTCCAGCTGACATCCTCCAAAAGGGTCTCACTGAGACGGATACCTGGTGTCAAAATCATGGCCTCAAGCTAAATGCCAACAAGTGCAAAGTCATCCCCTTTGGAAAAAACAAAGTACCCACAAACTACCACATAGGTGGTAGTCCCTAAATACGGAAGACGTAATAAGGGATCTGGGGACCCAAGTAGGTAGTAATCTCACCTTTGATAATCACATTGCCAAAGTGGTTAGAAAATCCTTCTACATGGCCCACCTAATCACAAAAGGGTTCGCATCCAGATCAAAAGAGGTCATTGTGCCCCTCTAGTCATCACTCATCAGACCCATCTTAGAGTACAACGCCCCATTTGGGATGTACTTTACAAGACACCTGCAACAGCTGGAAAGACCACAGAAGTACTTCACTAAGAGGATCAATGGCCTCAAACAGATGCCCTATGCAGCTCGACTGAAGAAACTCCAGTTGTACTCGGTTGCATACCTCCTACTCAGAGGTGATCTCTGCCTGACATACAAGGCCATGTCCAACCGAGAATTGATGGACATGCTCCACCTAAAGAAAACCTTATCCCCTCAAGCCACACGCTCTAGGGATCTAAACCTCACCACAACAATAAATAGGACGTGCAGGAGGGATAGATTCCTGTCCCAGAGACTTCCCATGCTTTGGAACAAGATCTCAATCTACATTGGGCAGTGCTCCTCGCTAACACTCTTCAAAAGAAACACTGAAGAGTGGATGGGAAACAGAAAGTTTATCTCGGGATCACTTCAGTTGCTCTGCTGGAGAGAGGCACACACAACTAATATAAGGGGTGGCAAAAGCCAACACATTCTGGCTAGGCTTATAAATGCCTTTGGGCAGATAGCCTAGTACCCACCTATGAACCTATAAAAAGAAGAACATTTCAAAACAGTCTTTGGTGCTTCAGCAGGCTACAAGTTTGCCTCACCCACAGACAGCTGACTCTGCAAAGGCCATTTCTGGTTCCTCAGACCATTCATCTTTTTCCTTAGCTCCCGTTGGTACAGTCCGTACAGCCCCAATGGTCTACAGGTTAGACACATCCTCTGTGGCTGTTGGTGTGGCCTTGGTGGGCAGGGGAAAACCACTGTTGTCTGTCCCAGAGGAAGGATCAGGGAGTACCTGTCTGCTTGGTTAGATTTGGATGCCTGTCCCTAAGGAGTGTGTGTGTGTGTGTGTGTGTGTGTGTGTGTGTGTGTGTGTGTGTGTGTGTGTGTGTGTGTGTGTGTGTGTGTGTGTGTGTGTGTGTGTGTGTGTGTGTGTGTGTGTGTGTGTGTGTGTGTGTGTCTCAAAAGCAGTTCTGTTTCTGTAGAAATTCCTGTTTATGAATCCCAGTCCTTTCCACTGTTACCAAGGGATACTGGGAAAACTAGATGTGAGAGATGCTGTCAGTTTTAAATGAGGAAAATTCATGTGCTTTTGGAAGTAGACAATTCCCTTCTAATTCCAATGCACTCTGACTTCAGACAAAAGCTCAAGGGACACTTCTTCATCCAAAGCTGCATTCACATAGGTCAAGTTACACGAACCCTGCAGCTCACTGTCATCTCTTTATCCCGATTTCATCCTTCCTTATCTCCTCACTTACTGCCTCTCATTTATCCTACCCCCCTCTTTTCTTTACATCTCTCACGTCTTACTACTCTTCCCTCTACATGCTTCTCTCTCCTTTTCTCTGTCTTCTCCCCATGGTGTCTTTTCCTGCAGCTGTTCTCACTTGCCTCTTCTAATGTCTTCATACCTCTTTGTATAATGATATGCTGCTATCACTGTAGCATGAGCCATCTCAGTCGTTATGGCTACATCTTTTTTTTTTACACCTGTATTGAATTATCACTTAAGACACAGGAAAATATGCATTTACATAAAAGAATACAAACCATGTTAACATGATCACAGTTATAAACATTGTACATCACATGAATTTTTTACAGTTTTAATCAAAGTAACATTATATAAGTTGCACAGTTCCTGCTTTCCCTTAAATCTCACTCCTCCAAAACATTGTTATGCATGTATTGTTCGTACAGTTTCAATTTTTTGTGTTTAGTTTGCTCCAGTCATTTTCTAAAGATCCCACTTCCACTTTTATCTCTGTTACACTGCTCACTACTTCAAGTGCAGTTATTTTATAGACATTTATTTCCATTTTCTAGTAACCAGAATGCTTTGCTAAGCATAATTCCATTTTCCATCCATGCTTTGACTTAGTAAACTGCTTCTTGAACTAAATATTGTAGCTGTTGTAGCATATTTTTGCATCTGCGAGTATGTATGCATTTTTTGGTATTTCATTGCATCTGTAAATGTGTTTTATTCATTTCTTATGCGACCCTGTTTACCAGGGCTATGCCTGCAAACGGTCCACTGAGATCAGTGCATTATCCTGGTAAGCAATGTAAATAAATTATTTTAGGTATCACATACATCCAAGAAAGTAAGATATCATAAGCAGTGAACTTTACATTCCAAATTAAAAAAAAAAACGTAATTGTAAAATTTAAAATGTACCTAAGTCCAAATACACAGTATGGTTCGTTGCATTAAGCAGCTACTTTAAAGTTAAAAATATCGCTAAAGTTCTAGGCCTACTTTACTTGAGAAAAGATGCTTATACTAGTAGGGTTAAATAATGTTTCTTATACTTGATAACTGTAAGTCAGAAAATAATTTGCACAGCATACAAGTCAAAGTCAATGCAAACTGAACCATTCAGCAAAACACTAGAGTCTGAATTGCAAGCCAGATACTCTAAAGTTGTCTTTCTCTACACTGAAGCACCACAATGTCCTTCCATATCACATATCCTTATTTACATAAGGGAGCTCCTGCCAAGGCTAACCCAACTTCCAGCCAGTATACCAAAGCCTTTGGAATTTATAGATGTCGTACTTCACACTTACCCATGCAAGGCATAGGGCATAAAGGTGATGCATGGATATACGTACCTCAGAACTTATGTGCCACCAGTCCGAATCCCATCATTGAACATCGGTCTGAATGCTCCTTTTGTGCTGACCAAATCTGCTTTTGTTCGCAGACAGTCCCACCCTCCACCTAAGGGTAAACCCCCCCTCCAGCCAAGTGTACTCAGGTTTGTATTTCTCAGAAGCCTCCTTTTCAAGACAGACCAGGTTCTGTCTGACAGTTTGCTTCCCCTTTCCCTGGACCAGGTCCTTTTATCCCTATGTCTTTCCCTGTCCCTTCCCAGTTGGTTAAAGGTCACTCAGGACTCTTGGGTTTTGTTCATCATCTGCCTTATGTAAAGAATACAGCAACAGTGATATGGAAGGACATCATGCTGTTGTGGTAAGATTTTACACAACTGTTCTTTCTCAACACATAACTGAGTCATTAAAGTGAAAGCAAAAAATAAGCATAACATTTTATAAATTAAGATACTTTTTTTCAAATGTTGCTCACCTGTTTTAAGTTGGGAGTAAAATGTTCAACATTTACAGCTGTAAATCACTTTTTGAAATCAGCTAGTCTTTAAGACATTAGAAAATTAATTGCACACTGAGAGTAAGCTGTTTGTAAATTCATACCAAGTCAGCATCTTTAAATTGTGAACCTGGCATATGTTTTTCAGTAAGTAATTCAGTAGTCCAAGAATTTTGCTTAAACACCAGCAAAAAATAAAAATCAAACAAGTTGACTTATTTCATTTGAAAGTGTAGAATAAGCTAGTTCATAGCTGCTTTCTTTCTGTATATAGTGTGCAACCATTTTTTTTCTCCTTTATTCTTCCCTCAGTCTGTCATCTTGTTATCCTTGTCTTTTGGTGTGTGTGTGTGTGTGTGTGTGTGTGTGTGTGTGTGTGTGTGTGTGTGTGTGCGTGCATGGACTGATGCACTGAATTAATCCACCAATGCTGCCATCCTTCTTGCTCCTTAACTGTCAGGGTTATGTAGACATCTGCCATCACTCCATGTTTTCTGTAGCATCTTGAAAAGGAGATATTCTTCATGTTTCACTGTTGCAGTCATCACAATTGGATTATCCCTGCCAGGGTAGCCCTCAGTTGTCCCGAATACCAGAGGCTTAGTATTTCTGAGTCAGTTGCTGTCATTTCAGGACTGACGTCAGGTCATCAGTAGTATAAAGTAAGGCAGCAGACACCATTGCATCAGTCTTTCTTGCCAAGGAGCCCGAAGCAGAAGCAGTTTGCACGAGTGCAGGTCAGTCGCCACCTGAGTTTCATTTTCCGATTTGAGGTAGAAGTCTTCTAAAGCTAAGGACCCCATTGGGGATCCTTTTTTCTTGCTCTAACCAATGTCAGAAAAAGTTAACAGTTGTCTCGCCTGTGGAAAGCAAATACCACACCGAGGCTTTCATTCTTACTGCATCACTTGCTTAGGCCCAGACCACGACGTCCCCCCCTCTGTCGCTTTTGTGCTTTGTTCAACGCCAGAACTATACGTCGTCGGGCCCTTCTAGCTAGATATTTTCGCTGTCCGTCCTTGATTTCTGATGTGGCTTTGGTAAGCCATCCGACATTAGATCGTCCAAAAAAACATAAGGCTAAAGACAGAGACAGACCGCACAGGTCCAAAACTACCGACGACGCTTCCGTTAAGCTAGTCATCAGTTCTCTGGTCCTCAGTGAGGTGCTTTCGCAGCCCCTGATGCCGGGGTGCGCAGGCCACTACCAAGACCCTTTCGGAGTCCGGTATGCCACAAAACTCTTCATCGACTAAGGATCCTGCGGTTGCCTCTACCTTGGATGGGTCTGGAGCCACTGAGCAGGCACTGGCTTCCAAGGAAGTACTTCACACTACAAATTCTCGACACAAACCGACGACTTCTTTCGCATCTTCTGTTCTTTCAAAAACTACAGAGCTTCTAAGACCCAGGGTACAAACCACACCCAAGAAACCGACGACCCCATCTCAAGCACCTGCTTCCATGGCTCAGTCTCAAATGCTTAAAATGGTGGAAGACCTTATAATGTTGATCAGGGGAAGCCAAACTACCCCTTCCAAAAAAAAGAGATTTGTCCCCAGTAGCCTTATCTGAACAGGAGTCCGAAGGGTCCGATGCCTCTGAATATGAAGACATGCAACCCCTCTCTGCATATGAGGATTCCCATGCAGAGGAATGCATTCCTTCAGCCTCTCCGCGCAAATATGTTTCCTTTGGGAAAACCCTTCATACTTTAGAGGAGCATTTCCAATGGGAATGTCAGGACTACCCTCAGTCTAAAAAGAGACTCGGGGAAGTTTTAGATCTTCCACAGCACAGACGCCTGGCCATTCCTTCTGTCCTGGATGTTGTGGATGATGTTTTCATGGAGTCTGGTTTAACTTTTGACACCTCCCTCCTGCTCCTAGGAATCCTGACTGTTATTAGAGTCCCTGACTCCCTCAAATTTATTTTTAAAAATCCTACTGCTGACCCTGAGGTGATCTTCCAAGGGCCTAAAGGAATTAAAGCAACTTCTGCTAAGAATCCCACCCTCTCAAATGGGGATTCCCGAGCATTAGACAGATGGGGTAAAAAAGTATACACCTCTGCTACTCTTGCTATTAGAGCACTAAATTGTCAGTTCCATATGTTAAAATTCCAGCAGCATACCATGGAACTCCTCAAACAAAAAATATCAACTTTTCCTGCTTGTGCAGAAAATAGAGTTGCAAGACTTAATGCATTCTGCAAGTCAAGTAACTAAGCACACCTTACACTGTGGTTTTGATGCCCTAGAAGCATCTTGCAGGGCAGCAGTCACCAGTTCTGTTCTTAGAAGACATGCTTGGCGTAAGGAACAGCCCTTACCAGACCATGTCAGATCTAAACTGTTGGAGGCACCCTTGCACAAAGGCAACTTATTTGGCACCAAGGCAGAGGAGGTCTAAAAAAGATGGAATAAAAAGCTAAATCTGTGCAGACAGTTAAGGATCTCCTGCAGGTCCAGTCACCGAGGTTCAGTAGGCATTACCCCTCCAAACACTGGTTCTTTCCTGCCCCCTCCAGGTCAGTTCAGCCCAGACCCCGGGGAAGCAGACCCCCCCCCAGACAACAGGGAATGCAGAGATCAAAGCACTGGAGTACCTCCACTTCTAAACCAGGGAGTGCAAAGCTACCCCCTCATGGTAAGAACTCACAATGATTCTCCACTTCCACCCCCTCCCTCTGCCCCCACATGCACTTGCCCCTGGGAGGAAAACTCTCCTTCCGCACAAGCACCTTGGGTCACCATTACCAACGACCGCTGGGTCCTCAACATAGTGTCCCAGGGATACAGATTTTCTTTCCACACTCTACCACCCCCAAAAGGGTTCCCAAATCTTACTCCAAACCAGTGGGCAGAGGCCAAAAAGCAAGTCCTTTCCGTTCTCTCCATGAGGGCAGTAGAGCACATTCCTGCAGAACAGATAGGCCAAGGTTTCTACTCCAGGCTCTTCCTGGTACCCAGAAAAGAGGGCACCTGGGGCCCAACCTCGATTTATCCATTCAAAACACCTTCCTGGTGATACCAAAATTCAAAATGCTCACCCTTCAGCAACTGCTAACAATGCTGTCCAAGGATGCCTGGCTAGCCACCCTAGACCTAAAAGAGGCCTACCTCCACATCCCATTCAGGGAATCATGCAGGAAATATCTACATTTCAAGGCAGGATCTCTGGGCTTCCCTTTGGCTTATCTACTGCTCCCAGAGTTTTCACAAAATGCCTAGCTCCTGCCATTGCTTTTTGCAGGCAAAGAAATATTCAAATGTACCCATACTTAGACAACTGCCTGATTCAGGCAGACAGTCAGGAAAAGCTGCTCAAGCACCTGGCCTTTGTAAATGACCTACTGACCTCCCTAGTGTACACTATCAACGAAAAGAAATCCAAACTAGTACCCACCCAAACAATTATATTCCTGGGAGCAAGCCTGGACATAGCATTCCAGATGGCATTCCTTACACCAGAAAAGCAAACTTACCTGACAGCCTATTTCTCTCAACTAGCCACCTGACCCCAGTTATCTGCAAGGAAAATCCTGCAAGCGCTGGGGTTCATGGCATCTTACATTCTACTCATTCCATATGCCAGGCTGCATATGAGGAAACTTCATTGGTACCTAAAAAGCCTTTGGTGTCATCACTCTCAAGACCTGGAAACTCTTATACCAATGATACCTTGTCTAAGGAAAGATTTCCTTTGGTATGCAGAAGCATGCTACCACAACAAAGGGACTGCCCTTCTCACCTCACCACAGAGCATCAGACTATGCCTGGGGTGCACACCTGGACGACAGGTGCATACAGGGCCAGTGGAGCCCACATCAAATATATCTGCGCAGCAACCAAGATGTTAGCTGTCTAGCATGCATTGACAGCTTTCAGACCCCTTCTCTCCCCAGGGGCTCTACTGATCAAAACAGACAACACCACTGTGATGTGGTATATCAACAAGCAGGGAGGGACTCACTCCTACCCTCAATGCAGGCTCGCCATGACGATTTGGCACACAGCATCAGCCATGCAACTACACCTTTTAGCACAATTCCTGCCAGGCCCTCCAAACTCTCTCTGGCAGACAACTTAAGCAGAAATCTTCTGAACTCACACGAGTGGCAGCTAAACCAAAGAAACTTCACCCTTATAACGCAGAAATGGGGCACCTCGAAGGTAGACCTCTTTGCTTCCCAGTCCAACCATCAGCTCAGCAAGTTCTGCACCAGGGAGCCTCACTGCAGGGCCTGGAAAGTGGATGTTCTGTCTTTCCAGTGGGTCAACCTCTCGATCTATGCATTTCCCCCACTACCTCTCATTACCAGGGTACTGCTCAAAATAAGGGAGGAAAAACCAAGGGCAATCCTGATTGCCCTAGACTGGCCACACCAGCACTGGTAACCACTGCTGCGCAGCCTGTCTTCTCTGCCACTATGGCATCTCCCTCAGATCCCAACATTCCTGACCCAGAGGGAAGGAGAATTCATACATCCCCAATTGCAGACCCTCACTTTGGTAGCCTGGCTTATTCCCTAACCACTGTACAAGCTGCCAGTCTCAGTAAACAGGTTCCAGATGTTATATGTGAGGTCAAACACCCTAGCACTAGAAAGTCTTATGCTGGCAAATGGAAAAGGTTCTGCACCTGGATCCAGGCTAAGGGAGCTGATATGGCACAGCCCCCCCTACCACACAGTGGTCTATCCTTTTCTTCTGTTAAAATTCATTCTTCTGCCATCTCTGCTCATTTCAGCACTGAGCAACCTCTTTTCTCACTCCCTCTCATCAAACAGTTCCTCAGAGGGGCTAGCACCTTGAGGCCACCCAGTAGAGCATCTACCCCAACTTGGGACCTGAGCTTTGTGCTAGAGAAACTCACCCTGTGCCCCCCTTTAAACCAGGAGCTTCAGCAGAGTTAAAGTTTCTCTCGTGGAAGACGGCCTTGCTTCTGGCCATCACTTCAGCAAGAAGAGTATCCGTGCTACAAGCACTAATGGCTGTAGAGCCCTTCATCATTTTCCATGCTGACAGGGTCTCGCTCAGGACTAACCCATCCTTCATTCCAAAAGTGGTGTCCAGTGTGGCTCTCAACCAAATCCATTCATTTGCCCACCCTTTTCCCTAACCCACAAAACAAGGGGGAAAAGAATACTGCACTCTCTAGATGTGCACAGGCAGCTCAGATTCTATCTAGACAGGACTAAATCATTCATAGACTGATCAGTTGTTAGTCAGCTTTGCTGCAGGAGCAGAGGGCGAAGCCATATCCAAACAAACCATTTCCAAATGGATAGCACACTGCATCCATTTCTGCTACAAGCAACACTGGAAACCTCCCCCTAAGGGGGTTAGAACTCAGTCTACCAGAGCAACCTCCACCTCTACAGCTTTCCTCAGAGGAGTCCCCACCAGGGACATCCTGGAGGCTGCAACATAGACATCTGTTCGTACATTCACCAAGCATTACCACCTGCCTATCTTCTCCAAATCCAGGGCAGGCTTTGCCACTGCAGTCTTGCAGGGGATCCTAGCCAGCCCCCAGTTTTCTTGACTGCTTCCACCCTTTTCCTCAGCTTTGGGAATCAACCCAAATGTGCTGACTGCAACAGTGAAACATGAATAACATAGTACAGTTGTGTACACTTACCGTAAATGTAGATGTTCAAGTGTATTCACTGTTGCGATCCTGGTTTCCCTCCCTTCATCCCTCTCTCTCGCTTTCTCTCTCTTATTACAAGGAACTTTTTGGTATTTACTTTCTACTGGTGGGGTACTTCCCCCATATCCTGGTTCCCACTTGGAGGCTCCTGACAGGGCAAGAAAAATTGATGTAATGGCGTTGGCTACCTTACTTTATACTACTGACGACCTGATGTCAGTCCTGAAGTGACAGCAACCAACGCAGAAATACTAAGCCTGTGGTATTCGGGCCGACTGAGGGCTACCCTGGCAGGGATAACCCAAATGTGATGACTGCAACAGTGAATACACTCTAACATTTACATTTATGGTATGTGTACACAACTGTACTTTCAGATATCCAGCCACCCTCTTGGGAAAGACTTTGCTTGTTCCTTCTTGCCTCACAGCTCCTTTTAGTTAATGCTGATATATTTTTTTGCCCCAGTAGATTGGAATTGATTGAAAATTGAGGAAGACCTTCCTGTGTGTTCTTTGTAGTATGTACCTCAGATGCTGCTGAAGTTTCTAATTTCAAGAGTAAACTGTTTGTCAAGGTTTGAAGGTTTGTCCAAGAGTTTCTTCCTGTATTGGGAGGAGCCATTTATAAACTGCTAGGTGAAATGCTATAGAAGAACTGGAATTACTGTAGATGCCTTTTACTAACCCCCACCATGGAGTAGTAAATAAAATGGGCTACTACATGGGGTAATGCTTGCTACACTTTATTTCTCATTTCATCCTTATTGTTCTCTCCTGCAGGAACTGTGATAAACCAAGGCTGATTGAGGCACTGAAAACCAAACGTATACGTGATATAGCATGTGGCAGTTCACACAGCGCTGCCATTACCTCCAGTGGTGAACTGTATACCTGGGGCCTCGGGGAATATGGTAGACTGGGGCACGGTGATAACACGACTCTTTTGAAACCCAAGTTGGTAAGTTATTCCAAATCAAGCCTTTTGGCATAAAATGCATCTCTTTTATAGTTTCGTTTTTAAAAGTAATACCACACCTTTCTGTCTTACAGCTTCTGGTCTGCATTGCCTATTGCACAAATACCTGCTTACTGTACTGACAACAGACTGTCTGTCCAGAAGAACTTCACCTTTTAACTTTAAATCCTTCCCAAAAATCATTAACTAAAAACAAATTAAGTAGCAAGTGAAGAAACATCTTTTGTGGAAGGTGGTGTGTTGTTTCTTTGTGGAATGACAAGAGATTGGATCAATATTACTTCAGACTGTTTTTCTCATATTTGGTTACTCTACATTGGTGGATTTAACCAAGAAGTGTAGCACCTCATAGAATATGTCTGTTTTCTAGCAGAATTTATTATTGTATCATGGTAACAGGCTCCATCTCCCTGTTATGAGTTTTAATTGGCATATTTCAGCCTGTAAAATACAGTAGGTTGCTGTGCAGACTTCAAACTTACTGTGTCATTCAGTTAGTTACTAAGCATATTTACATAGTCTTAGATACTGGCTTACATGCGAAGATTTATATAATTTTCATCATTTTTGTTGGCACATTTGATTCCTCTGTCCTGTACTATATAAGGCAAAATATATATTAGTTATAGTTTTAACTAAATAAAAATGCTACTTTTTTAAATGTTTTACTGAAATATGTAAAGATAACTTCAGAACTTTAATTGTTTTGCTAATTTGTCTTATCAGTTTTATGTGTGGTTTGTTTAGGTTAAAATTCTACTTGGGCACAGAGTTGTACAAGTTGCTTGTGGAAGCAGAGATGC
The DNA here is from genome assembly GCF_019279795.1 of Protopterus annectens. Lineage (NCBI taxonomy): Eukaryota > Metazoa > Chordata > Ceratodontiformes > Protopteridae > Protopterus > Protopterus annectens. The sequence continues at coordinate 1,857,551 of NC_056735.1, read as the reverse complement.
ACAGACACTGGCTCTGACTGATGAAGGTGAGTGTATGTTGTTGGCTGGTAACATAGTCACATCATTCTTAAGTTATACCTTTCCTTTTGCTTTAGAAGATGGATAGGTTACTCGACAAACTTGATGAATATTTATGGCTCTACGACTTTTGGTAACCCATTTACCTTTTAATTTTATAGGTAAGTAAGAATATGTATTATCTCATTTAAAAGATATGCAGGGGGGATTCAGTAAACCCTACATGGTATTTTTCTGCTGTGTGTGCAGCACTCTGCGATGCACATATGGTGGCAATAAGTTTTAGATTCAGTAAGCCCCATGTAGAGACACACACCACCAGGCAAACAAGGTAAACATTGTGGCATGCTAATTACAGCATAAGCAGCTGAACTGCATGCTAGTCAACCAATCCAAGATGGAGGAGCTATTCAACAAGCTGTAAAGCAACCCTGTAGACTCTGTGATGGTTTTTCCTGCGAATTCCAAAACCTTTTGGAATACAGACGTAGAAAGGAGTCTACATGTAAAGATCGTTAGCGGCTCCTGCTGCTTTAATTCATCTGTATGTGCTGCAGGTTGAAGCCAGTGCTGCTGTTGCTGGTAATAGGCCTAAACCAAGAAGGAGAAGAGTTTTCAGGGCCCGTTTAACTTTTCACAACCTACATGACATGGAAATTGTAGAGCACTACAGAGTGGATAGGGACACACTACAGGAACTCTGAGATCTCTGCCATCCTCAACTCAGAGCAAGGGCCAACTGAGGGGAACCCATCCCAGTGGAGATAAAGGTATGTGCACTTAGAATCTTAGCTACTTGTACCTTTCAGAAACCAACAGGGGACATGCTGGGGGTGTCACACGCATCAGTATCCAGGATCCTCCATCAGTTTCTGAATGATGTGCTCCAACATGCCAGTGACCACATATATTTTCCCTGTACTCTTGAGGAGAGGGCCAGAAAGATGCAGGAGTTCTACCCTGTAGCACATTACACAGTGCTGGGTGCCATAGATTGCACGCACACAGAAATTAAGGCACCACCCAAGGAACAGGGTAGGCTCTACATAAACAGAAAGGGCTACCACTCTGTCAACTGCCAAGTCGTGTGTAATGCCAAGGGATTCATTTTGAACGTGTGTGCTGGCAACTCTGGTAGTTACCACAACTCATATCTGGTAAACCTCCAAACTATACCATATGTTTGCTAAGGGGGGATATCCCACAGGATCATTTACTGGGAGATGCAGGCTATGCACTGGAACCGTGACTGATGACACCTACCAGAAATGCACACACACTCATGGAGGAATGCCATAATGAAGCACAAGCTCAAACAAGAAATGTAGTGTGTGTGTTTCAGATGCTGAAGTCACGGTTCCAGTGCCTAGATGCAGCTGGGAGAGCCCTGCACTACAATCCGTGGACGTGTACAGAAATATTCACAGTGTGTGATGTGCTACACATCATCATCCTGAGAAAACAGGTTCAGCAGGATCAGCAAGGGGAAGGGGCACATATCCCACCACCAGTGCCAAGGTCACCAAAGCCATAGGCATTTGAGTTAGAGGGGGAACCACCAGCTGCTGTGGGTGTAGGCAGATGTAGGCTTGCTCAATATGCCCTTGCATTGGATAACAAACAGCACATAGCACAATCACTCAACACCTAGGGGCCTAAAACCTTCCTCCTGTGCTCATACATATTGTAACATTGATGCCAGGCAACTCATACAACATTTACCTCCCCATTTGTTGGCTGCAAACTGCTTGCATCAGACATCGTCAGCCCTGAACTAAAACAATGTCAACTGCTGCATTTACAAGGCAAGTCTTGAACCTGCAGTGTATTCTGTAATACTTTGAATGAGTGGCATATCCTTGTATTTCACTAATTTGTACTGTAAGCAAATAAAGGGTGTGAGATTGTTACAGAAATGATCTTAACATGTGACAGCAGAGACTTGCATGACTTGTATGTCTCCATTATTAAGTAGTAGGCTTCACTGCATGTCCTCAGTTTTGCACCATACATTTGTACTTGGAAATCGTTGGAGAGAAGTTAGAAAGCAATGATACACATTGCAGTTTCAGACTTCACAACCCTTACAAGATCATTCACAATAAAGTTGGGAAATTTTGATGTCATCAGCTTTCAAAGTTTCTAAGGCCAATGTAAGTCAAAGGTAAAATTAACAGTTCAACGCTACAAATGCAGATATACTAAGAAGTAAGTCAGCTATGCACCCCGAGAATCAGACACAAAGCTTATGTATCCCTGAATCCAAAAAATAGAAAACAGGGATATGGCACAGTTATCACTTGCACAGGGTGTTGTGTTGGGGGGGGGGGGGAGGCCTAGGGTGACACACAAGGTAGTGAGTGTGTGTGAGTAAGAAAGAGGAGGCAGACATTTGGATAAACCAACAAATGGGCAGTGAGACAAAATGAGTTTTAAGCTGCATGGCTGAACCACGGAACTGTTGTGCGTTTGTAGGGGTCCCCCAGGTGAAATTGGTGTGCGTGTCTCTGCATAAACACAGCCAAGCTCTGTGCTGGCTCTACATCGTGGTATGGCGGACAGATGTGAGCCGTTCATGGTAGAGGTGGCACTTCATCGTTGTAGTTCCCAACTATGAGAACTGTCACGTCCACGGTCAGATGCATTGCTGCTACCTGAACATGACTGATGTCTGCTGGATGAGCTCCCTTCATGGGGATGCCCAGGACCACGACCCCATGGCCTGCCATGTCTGGGTGTGTACAGCACACTGACGGAGCAGTGGAAGCACTGTCACTATTGGAGCGTAATCGGGGACGGCCATGTTAGCTAACATCAGATGATGTGGCTGACCTATGCCCACAATGATGCTGCTCCCCTCCCAGCAGACATTACATCACAGACAACGCTCATTTTACTACAGACACCCCTCATTCCATCACTGACACCACTCTTTCCAAAGTGTCATTCATCAGATCCATTGAATTGGCAAAGGTAAGGGCAACATTATCACACGTAACAGTAATACAGGGGGATAAAACTTTTCAGTCTATGGTTATTCATTGAACAACACATTCATCGAATGACTGTTTGTCAAACACTAACCATCGAAGCAACAGTAAATCGAAAGGCCAAATCATCCTAAAACTATACATCAAACAATGATAGTTGGCCATCATCAAGGAAGCTGAATGGAGCACTTACCAGTAAGTTACCTATAATTAAACCTGACCTTTCCCCACTGTAGTGTGACCGTGGAGTTGGTGTATTTAATTAATGGGGGGGGGTGCAGACCCCACATAAGGAGTGTCCGGTGCACCCCCCCACACCCCTGCTAATTATATATACTAACTCTGAGGTTGCACTACAGTGGGGAAAAGGGCATGTTTAATTATAGATAACTTGCTGGTAATTCAGTACTCCATTTGGGTTCCTTGATGTTGGCCAACTGTCATTATTTGACATAGTTTTATGATGATTTGGACTTTCGATTAAGTTTTGATTCGATGGTTAGTGTTCGAACAGCCATTCGATGAATAATGCTGTGTGACGAATAACCATGCACCTAATACTTGTATGTCCATTAAGTATACTTTCAATAAGACCACAGCTAACAGCTGCAACCTAAGCTAATAACTGTAGCAGTCTTCAATCCCCTCCCTGCAAAAAGAATTCATGTGACACAGAAGTGTAAAGTATTGATTTCAGTTTGTTTTTACTATATAACAGTATTCAGCTGCTGAGATACTGAAGCCTACCAGGAAGCTTCTCCTGGGATGTACCGACTGTCCCTGAAGCTGTTGAACTGGCATGCTGTACTGCGCCTTCCTGGGAGCTGTCTGTATCCCTGATGTTGGCCAGGAACTCTTCATTCAGTGTTAGTGGTGGCCCTGTAGCAGGCCCTTTCTGGTAACCATCTGGTCACAGCCCACTGCAGCTGCTCTCCTATGTGCAAATGTGATCATGTCAGTGGCCCTGTGGCACACCTGTTCATATGTCCTGCCATGGCTACCCATGGCATTCACATCATCAACAATCTAGCGCTAAATTTGTATTCTGCATGGCTTGTGTTCCCATCACATTTCAGGCAGGGTAGGCATCATGTTGCCTAAAGGCATTCACTGTGACCTGATTCTCAGCAATGGTGAAGGAGGGTCTCCGAGGATAGACACGTCTGGGTGGCATACTCCTAGGTGTCCTAAAAGAGAACAGAAGGATAATACACACAAGTATAACATAACTGCAAAATAACTGTTCCCAGATAAAACTGAAAAGGTAGTCACCCAGTATTACCCACTGGAGAAACATAAAACAGTCTAGACATGTGAAATATGAACAACAGGCAGGATGCAAAAAAGGAGAGTAACCACAGCAACATGTCCTTGTTTGTGCCATAACAGTAACTCAGCCTTGCTCCCACCTGCAAAACAACAGGCAATTGACACATTTTGCCAACAAACCCTCTTTGAAATGCTAAAAGTGCTATCAAAGGAACCGTCCCTGAAACATTTGCTCATATTTATCACAGAGCATTCCATTTACAATAATCTGCAATTATGTATACCTGTGAAATGGCTAGACAAACATGCCCATGACATCAGTACAGTTCTAACTAATACATACATACAAAAGCATAAAAGCCTTTGCTCAGATTTTTGTAAGTACATTCCACCACATGCAATATGTAGCTGAGAAAATGCAAGCATATCTTCTGAAGTTAAGTAATCCTCTACAGATATATACCAAAGAATAGCATATGTTTAGTCCTCTCCACATAAACAAGATGTCCTTCAAGAATGCAACTGCAGTCATAACATATGGGTTGTCCTGCCTCAGGCAGCCCTCGGTCGGCCGGATTCCAAAGTCTGGGTCCGACGTCGGCTGATGTCGCATTTCTCTCCGACGTCAGGGCGGCTGGAGTATATAAGCATCAGCCGAAGCCATCTTCTTCAGTCTTTCTTGCCGCGTGGTGCCCGAAGCAGAAGCAGTTCGCAAGTGCCGGTCGGTCAGCTCCTGTATTCTTCGAAACCAAAGTCATCAAAAAAGCTAAGTACCCCGTTGGGGACCTTTTCTTGCCTCAGCCGATGTCGGAAATTACTGAAAAAGTAAATAATTGTTTGTCTTGTGGTAAACAAATACCTCATAAGGATTTCCACTCTTACTGCCTCCCTTGCCTGGGCCCAGACCACAACGTCTCGGCCTGTGTCGCCTGTGCTCGCTTCAATAAGCGCACTCTCAGGCGCTGGGCGGAGTTCGCAGAAGACTTCTTCGGCGACAAATTTCATTATACAATGCCGTCGGAACAACTGACAACGCAGACTCCTAAGAAACGAAAAGACCGGGACCGACATCCTCGGCCCGCGTCTTCCACCGACACCACGACTAAACTAACCGCGAGTGCCCCGGTTCCCTCTGAGTCGGTCATTCCACCGCTCCGAACCGAAGACACCGCTTTACTGATACCTCCGATACCGGAGGCCACTCCGACAACAGTTATTGATTTTCCTCCGGATACCGAAACCGAGGAAATGCCCGAGACCATTGCTGTTGATAAGGTCACTCCTGTACGTGGAGCAGCTAGGCCTCCCATGTCCATGTCTATCAAGGCCTACACACGTGCTAAGGCAGCCAGCAAGTCCAAGCATCTTACTGCTAAAACCTTACCTCAGCCTACTCCTGAAACACAAATCATGTCTATGGCAGCAGATTTAATTTCCCTGATCAGAGGTTCCCAGGCCCATCCTGAGAGAGGATCCCAGCCTCCTCCTGACAAAAGGCCCAGGGTTGAATCCTCTGACCCTCTTCCTTCAGATGAAGATTCTGAGGACTCTGTTCATTCCGAAAGCCAGGAAGAGCCCTTCCAGACCTATGAGGATTCAGATGCAGAGGACTCCATTCCCTCAGCCTCCCCTCTTGAGGATATTTATTTTGGGGAAGTTCTGCATTCCATGAGGGAGCATTTCAAGTGGCAAGGCCAGGAATATTCTGATTCCAGAAAGCGCCTTTGAACCTTCCTTAAAAAGCCCCAGCACAGACCCTTAGCTATACCTCCTGTGCTTGATGTTTTGGATGATTTGTATTCTGACTCCAGTGTCACCCCTGATACTCTTCCTCCTGCCCCTGCCAAGCCTGACAGATACTATAGGGTTCCAAAAACCCATTCTCATTTCTTTAAGGCCCATGCTGTTGATTTAGAAACAATTTCCCAGGGGCCTAAAGGGGTTTCAGCTACCACCTCCAAAAATCCTTTGCCTTCTAACAGGGAAGCAAGGTCCTTAGAGAGATGGGGGAAGAAGGTTTACACCTCCACTACTTTATCTATGAGAGTTCTCAATTGTCTCTTTCACATGTTTCAATATCAGGATTTCCTGTTAGATGATTTACAGAAAACATTGGCCTCCCCTGAACCCTTAGATAGGAAGTCTTTGCAGGAGACTATGCATAATGCTCAACAGGTTAGCATTCACTTTCTACAGTGTGGATATGATGCATTGGAGGCTTCATGTAGGGCAGCTATGACAGGGGCGGTCATTCGTAGACATGCATGGTTGAAAGAACAACCCTTACCAGATCATGTTAAGGCAAAACTTCTTGACGCACCCTTGGAAAAGACAAGCTTTTTGGTGCTAATGCTAAAGATGTGTTAAAGTCCATTGAGGAAAAAGCCAAGTCAGTTCAGACAGTAAAAGATTTCCTTCAGGTTCAGCCGCCCAGATTCAGCAGGAACTGGCCTTCTAAAAACTGGTCCTTTCCTAATCCTGAAAGATCACAGAGGGGCAAAAACAGGCGTGGCCGAGGAAGAGGCCAATACAGAGGATCCTACAGGGGACGACAATGGCAACCAACAAACCAAAGAAGTGAGACAGGGGTTTCTCCTGCCCCGCAGGGACAATCTCAGTGACTTTCCTCTAGTTCCGCTAACCAAGGAGCAAACAGAGGCTCCTTTGGGCGGAAAGTTATCTCTGTTTTCAAACAATTGGCACAAACTGACAACAGACAAATGGATTTTGGACATTATAGACCACGGTTACAGGTTCCACTTCCACACTTTGCCAAGAAAATAAGGCATGCCAAACCTTCCACAAAATCAGAGGGCAGAGGCTATAAAGCAAATTTCTCTGCTTGCACAGATCAAAGCAATAGAAAAAAGTTCCACAACAAGAACAAGGCCAGGGGTTTTATTCAAGGCTGTTCCTTGTTCCAAGAAAAGAAAGTCAATGGAGACCAATACTGGACTTGTCCACTTTAAACACTTTCCTCATAGTACCAAAGTTCAGAATGCTGACTCTACAGCAACTCCTTCCCATGCTGGGCAAGGGGTCTTGACTGATTACTCTGGACCTCAAGGAGGCATACCTGCATGTCCCTATCAGACACAGCTGCAGAAGATACATCAGATTTCTTGCAGGGCCAGAGCATTATCAATTCTCAGCATTGCCATTTGGCTTATCTACTGCGCCCAGAGTATTCATGAAATGCCTGGCATCAGTAATTGCTCATTGCAGGCTCCAGGGGATTCAAATCTACCCGTACCTGGACGATTGCCTCATACAAGCGGACAACAAACTAACTTTGACAAAAAACCTGAATTATGTCATACACTTGCTACAGGCTCTGGGATACACAGTCAACTTTCAAAAGTCAAGACTTCAGCCATCCCAGCAAATAACCTTCTTAGGAGCCAAACTAGACACAGCCTGTCAAATGGCTTACCTGACAGAAGACAAGCAAAAGAAGTTAACCCATTACTTCAAAAGTTTAGCAAAGCTCACCCAGATGACCGCAAGGAGTTTCCTACAGGCCCTGGGTTACATGGCATCCTGCATCCTCTTGGTTCCACTAGCAAGACTACACATGAGAAAGCTCCAATGGTACTTAAAAAGCTTATGGTCACAACACAGCAACAACCTAGAAGCAAATATCCCACTCATTCCATGTCTTCAAAAGGAATTTCTATGGTGGGCCTCAGCAAGCCAGGCAAACAGGTATGTCATTCAAAAAACCTCAGATAACACAGACCATGACCACAGACGCCTCAGACCCTTGGATGGGGGGCGCACATGGAAGGCAGATGTATTCAAGGACAATGGTCTCCAAAGGAAACACATCTGCATATCAATCAAAAAGAAATGTTAGCAGTAATGCATGCCATCGAGGCCTTTGGACAACAACTTCAACAAGGCCACCTATTAATACGGACAGACAACACCACAGTGATGTGGTACATAAACAAGCAGGGGGGCACTCATTCTTACCCCCTTTGCAGACTGACAATGAATCTTTGGGAAAAATCACTGGGCCTAAACATACAATTACAATCCCAGTTTGTTCCAGGCAAAGACAATGTTCTGGCGGACAGTCTAAGCAGGAATTTCCTAGATCCCCACGAATGGAGGCTACATCCAGACATCTTCCTACGACTCACCTCGACATGGGGCAGGCCGGACGTAGACCTATTTGCCTCCCACCTCAATCATCATTTACAAAAGTTCTGCTCAAGGACATATCATCCACAAGCATGGAAAATAGATGCCCTCTCATTCAACTGGAGCACCTTGATAATTTGTGCATTTCCACCTCTGCCACTGATGACCACAGTGTTATTAAAGATCAAAGCAGACAAGCCGAAGGGGATCCTAATAGCTCCAGACTGGCCAAGACAACACTGGTACCCACTACTACGGAGCATATGTCACAACAAAACCTGGGCCCTTCCACAATGGCCCCAACTTCTGACTCAACACAACTTCAAGACAGTTCATCCCAACATCCAAACGCTACAGCTAACAGCTTGGGAAATCCCATAAATAACCTTGATTTACCTCTCTCCAAGGAAGTTCAGCGGATACTAACAGAAGCCTGCAGACCATCCACCAGAAAAGTTTACTCAGCCAAATGGAAGAGATTCAGCATTTGGAATACCAACAAGGGTCATGATGCCTCATTTTTGAGCATTCCTCTCATCCTGGAATACTTGGCAGATATGCTGCATAAAGGACTTTCATTCTCTTCCATAAAAATTCATGCTTCAGCTATCTCAGCTAGATACAACACTGACCCACCTGTGTTTTCACATCCTTTGTTAAGGCAATTTCTTAGAGGAATCAAGAATATAAAGCCCCCAAGAAAGGCACCCAGTACCAGCTTGGGACCTCAATTTTGTCCTAGAAAAATTGACTTTACCTCCCTTCGAGCCAGCAGCTTCTGTGGATTTACAATTTCTTTCCTGGAAGACAGCTTTCCTGTTGGCCATTACCTCAGCAAGAAGGGTTTCGGAATTACAGGCCTTAATGGCAATACCACCGTTCATAACCTTTCACAGAGACAGGGTCTCCTTACGAACCAATCCTACCTTTCTGCCAAAAGTGGTATCTAGGGTTGCCTTAAATCAAGCAATTCACCTGCCTACTTTCTTTCCTAATCCTGAGAACAAAGGGGAAAGACTGTTGCATACCTTGGACATACTCAGACAACTTCGCTACTACCTAGACAGAACCAAGACCAGGAGGAAGTCTGACCAGCTTTTTGTAGCTTACGCCCCTGCAGTACAAGGAAAAGCAATTTCTAAACAGACAATTTCAAAATGGATTGGACATTGCATCAGATTCTGTTATTCCTTCCATGGAAAGTGTGTGCCAGCCAATGTCAGACCACACTCCACCAGAGCTACAGCCACCTCTACAGCCTTTTTAAGAGGGGTGCCTACAAAAGACATTCTAGAAGCTGCTACATGGAGCTCCGTGCATACATTTTCCAAGCACTACAACCTCCCTCTATATTCCAGATCCAGAGCAGGCTTTGCTTCGGCAGTCCTGCAGGGACTGATAGCTACACCATCCCCTTCTTAGAGCATACCACCTCCCCCAGCTAAGCTTTGGTATTCAACCCATATGTTATAACTGCAGTTGCATTCTTGAAGGACATAGTACAGTTTTGTACCTACCATAAATGTAGATGTCCGATAGATATGCAACTGCAGTCGGGTTTTCCCTCCCTCCATCCCCTCTATGCCTTGGGTCCACTCCTCTCCCTGTTATCCTTAGCTGGGGATATCTGTTATGGTGTATCTGTTTATTGCTTATTTGTTGTCTGGAAACCTATTTTTGTCTTCCAATTTGATCACAGCCTTCCTTGGAGGGCACCTGGCATCTGGGGCAAGAAACACTGAAGAAGATGGCGTCGGCTGATGCTTATATACTCCAGCCACCCTGACGTCGGAGAAAAATGCGACATCAGCCGTCGTCGGACCCAGACTTTGGAATCCGGCCGACCGAGGGCTGCCTGAGGCAGGACAACCCATATGTTATGACTGCAGTTGCATATCTATCGGACATCTACATTTATGGTAGGTACAAAGCTGTACTTTTCCTCACCATCAGTTTGCCTAGCTTCATGGTTGTCTTTTTATGTGGTGTAGATTCAGGGCTGTTAACATGGTAAATATGCAAATGAGGTGTGAACTCATTAGAATTGATGAATTACAAATACCGGGATCTGTGTAGGAGATATAAACATAGTGCAGGCACTCCCTCAGTGTTTGTTTTTAATGGATTACAACTGTGAATGATTACTGGTTGGGGATGGAAAACAAAATAACACTGCAGGCTGCCTTACACTCAACTGGGTGCATCAGTTTAGATCTACAAAATGTTAGATGTAAGGTTGGGAATGTAAGTAAGCAGCACAAAATTCACAAGTTGTTTTCCCTTAACACCAAACCTGGCCTTTATTTGTTGGCAGCTGCATATGATATTGTTTCCAGTCAATATCCTCACACATTTTAAGGCCAATGACATAAAATGGCTTGCACACTGTATGTCTCAGATTACTGGTCAGGTAACTGAAGAATGACCAACAAACACAGAAATATAAGACAGAGCTGTGTATTTGCAAGCAATAATCATAACCAGTTGTGTGATCACTAAGTGCAGTGCATCCAAAAATAATAAATGTACAAATAACAGTTGTATGGTTTGATTTTACTGTAGATGCCATTGTAGTTCGTTATGTGATGAATGAGTTCAGTTCTTTGCTGCAAAGCTTTTTGTATGGCTAAGAAGGATGAGGCACCCATCCTGTGTTCTGAAGATGCATTGGAATGAGAGTTCAAATTCAGATCTTTGTAGACATATCTGATGTGAACCATCATTTTCTAATGTGTATGTCATAAATCGAGTTTTCCTCATTCCAACTGCTTTTCGTTTTTACCTCCTTTTCTGTCTTTAATTATTTTATTTTATTTTTTGTCAGTGTTTAAGCAATGCTGCGTGTAGCACAGTCACAGGAATGGGGGAAATAAATGGCAGGTTTGGCTGTACTTATCTTGTTTGCGCTAAACGCAGTATTTCGCAAACTGGACAGCTGAAGCACCCAGGAACCAGACAGGATCCAGACAGCAAAAAAAAAAAAAAAAAACTGGATACGTTTAATTCTACTGGGCATCGAGCAAACCCGCTAAGCGGAGTTGCATGGTGCTTAACAGAGAGACCTTAGAAATACTTAAGTTATGGAATGACTTGTAACTAGTCCTGTGGCATCAGTTTTAACTGTAGGGCTGGAATATATGGTCCTGGGTTCTAGTAAAGGGTGTGCAACCTTTTTTTTTACTGTTGTGACATTGCAGGTGATAGCAGTGAATTGAAACATGAACAACTGCTATTTCAATTTTCTTATGGCAGCAGGTGTAAGTGCAGGACTGCCATACAATACACACAGTCCTGGGTTGTAATACAGGATATTCCATACATTTTTACTGTTGCTCCACTTCCCATTATATTCAGTTATAACACTTCAGGTAGTGGAACTGATTTAATTATATGTATGAGGGATGAGACACTATTATTCTGTTGTAATATTAATCTTCCAATTGCAATTATTTTATTCTGCACTGCTGCTATCCACACACCATCTTGCACACATATTGTGCGGTTGTGCGCACTCCAGTAAATGCTATAACTGGAATTGGCAGGAGGGAATCCGTCTCCTTTGCTGTAGATCTCCTGGTATATAGACATGGCAGGCATTAGTGGGTTGGTGCCAGTTTTGTGGCACAGAGCGCGGGTGAACAGGAGTCCAGGATATTTATTGGACTTCTAGTGAAACACTACAGTCATAGACTTCTGCAGGGGGACTATTCTGGCTCCCAGTTTATGGCTGAAGTGTGGGATAGTTTAGCCCAGGCTGTATCCCGTGCCACTGGTATCCCATGCACTGGAGAGCAATGTGTAGGCATCATTTTAATGACCTACAGAAGAGGAAGAGAGATATAGTTGATAATTGGATTGAGGAATTTAGGACTGTGAACATCCCACAATCTGTGCAAGTATCAACTCAAGAGAGTACTTGTATGACTTAGAAAGCTGAATATAGGCAAGACTGGTATGCATAATGGCCTTCTTTCTGTTTTTTTCCCCCCAGCGGCCAGTGATTGAGTGCAATGTCTAGGCCCACGGGGCTAGATTGGATAGACTGAGGGGAACAAATGGTGTGTATGCAGCAGAAGAGAAGCGTTATTGTAGCATTAAAAGTTAAAGATAGCATTTTTGGTATTTTAAAGAGTTGTATCAAACTGAGCATGCATATCCCAGCTGTAAATGCAAGTATGCATGCATTAGTCTGTAGCACAAACAAGTTGTTAGGAGTCCAGTATTAGATTTTAGTCAGAGGTTGTGGGTTCAAATACCGCAATTCACAGCTATACCATACTATTATTTCTTCAATAATAATTGCATTAAATTAAAGCCTCTATACCAGTGGTACAAATGTCCTGCTGTAAACTGTAATCTGTATAATTGGAACAGGCATATGCACAATATATCCACATTTCAAAGATTACTTGCAACAGTGTGTAGTGTAGTGTAGTGTGTATATGTTAGAACGTAGACAGAAATGCAAAACTTTAGTTGTATAATTGTATTAATGCATTGTATATCACATGTGACGGTACTAATCTTGTATCTTTTTTCTTATCCCAACCCTTATCTATTTTACTTTTTTCAGTTTTATTTTATTTTTAAAAATAATTTTTTATTTTATAATTTTTTTCTTGTTAAAAATAATTTTTATATATTTTTTTATTTTAATTTTATTATTATTTTTTTTTTATTTTTATTATATGTCATTAAAATGTGTCTGTCATCTATGTGTACCACATCACTGAATGTTCCACAGCACAGCAAGATAGGCCAGCCTCATTGGATTAGCCTGCCTCCACTCCACCAGCAGCAGCACCGATGCCCAGCACATTTGAGAGCCAACCTGACAGCACTTGCCTCTGTTGCCCCTGCACTACCTGCATCCTCAGGTAGTCCTGCCATGGAAGCTGGTCCAAAGATACCTCTCTGGGAGCAGAAGCAGTGGTGGGGAATTCATAACTCACAGCAAGTTGCCAGGGATAGTGCAGAGGGTGATATGCCGCACAGCTGCTGCACACCTATGTTGGCTACAGAGGCTGCTGTCCCTCATTTTGCATAGTTGTAGGAGGAGGAGACGTCAAGCACTCCAGCCACCTGCAGAGTAAAGTGACAGTGTTGATATTCCAGTGAGTGAATACTTGATTCTCACCATCTCCCAGCTTGACGGCCGTGAGCCTGGGTTGTCCCCACCCTCACCCCCACCCTAATCTTGGTGTCCCCCAAATTTTTGTGTCCACCACCATCCCTGTCTCTTGCCTTGTTTGTCTGTCTGCAGTTGCTTCATCACCTACCCAACTTACCTGACCCAAACATACAGTACCTACGTCCCTTCCCCAACATTCCTCTCTCTCTCACACTCAAATAAATAAATGGGCACATGTCCCACAAAAAAAAAAAAATTGGTCCCATACATAGCTCTCCATTTCATACACTTGTCTTCTTGACGCACTTGATTCTGTCCAGTTGGCTATACAACATGATTGTATTGTGGTGACCCCTCTCTCTGGAGGAGACATTCCAAATTCAGTTAATATACTGCACATATTTTCACTTTACATTGTAAAAGAAATGGATAGCTATGGTTCTTTCCTGCCCCCCCTCTTGCACATTCCTGTCCTTCTTCCCTTTGTTCTTCCCCCTTCTTGCTCCCCATTTCGCCACTTTCCTATCTACCCCATTTTCACTACTTTACTCTGGTCAAAAATAGAATCCTTCACAAAACACACAAGTTGCTGTAAAAGCAATGGATGCCTTCACTTTTGGGGTTCTGTGTTTGCGCTGAGGTGCACATAGCGAAACGTGCAAAAGTGGTGAACGGTGGCAAAATGATGTGGTTACCTCCGAGCAGTACCACTTAACCTGTAGCACTATGCCAACACAAAGCTACACGTGTACTATAAAGAATTTGTCATTGCATTATCAGTGTTTAAATAAAAGTATTAGATAGACTTGGATTCAAACCCACTACCATCTAGGCCCAAAAAAGAATGTATCCATGCATTAACAAAGTGCTGCATCAGAGTCCGTTAAGCAGCAGGTGTGTTGCATAGGCAGAATACTAACTGTCAGTTTTTAGCACTGCGGTTCACGTTTGTAGACTGCTTAGCTATGTGTAAATGTGTGTATCTCATATGTTCATACACTTTGCCAACTGTGGCGCAAACCTGCTGCTCGCCACTCTGTGGAAAAGTAAATATGTATTACTACTGTTTACTGTCCATTTCCTGTCTGTGACATGAAACCACATTTGGAAGCATTACAAACTGAAGGCCGTTTGTATAAGTATGTCACTTATTTACAGTGCAGCCATGTGTTGCCACCCCTTCCCCCAAGCACTGCAACCTTGGTGTTACAGTACCTTTTCCACACATACATCACCAACTCTACAATAATAATCTCAAATGTCAAGCGATATGCAATGCACATCAATCTGGTAACATGCAGACATACAGTTATTGACCCATAACCCTAAAAAGCCTTACCAGCAAGGCTAGAGAAGGAATCAGCATGGACCTTATCCACAGAGACATAGGTGATCTTCAACACACTTGACCCGATCCATTCTGTTTTTTGTCAAGGGTAGATCTTTCTTACTGAACGTTGTGGACTTCTTTGATATTGACCCCAAAGACCCGGATGAGAGGACATGGACATGCTGCCAATGTTGAGTTATCCAAGGTCTTTGACACTATCCCCCATTCATGTCTCATAGTGAAGATCTCCCATCCGGGAATTAGGCTGTACAGTACTAGATGGACAGCCAACTGGCTCACCAATAGCGCACACACACACACACACACACACACACACACACACACACACACACACACACACACACACACACACACACACACACTTTGGGACTCCACCTCCACCAGTAGCCTACTTATCAGTGGAATACTAAAAGGATCTGTGCTGGGCCCTCAACTATTTGAAAACTACTACCCTGAAGTGCAGGCAACAGTACATGTCCTGTGGTTTACAAAGTTTGCAGATGGCTGTTAACTGACTGCACTTGTATAGAGCCCCCCCCCCGGTGATGGTAACATATCACAGAAGGGGCTGACAGATAAATAACTGATGCCAAACTCATGGACTGAACCTTAAAGAAAACAGTACCTCATTGTCCCCCTTGGCAATGAAGCACCCCTGCTAATTATGATATACATAGCACTCCTCTAGGCTCAAACACAGTGTTGTCAGACTTGGTAATGCATGTTGATAGCACTCTACACTTTCATCACTCTGTGTCTGTAGTGGTGAGAAATGCAGTCTGCATTGCGCACCTCATACATATGGACATCACATCCAAGACCAGGGAGGTGATAATTCTGCTGTGCTCTACCCTTATCAGACCACTAAGTTAGTACAATGCTCCCTTCTGTTTGTACATACAATGTCATACAATCCTGAGATCTGAATATGATGGCGTGACTTACAATGTGCACAACTTAGGCTTTCAATACCAGTGTGGACACTTGGTCGAAGTTCAGATTGTTATCCGCATGTGTTTCCAGTGTTTGGATCTCTGGGTTTCAGCATAGCAGGACTGTTGTCAGTGCTGTGGTTAACATGGAATTCCACTTTTCAGAAGGACAACATAAAAAATACGTGTCTGCATTTATTTGTAGGTCATGTGCCTTTGTCACCAATCATTTGTCTGTGTTACCTTCTCCTGTACTTTATCGCTGGTTGGCTCAATGAATGCAACCAATATACAAGAATCAGCAAACTTTGTAAGCCAAAGCTGACATATTTTAGGCTGAACTGTCAAGAAGTAGAGTCCAAACAGTGAAGGGCCAAGCACAGATCCCTGGGGTTTGCCAATGGTGACAGCTCTATTGGTACAGGTTGATTAGTGAGTCAATTGGTTTACCCATTTAGTGATGTAGGGATTAATCCCCAACTAGGAGGGTTTCTCAGTGATACCTGCATGGGGAATTGTCAGAACTGTAGGCCAGATAACAGTAGGCAGTATGCACTGTCTTGCCTTCATCCAGGCCTACCACATGGAATCACTGGGCTGTGACAACATCACAGCTTGCCTGTGTTGTGACTTGGGACTTGCGCCTTCCTGATGTGGTTGAATCCGCACTTCATTGCACCCTCCACATGGGTTGTGTTCCCATAGAAGGGTGTACATCAGCATGCACCCATGTGTGTTGGGGGGATAGCACCCTATGCACGCAAGTATAGACATCTCGACTCTCCTCGACTGTGAGGTAGACCAACATATCATCAAGGACCTCTTCTAAATGGACACTAGTAATATTCCAGCTGTGTGCAACAGGACTGTTTGAGTAATTAATGCTAAATCATGTCTGTTACATCTGATAGATGCCCTCAAAGTGGTCATCAAGGGCATACGTAATGACAACAATATCATCCTGTGGAACTTGACCAGGTCAAGGCATTTAACACAAACCCGCACGGCGGTATTCAATCAGCACTGTCATATGTGGCTATAAAGAGCTATATCACCAAGTGGGTAGACCAGTGAATCACATATGTGGCATCTCACTATGCTGAAATGTATGAAGTGACCTATATCTCAGGTCCAGTGATCAGGTCCTTACATCAGGACTGTCTGCTACATCCTTTCCTGGCCATTATTTAAGCGATGGACATCACAGATGACATAACACATCCTGGTCCAAACAGCTGCCTGAAGGCCAACAGATTGTGGGCAGTCATCGACACATACCAAATGTTGTTGCCACAGCCAGGACAACACTTGGCAATAACAAGAAATGTTGCTGGGATTTGTTAAGTCAGGTACACAAACACACATCCCAAGTATAATGTAGACCTCACACCCTATATCCAGACCAATAGGTGTGTGACCTGTGTCCTGAGATACATAAGTGGAACATCCACCAGCATGTACTGAGCACTCTGTTGAATGTAACAAGAGTATTGGGTACATGAAGGACATCCACATCAGAGGCCATAATACCTTCATTAGTTCTACCTCGCTACACATCTTACAGTGATGTGTAACTGAAGTGTATGCCACCTTTGTCACTTTGAGCTGTCATACAGCTTATTTGGCCATACCTAGATATTCTTTTTGTGGCCTATACATGACTGTGTGATGCTGTGGAACACAAATCAAGTTTTTACACCAGATGCATGTGTGCTGCCTGTTCTCCTGATGCACACAGTACATAGGTGTTTGACAACATTATTGGAATGTATATCATTTGTGACAGTGTGGAATTGTGCTCGCTGTGTGTGTGTGTGTGTGTGTGTGTGTGTAGTGTATATATATATATATATATATATATATATATATGTGTGTGTGTATATATATATATATATATATATATATATATATATATATACACATATACACTACACACACACACACATATATATGCCATGTGCACCAGTCAACTCGCCTGTATTGCTCATACTGTCACCTACAGGTATAGCAATCTCCCTTTTGACACCTGCAGCAGATGTTACAGTGCCAGGACAGTGTGCATGGTTACTGAGTGTGGATGAATGATAGTTGTTCAAATGTGTGTGTGTGTAGACTCATGTCTTAACACTCCAAGTCACATACGTTATGTCAGAGGCATGGGATTAGTGGTGGTGGTATTCTGATATTGTCCATGATTGTGGTTGGTTCTTCTAATGTTTTCCATGAGCCTTTACCTGTGCCCACCTTGCTGAAGACTGCTGATGTGATTACACTCATATTCAGGCATATCAGTTTGCACAGCTTCACTGTATGCACCCTACCCCAGTTGTATGTCAGATCCCTGATAGATGTTCTCTATACTATTCATGTAAGGATGCTTATCTCACACAGACTTCCTCCCCATTGTAATGCCACCTTGTGTGACAGTCACATAAAACACATTTCACTATACAGTCCCTACTGTACCATATAGATACGTGATTGGTGTTGTTGCTACAACTGTCTTCCATTGACATACCCTCATATGCTGTAAATTAGGTGTTTACCTCTCCTCTTTCCCTGTGCTCATTCCTACAATTCATCTGTGTGTCCCTATTCAATACACACACTTCTCCTGAGTGTTTTACATGATTGTCCATGTAACTTTACAGATCATTTACACAGTGTCAGTACAGAATGCCAGGGATGGAATATCCCAGTACTCTGCACTTGTAGATACCTGGTCCAGTCCTGCGTTTGGACCATATCCTTTGCATTTATACCTCAACTGTCCAGATATTTCCAGGATGTCCAGATGTGTCCCTTATCAAATTTGTTGCTTTCTGTCATATCACTGGGATGATCTCAGGACTGATGTGACTCAATATTATATGCATTTCAGTTCAAACCTCTCAGCTGTCCTTAGTTTTGCAGGATGTCCAGTTTTTGTCTCATATTTTTAACCTTTTCCTCATAAAATTTTGATTTTCTGCTAAATCATTGACATGTCATTGTGGATTGAAGTTGGACAGTAAAGACAGACATTGCATGCTATTCTAAAAATTATTATTCTATCAACTTTCTAGGTTTGTAAGAGCAATATTAGAATTTGTACCTATTTGTGTACCCTTTTCCTCACATTATTTATGGCTTTGTCCAGATTTTTTGCTTTGAGAAGTTGAGTGGTATGTGTAGGTTTCATTCTACCACATTTGTGTACATCTATGTCAAATATGACCCTATTTCCTGTTAATTGTTCCTGTATTATGTTGGCCTTTGTGCAGATGGGTTGAACAAACAAATTGGGAGGTATCTGTGAAGCCTGGCTGATCACTGTGGCATTCTGCAGACTGTAGGTGGTCTTCTTTAAACATATTTGCAATCCGTGTTCGTTTACATGGTTTCCTGGCTGGCAGCACTGTTGCTGGCAGCGAAACCTTGCTTGGACATGCCGAGCAGCTTGCTGCACATCACTGAGCACACATGTAAACTCCATGTAGACTTTGTGCGAAGCCCATATGGAATTTATTGAATCCATGGGATGATGCATGTCACAGTGGGTAGCTGTGAATTTCTTCTTTTGGTAATCCCCATCATTGGCTGTTTCCATTACTGTGCACATGAGCTTTCATGTACATGCCATAGTGGATGGGCTGGAAGAATTCTATCAGCCTCATGCATGCCACAAATTATTTTCTGATGCTTTTTTTATTCATATCAGTTCTGATATTCATCAGGGAAAAACTTTTGTGTTTAGTGCCTTGAAGTTTCAAGCCCTTGAAGTGTTTGTATGGCTGCCAGAGTAGGAGCCAAGACCCCCACTGTCACTGTCCCCTCTTCCTGAGGGAAGATCAGGTGTAAAGCATTGTTAGATGTACTACCATTTTAATCCCGCTACCAAAGGATGCATATCAATGAAGCTTGACCAGTGGCTTATCTGATACCTGTAAAGATGGCGGCCATTAAAAGAGCACAGGAATGGGATTAGCAGGACGACTCCACAGCTGAACTCAGCTTAGCACCAGTAGTCTCATAAAGGGCAAAAGATTTGAAGGGCAGGTATCTTTCTCTACTTCCATGGGGAAATTCTGATTCCCCAAGATAGTCTTGAAGCCACTGTATGTCAACAGGTCTCTGTCTCTGCTTGATAGG
This sequence comes from Protopterus annectens, assembly GCF_019279795.1. Classification (NCBI taxonomy): domain Eukaryota; kingdom Metazoa; phylum Chordata; order Ceratodontiformes; family Protopteridae; genus Protopterus; species Protopterus annectens. The sequence continues at coordinate 1,837,583 of NC_056735.1, read as the reverse complement.
GAGGTGGAGGAGGGTCAAGCCTGCTGTTGTCATCCAAGTAGGTAGACAAGAGACCCACAGATGTGCACTCCTGGCAGCCACTTAGAGGTATGTTCCAGAGTGTCAGTACAGACTACCCCACCATTGAGCAGCCAGACCTTGCCCATGACCAGTCCCCGTAAGTGGGAGAGACCTAAGGTGTGTGCTCATTGGTAGTAGGTACTGAGATTCTTCTGCCCATTCCTGCAACTGCCAGGGCTAATCGAGGTCAATGAATTGGATGAAGGAAGATCCACTGAGTCCTTGGCACACCATCACTGCTTGTAGTACTGGTCCATATAGCTGACAGTAGAATGGTGTGATCTGTCCTTGCATGTGCTGGTATATATTCTCAAAAAGTGTGGGTTGCTTTGAGTCTTAATCTTGAACAGATCTCTTCCCTTAATGTGCTACCTTCAACTGGTGTGTCCTTGAGTACCAGTACTTTATCTCCTGATTTTCATTGCTGTCCTGACTTTGCATGTAACTGGTGAATGTGGGCCCACCCACCCCCTGGTACCAGGGGTTAAGAAGGGTTCTCCCTCACTCTTTGTAGTCCTCTGCATTCTTTCTAGTTACATCTTAACGGTTATGTAAACCAGGAATAGAAATAGCCCTAGGCATTCCTGCTGATGAGGTATGTGCTGAGGAATTTCTTTCCAGGGTCGTACTCTGATCATCATGTACCAGTTTCAAGCACAACCCAGGTGAATACAGAAATGTAAACATGGAAACACATTACAGCAATGAGCAAAAGCAGAAAACAATTTTGCTACCTAGACTGGAAAAAAATAAAACACAATTATAAAATGTCTTGGGCCACTTTGTCAGTTTAGCACTTTTGTCCTAAATGTATTCAGACTGTTGTATGCATATTTTGTTTTGATGTGTTGAATGGTGTCATATGACTGGTTAATCACATGACAGAGAAGGGTATTAATTGGTGGGTGGATACTGGAATTGTAGTTCTGAGAAGTCTGAATACGTTTTGGATAAATGCACTCAATGCATTACATAGAAGAGAATCCACTGAGTCCCTCCCACACCAGCAGTGCATGCAGGACTTATTTATGTAGTCGATGCTAGACTGAAGCAGTTTGTCTTTGCATGTGCCTGACAGAAGTGTTAAACTGTTAATAAAGTGGCCTGAGACATTGTTTGTTTTTGTAGTTTCTGCTAGTCTACTAACTCAACCAATTTTAGTACGTATTCACTTGGGAGAGAACAAAGGAGCTGGGCCTCACTTTCAGAGCAAAACAGTTAAAAAGTATTTACAGTTATTAACAAGAGTAAAAAAACATTACATCTTACATTCCTGAGCAGAGGAAGAGGATGAATAGATTGAAGGAAAGGAGTGGAAGGGTTAAAATAATTAAGTTACTTAGCCAGCCTGAAAATGCTTATGTTAGGCTTATTTGAGAAAATGTCTTGGCATCTTGGAAGTGTCTGGTACCAATCACTTTGCTCCAAATAAGGCAGATGCCTGAATGAGTGTAACAAGGTCCAGTTTAAGCATTTTATTTCAGGTTGTATGTGACCTTTGCTGTTCATCTACCCCAAGAATGACAACATCTTTTCACTTTACTACACGATGAAGAATCTTTGCTTTGAGACAGAATGGATAAAGGGATATTTTCCTTTGCTTCATTGGGTGTTTCCGCTCTTCAGATTGCTTTTTAGGGTTCTTTTGCTCCCTAATGGATTAGGCAGATGACTACATTTTTTCTCACCTCTTCAGCTTCCTTTTCAGGTTCTGTTGCCCCCAAAGGATTAGGCAGTGGCCAAGGAAGAGCTGGTTAAGACTGTTAATCATGTTTGCAACAGGGAACATCCATGTTTGTAAATGTGATTTTAATTGTATTGACGCTGTGGCTGGGGATATTAACATGTGCCTGTTTAGGATATTGTGGTTGCTGCTTTTCTCTTAAAGATGATTTCAGGATGCTGTAATACATGGGAATGTCCTTTTGAGACAGGACTGCTAGGAACAATGTGTTTGAAATTCTCCAGGTGCAGCTAACACTAAGTAAGACTGCAATCCACATTGTAGCTTGCTACAGATCCCCCACCATGCCCCAAGATTCTCATTACACATTTCTTAACATACTGGAAAATATTAAGATGCAACCAAACACCCTAATACTGGGTGATTTCAACTACCTTGCCATAAACTGGGAAAACTACTCGTGTACCAACACCTTTGCCCAACGGTTCTTGGAATTCATAAATTCCAACACCCTGGATCAACTTAATCCACAGTACCACCAGGGGCTCCAATATCCTAGACCTGGTCATTACCAACATGGGAAATCAGTGCTCCACACCAGTGGTCACCCCCTCGTTGGTCGGGTCTGACCATAAGCTAATCACCCTTGGCATCTTTCCCCCACCCCCAGTAAGGAAACCTCCGTAAAAAACTTCTCCAAAGCCAACTTCATGCTACTCAAATCAGAAATGACAAGCGTCATGACACCCATGCAGATGGGAACGAAAGTTCGACTGCTGAATCCTACATTAAGGCACTGTACGAGCACATCAAGTCATGCATGAATTGTGCCATCCCAAATAGAACCAAGACTCTGTCCTCCAAAAAAAGGAAGCCAGTCTGGTGGTCCCTGCCATAAACAAACTTTACAACAAAAGGAAGAAACTGTTGCAGAAAAGAGGAAAATCCCAGGATGCAAAAAACTCCCTTAGATGCCTCAGTAAGAAGCTGAGGTCCTCATAAAATCCTCCAAAGCCAGTTATGAAAATAAAATTGCCAAAAATTCCAAAGACAACCACTAGGCATTCTGTAGCTATGTCGAGAATCTAAATGGCAGTGCTCAGATCTGCTCTGAGCTACAACAGAATGGCATTAAATATACTGATCCCAAGGATATTGCCAATATAATGGAAGAGCGATTCAATGCCAATTTCACCCCCTGCTCACCCCCTAAAGAGCCCATCTCAATACCAAAAGATTGCCAAATTCCGGTAATAAGAGCCACACAGGTAAATACTGCACTCTTCAAAGCTAAGAATACAGCATCCATGTGACCAGATGACATCCTGGGCTGTGTACTACATGAACTACAAAATGAACTGGCACCTCATCTAAGTGTCGTGTTTGATCATAGCCTCACCTCAGGCTTCGTGTCCACTGAGTGGCTCACAGCTACAGTTATCCCACTCCACAAGGGGGGATCCACCTTGGATCCTGGGAACTACCGCCCAATCAGTCTGATGAGCGTGATCTGCAAGGCCATGGAATGTATGATCATGGAACTTATAAATAAAGACATTGGCAACCTTCAAACACTGGACCCCACCCAGTTTGGGTACGTGAAGGGCCAGTCTCGTCTCCTGAACCTGACTGACTTCTTTGAATCAGTCTCCAGAGCCGTGGACGAGGATAAGGCAGTCCACACAGCCTGTCTGGACCTCGCCAAGGCCTTTGACACCATCCCCCACTCTGGAATCATCGATAAACTTACTAAGCTGGGCATTAATCCCTACTTCACTCGATGGATTGCCATCTGGCTTACTGACAAGAACCCACACTGTAAAAGTAGCCAACTCCAAATTCATCTGCAGACAAGTGGAATACCTCAGGGTTCAGTCCTGGGACCGCTCTTGTTTGGCATTTACTTCTCTGAAGTACAGGCCAACACTAAGGGACTTTGGCTAACAAAGTTCACAGATCACTGCAAACTGGGAGCCATTATTGAATCCCCAAATGATGTGGATTTTCTACAAAGGGCCTTACAGAAACAGATGCTTGATGCCAGAGTCATGGGCTCAAGCTCAATGCCAAGAAATGTATAGTTATCCCCTTTGGGAAAAAACATGTGCCAGTGAATTACCACATAGGTGGCAGTACACTAAACACCAAAAGTGTGATAAGAGACTTGGGGACACAGGTGACAGTGGTCTCACCTTCGTTAACCACATTGCCACAACAGTCAGGAAATCCTTCTGTGTGGTACACCTCATCACTAAGGGCTTTTCATCCAGAAAAAAGGAGGTCATTGTCCCACTGTACTCATCCCTCATTAGACCCATTATAGAATACAATGCCCCATTTGGTATGTACCTCTCAAGACATCTGCAACAACTGCAAAGGCCGCAGAAATACATCACTAAAAGAATCACAGGCCTAAAGCAGATGCTCTCTGCTGACCATCTAAAAAACCTCCAGCTATACTCTGTGGCATATTATCTACTCAGGGGCGATCTCTGCTTAACATACAAGGCCATGTCAAACCCAGAGCTGTTAGACATGCTACACTTAAAGAAATCCCAATCCCTCAGAGCCACATGCTCCAAGGATCTAAACCTTGTCATCACAGTGAACAAAACATGCTGGAGGGATAGTTTCCTGACCCAGAGACTCCCCAGACTGGAATAAACTGCCCATACATGTCAAGCAAGAGTGCCTCTTTGGCCCTCCTCATAAGGAACCTTGACGATTGGATGGGAGATAGGAAATTCATCCCAGGGATCACGTCAGTTGGCCTGCTAGACAGGGGTCCAGGGAAGTAAATAGTGTGGGAGGAAATAGCCAGGGAATTGTTATGGCTAGGCTTGTATAGGCCCTAGGGTCGCTAGCCGTGTACCATCCTATGTAACCTATGACTTGATGAATGCCAAAAAGTAGATGCTTTCATCGAGCACTATGGGAGAGTTTTTATGACCCCCTTCTACTGGTATTAAGCCTTGTAGTTTTCTCAGGAAGAAGACATTTTTCAGAAAGAGGAAGGACTCTGTTAGGCATTCCTTCTTCCCATGGCAGGTCTTCCCAAACAAAGGAAGGCTAATCTATTGGCTAGCAGTTAGTCCTGAATTTTTGCTTGTGGCTACCTATGTTTTATTGATGACATTTTTATTATATGGAATGACGGCTTGGAACAACTGGACAACTTTTATAAACATATAAAACAATCCAACAATTTCTTAAAATTCTCCACCATCCACAAGCCAGGACTCAGTTTTCTTGACCTCCTTTTCAGTAAGCCGCAGGGACAGTCTTACCTCACCAATGACCTATGCTGAAAACCCAGCAGGGTCAGCCTGCTCTTGAATAAGAATACTATGCATCCAAACTAAAAAGAATGTCATCAAATTCCAAGGACTGAGGATCTCCAGTCTCTCTAAAGAACTGACCAACTTTAAGAACATCATCAACCTGGAGAAGGACCTCCTTGTTAGAGGCTACATCAGTTGCATAATCCATCAAATCCTAAATCCTGTCATCCAGTAAAGAACAGACGACAGTAAAGGCCATGACAACCCAGACAAAATCAAGGAAGACTGGAGCACCAGCATTACACTTACTTGGTGGACTTTCATGATCTAAAAATGATATTAAATGAAAATGGGTGCATCATCAGTGAAAGCAAATATCCTTAACAGAATCTTTTCTTTGAAAACTGGCAAATGATCTGTAGGAATAAAAGCATTCATGACTTTGTGTAACACTGACGCATTCCAGACAGTTCCAACCTTGCCACGGGCACATTCTCCTGCAGCCCACCTCATTGCAGTTATTGCCAGTTTATGAGTGGGAAAACAAAATTCTACTGCCCCAACACCAAAAAAAGTCTTCACAAGTAGGTCCTACATCAGTTGCAACACTGACTGTTGTATACAGAGCACAGTGCTGAAAATGCTCAGCCTTTTACATTGGTAAAAGAATCAGCAAGCTCATAGCCCTGCACAGTATGTACATCAGAAAAAGAATCCCCAACATCCCAGTGGTGAAACATGCTAAGAAATACCTGGAATACAACATTTTCTCCTTTTCATGTAGTTGACAGAGAAACTCAAGTCCATTTTATTGTAATAGAAATGACAAATTGGAAAAAATGGAACTGGAATGGCAGATTTGCCTCCAAGTTGGGAAACCCCCAGGACCTTACACTGCAGCTTCCATAAATTGCATCGTACACCTCAGAAAATTGGATCACCATATATTTTACTGGCATTTGTACTTCTTATGGACACCTGTGGATTGTTTTGAACCTGTGTGTGACCTCATTTCTATTGGACAGTTACCGTTTTTGCATTTTTCTTCACACTAAAAAACTGAGATCCATGTCCATTTAATCATTTTGGTACATCTTGCTATACTCTAATAACCCTCCACAGTTTTATTTTACAGTTTTCTATGTCCCAGATGAATTTAAACTTTGTCATTATCTTTAATAACTCCACTGTTCATCATGTATTTTGAGGATACAGACGAAGTTGGTGTAAACTATAGTTAACCAGGCTTCCTGCTTGAGAACTGGTTAGGGCCCAAAAACATCCAAACTGGACTACCTGGTTTGGTAAGTGGCTACTAAGAGACACTTCATGTTGGTATGTACTCCATCCTGGCCTGTGGTCCTGGCCTGTGGTCCTCAGCACCCTTAGACCCGTATTGGCCCTTTTCCAACACCACAACTGTTACGAGCCCCTCCAATAGTTATTTTTTCCAGCCAGCACTATTTCTTTTAAATATACTGTGTACTCTGTCTAACAGGGATCTTGTAGATCTTTTAATTCACATATGGTGGCCTATTTCAGTGGGCGTTTGTAGACATGCTAGTTTTGAAAGCTTCAGAACCTTTTGATTAGATGTCACTTATAACTAAAGGCAAGCTCTGTCATTGCAAAGCCTGAACAATGGTCTTACATACATATCATGGTTTGAGGCAGCACTTCTTACAGGATGGATCCGATCAAAGATTTTGCTCAGTCTCTTACTCGCACCCTCACTACACCCATGAGCTAGTGTAACCCTTATTTTTTTCTTTTTAATAATAAGCCAAATCCAACATATTTTGTATCCACTCAGTGCAAGTAATTTAGGTAAATTATTTTACATTATTGGGTAGGGTATCTTGAATTTGTTTTATTTTAATTTATTTTACTGTATCTATGTTTAACCCTCCACATTTTCCACTTTCCTCCTCAGGAAACCATGTCTGGCTAAGAATGCCTAGCCCATGACAAAGGCTGACTATGTGGCCTCCATCCGTACATCAGTTCACTGCCTGACTGCAGCTTATTTGTGGCCAGAGAGTGCACTCTGGAGTGGGAAGGGACGAAAAATGTGACCCCCCCCCATACTTTGTACATAAATAAATTTGATGGATATTAATTCCATTCTTGGGCAATCCCAGGCATTCAGGAAGGAAAGAGTAGGGACCCTCATCCCACTGCCAACTCCGATCATACAGATCATATGCAGGATGGTTTATTACTAGGTACCCCTAAGGATGTTTTCTTCCCACTCTAAATATGTGTATCCCATGGGCATTTCTAGCCTTTGTTTAAGTGAGGCCCCAGTTTTGGGGATGTAATTTGGCTTCCTCTTGGTGGCCAGGGCCTTTATGTCTGGTGCCCCCACAGTGCATGCCATGAATTGAATAAATGGACCAAATGGTTATCTGTGGTCATACTAAACCCTTTGGTGTTTCCACATACTTCCAACAGGCCAGATCCTGCAGTGAATACGTAGCCCGCAACAGAGTTGGCCATGTGGGTACCAGTCCTACGGTGGACTATCTTGCCATCCTGAGTGTGTTCTTTCCCACAGAATGTACTCCATCTGGAGTGAGACAGGAGGAGAATTGGAGCCCTGTAGCTTATTTTCATTTTAGATTTGCAAAGTGGGTCCAGCTTTGGTAAACCCAGTCACCCATGGAAGTGTGTGTAGGGTCTCTTATGGGTTCAGCCACAGCCCTGCGAGCTGCACCCATCATCTCACAAAAGGAATGCAAAATGGCCCTTGCTAGGCACTCCTATAGGTGATTTTATGATTTAAGGACAGAGCCAGTCTAGCACTGTTGGCCCTAATTCTGCTTCTACCTTTTAATCCACACCGGTCTGTGCTCCATACATACCGCAGGACTCCAGCACTCCCAGAACAGTTTCATTTGTTCTTGTGAGACCTGCTGCATTTCTGTTTCACTGTATTTTCTCTTCATGTTTTTTGTTATCTAACTGTTTTTACCCCTCCCCCCATTCCTGCCATGAAAGCCCTTTGCTGTCCCAACTACCAGAGAAAAATTCCCCTCCTCTTTAGGCTTGCGGATGCCCAAATCTGTGTCTGTGCACTAGGGGTATATAGGGAGACAGCTGACATCATGATATCAGTCTTGCTGTTGGAGCCCAAAGCAGTGTTTCAGCGTATTGGACGGTCTGCACCAGAGCAAAGTCGTTGAAAAGATAAGTACCCCATTAGGGAACTCTCTTTCTCTTAGTTTGACTCATGTTAGATAAAGTAAACAATTGTCTCTGTCGTTGTAAGCAGATCCTCCCACAAAGAGACTTCTATCTGCTTTGTGTTACCTGTTTAGGCCCAGATCAAGACTTTCCTAGTTACAGTTTATGTGCCTGCTTTAATTCTAGGATGATGAGTTGTAGAGCTGAGATCTTAGCTAGATTCCTTAGTCTTGAATCTTCCCATCAATGTCTGATGGTGTCTGCCAGTCACTCAGAGGTTGAGCAGTCTGGGTGCAAGAGGACAAAAGATGAGAACCAAGCTTAAGGCCTTGGTCAGCAACCATTCTCCATCTGTTTCTCCCTCTAGGCTTGTGATCATTGAAGAAGACAAGGTGCTTTTGCAGTCCCCTTCTGTGTCTGAGGTGGTGACACATGCCTCTGTCGAGACCTGTTCAGAGTCTAACATGACCATTGGGTCCCTCTACTTCTGCACAAGTCCTTGATTTCAGCTCATCAGTTGGGTCCAGGGCCATTCAGCAGGCCTTGGATTCCAATGAGTGCACTTTAACCTGTGTTTTTGTGGCGTCAGTCTGCATTGGTTCCTCATTTCTCCAGAGAGGCACGCATCAGAATTTCAGACTTCCCTATGTCCAAGGCCAAAGCAACTCCTGAGAGGAGAGCTTATGCAGGGCCTTCTGTCAGGCCTAGCAGCCCCCTTTCCCAGGGATGGCAGCAAGACTTAGGTTAGCTGATGGCCTGATTTCCATAGTCAGATCAGCTCTAAACAAGCCCCTCAAGATTCTTCCCCAGGAAAAAGGAAAGGAGATCCTATTTTTGAAGCTGTTCCACTTCCTTTTGAATCTGGTGAAAATTCTGACCTAGAGGGGTCTTATTCTGAACAAAGATCTTCCCTTACTTCTTTTGAGGAATCGGATTCAGGGGAGAACCTGCCATCTGCTTCTTTTCCAGAGGATGTCACCTCTGGAGAGAAACTCCATGCTATGAAGGAACATTTCCAGTGGGAAGCACAGGAATGTCCTCAGTCTAAAAAGAGAATTAGGGAGTTCCTGGATGTGTCAGAACACAATCCTTTTGATATTCCCCGTTTTTAGAGGTGGTTGAGAACGTCTTCCAAGATTCCTCCTTCAGTCCTGAGACTCTTCTCCCAGCCCCTCAAAATCCAGGCAGGTTTTATAGGGTACAAGACTCCCATAAATACTTTTTCAAAAAGCCATCATCTGATCCAGAGGTGGTCACCCCAGGACCCAAAGTTAAAGGGTATTTCTGGTTCCCAGAAAAGATGGCTGTTGCTGTCCTAACTTAGACCTGTCCAACCTCAATCAGTTCCTCTCAGTTCCAAAATTCAAAATGTTGACTTTTCAAAACCTCTTGCCCATGATAGCTTCACAGGCCTTTTATGGTATCTCTGGATCTAAAAGATGCCTATCTACACATTCCAGTTCAAGAATCACACAGAAGCTTTCTTCAGAGCAGGTATCAGTCACTTTCACTTTATCAGCACTGCCCTTTGGCTTGTCTACTGCTCCCAGGGTTTTCACCAAGTGCTTAGCTCCTGTAATTGCCTTTTGCAGGACAGGAAGGGTCCAAATCTACCCTTATCTGGATGATTGCTTACTACAGGCCACGAATCTATCTAAACTTTACCAGAACCTCCTGTTCTCCCTGGGCTTCACCATAATGTCACTGACCCTCTTCAAGCGCAACCTTGATGAGTGGATGGGAAACCACATGTTTGTCCCAGGGGTTCCACCTTTGTCCCTCATTGACAGGGGCGACAGGGTGCTGACTGAGGTTTCTTTTTTGGGGATAAACTCTTGTAACAGCCCCAGGACCATTAGCCTAGTAACCACCTACGATAGGTTCATAGGTTGGTACTAGGCTATTGGCCCTAGGGCCTATACAAGACTAGCCATAACAATTCCCTGGCTATTTCTTCCCACACTGTTTACTTCCCTGGACCCTTGTCTAGCAGGGCGACTGACGTGATCCCCAGGGTGAATTTCCTTTCTTCCATCCAATCATTAAGGTTCCTTTAGAAGAGGGCCAAAGAGGTGCTCTGCTTGACATGTATGGGCAGTCTATTCCAGAGTCTGGGGAGTCTATGGGTCAGGAATCTATCACTCCAGCATGTTTTGTTTATTGTGATGACAAGATTTAGATCCCTGGAGTGTGTCTCTCTGAGGGATGGGGATTTCTTTAAGTGTAGCATGTCCAACAGATCTGGGTTTGACATGGCCTTGTATGTTAAGTCGAGATTGCCTCTGAGTAGACGATATGCGACAGAGTATAGCTGGAGTTTTTTTAAGGCAGTCAGCATAGGGCATTTGCTTTAGGCCTGTGATTCTTTTAGTGAGGTATTTCTGTGGCCTTTCCAGTTGCTGCAGATGTCTTGAGAGGTACATACCAAATGGAGTGTTGTATTCTGTAATGGGTCTAATGAGGGATGAGTACAGTGGGACAATGACCTCCTTTTTTCTGGATGCAAAACCCTTAGTGATGAGGTGTGCCACATAGAAGGATTTACTGACTGTTGTGGCAATGTGGTTATTGAAGGTGATACCACTGTCCACCTGTGTCCCTAAGTCTCTTATTACTCTTTCGGTGTTTAGTGTACTGCCACCTATGTGATAATTCACGGGTACATGTTTTTTCCCAAAGGAGATAACTGTACATTTCTTGGCATTGAGCTTGAGCCCATGACTCTGGCACCAAGCATCTGTTTCTGTAAGGCCCTTTTGTAGAGTATCCACATCATTTGGGGATTCAATAATGGCTACCAGTTTGCAGTTATCTGCGAACTTTGTTTGCCAGAGTCCCTTAGTGTTGGCCTGTACTTCAGAGAAGTAGATGCCAAACAAGAGAGGTCCCAGGACTGAACCCTGAGATGTTCATCGTGTTACACTGCTGCAGTCATTACACTTGGATTATCCTGCCGTCAGGCGGTCCCGCAGTCGGCCAGAGTTCCAAAGTCGGTTGCTGTCACTTCTTCCCTGATGTCAGTGCGCCAGGGGTATATAAGATGCATCCGACGCCATTTTCTCCAGTCTTTCTTGCCACGAGGTGCTCAAAGCAGAAGCAGTTTGCAAGTGCTGGTTGGCCGACTCCTGAGATTTTCAAAGTCGAATTTCAGATCCGAAGTCTTCAATAAAGCTAAGTACCCCGTTGGGGAAACTTTTTTTCTTGCCTCAGACCGATGTCAGAAAAAGTTAATAATTGTATTTCTTGTGGGAAGCAAATACCTCATAAGGACTTCCACTCTTACTGTATTCCATGCCTAGGCCCTGATCACGACGTCACTAGTTGTCAGTTTTGTGCAAGATTTAACAAATGCACTATAAAAAGACGTTTTGATTTTGCTTTGCAATACTTTGGCCGAAGGTTCAATTGTACTATGCCATCGGATCAACCGACGACCTCAATACCGAAAAAACGCAAAGACAAGGATAAAGACAGGCATCCGAGGTCCAAATCCGACGACGAAACCTCTTCTAGGCCAGTCGCTGGATGTCCTTCAAGGATGCATCTGCAGTCCTTACAAATGGGTTGTCCTGGCCTCGGGCAGCCCTTCGGTCGGCCGGATTCCAAAGTCTGGGTCTGGCCTCGGCTGATGTCGCACTTCACCCGACGTCATAGCTGCAGTTCTGCGGGTATAAAGGCATCAGCCGACGCCATTTTCCTCAGTCTTTCTTGCAGCGTGGTGCCCGAAGCAGAAGCTGTTCGCAAGTGCCGGTCGGTCAGAACCAGAGATTACTACTACCGAAGACTTCTAAAAAGCTAAGTACCCCGTTGGGGACTCTTTCTTGCCTCAGCCGATGTCAGAAAAAGTGAATAACTGTTTAACTTGTGGGAAACAAATAACTCATAAGGATTTCCACTCTTACTGCCTACCTTGTTTAGGCCCAGACCACGACGTAGCAGCTTGTCTAGCCTGTGCTTCTTTCAACCGACGGACGCTTAGACATCGGTCGGAATTTGCTGAGGAGTTTTTCGGCTCCGCTTTTGCTTACAATATGCCGTCGGAAACTCCGATTTCGCAATTAACTAAAAAACGCAAGGAAAAGGACCGACAGCCGCGGTCCGCGGTTTCGGCCGAAACCGCGGTTAAGCCAACCGCGAGTGTCTCGGTTTTGGCTGAAACCGAGTCCACGGTTCTTCCTTCGGCCGAAAGCTTGCCTCCTACCGAGGCCTCATCCAGCATGGCTGAATCTGCTACTGAAATCCCACCTGCTCTTGCAGGTTCACAGGATTTATCTGATACTATACCTTTAGATGTATCTACTCCTGCACGTGGAGCTGCTAGGCCCCCTGCATCCATGTCGATTAAGGCTTTTGCCAGGGCTAAAGCAGCAAAATCTACCAAAACTGTGCCTGCTAAGACCCCCTCTCTCAGGCCTAGCTCTAGTTCTCAAATGCTTAGTCTAGCAGAGGATCTCATTTCTTTGATCCGGGGATCCCAACCTCACCCTGACAGGGCCTCTCACCCACCTCCAGAGAAGAGGCCTAGAGCAGAGCCCCTTGAGCCAGTTTCTTCAGATTACTCCTCTGATGATTCAGATAATACAAACCCTCCAGAGGGCCCTTATTCTCCTTATGAGGACTCTGATGCAGAAGACTCAATTCCTTCTGCCTCTCCGCCTGAGGAATTTTCTTTTGGGGAAACCTTGCATGCTATGAGGGAACAATTTCAATGGCAGGGCCAGGATTTTTCAGACTCTAGGAAAAGGCTTAGGACCTTTTTGCATTTGTCACAGCATAGGCCTTTAGCCATTCCTCCAGTACTCACTGTTGTGGATGATGCATTTAATGATGCTTGTACTGCTCCTGATTCTCTTCCTCCGGCCCCTGCTAAGCCCGACAGGTACTACAGGGTTCGGACACACATTATCATTTGTATAAGGCTCCTTTTGCAGATCCTGAAACTATCTCCCAGGGACCCAAGGCTGTAGCAGCTACCTCTGCCAAAAACCCCTCCCTCTGAAAGGGAATCTAGGGCTTTAGAGATGGGGTAAAAAGTTTACACCTCTGCTACTCTTTCGCTAGGGCCTTAAACTGTCAATTCCACATGATTCAGTATCAGGAATTTATGTTAGATCAGTTAACTAAAAAACTGTCCTCGTCTGAACCATTAGACAAAAAATCTGTTCTGGAAATGGTACATAACATTCAGCAGGTCAGTAATCATTCTTTAAAATGCGGCTATGATGCACTGGAGGCTTCCTTTAGATCAGCTATGACTGGTACAGTGATCAGAAGGCATGCATGGTTAAAAGAGCAGTCCTTACCAGACCATGTTAAATCAAAGCTCCTAGACGCTCCCATGGATAAGCTCAATTTGTTTGGCTCCCCTGCACAGCAGGTGCTGAAGAAGGTGGAAGAGAAAGCAAAATCTGTCCAGACAGTCAAGGATTTCTTACAGGTCCAGCCTCCAAGGTTTAGTAGGAACTGGCCTTCCAAGAATTGGTCCTTTCCAGACACCTCCAGAGCTCAGAGAGGCAGGAATAGGCGCCAAGAGGCAGGGGTCAATCCAGAGGTGCCTACAGGGGACGTCAGTGGCAGCCTAACAACCAGCGAAGTACTGCCACAGATCCAGCCACCACCACTTCCACAGGACAATCACAGTGACTTGGCTCTGAGACCGCCTACCAGGGAACAACTAGAAGCACCCTTAGGCGGAAAGCTAGCCTTATTTTCAGTAAACTGGCATCACATCACAGGAGACAAATGGATTTTACAGACAATAGACCAAGGTTACAGGTTTCAATTCCATACTCTACCAAGGAAGAGAGGAATGCCAAACCTACCTCCAAATCAGAAGACAAATGCTCTACAACAAATACACCACTTACTAAGGATGAGAGCTATAGAAAGGGTACCGTCCATGGAACAAGGGCAAGGATTTTACTCCAGACTTTTCCTGGTACCAAGAAAAGAAAACCAATGGAGACCTGTTCTCGACCTGTCCGCTCTAAACACATACATCATTGTTCCAAAATTCAAAATGCTGACCCTTCAGCAGCTTCTTCCCATGCTGGGCAAGGAGTCTTGGCTGGTAACTCTAGATCTCAAGGAGGCATACCTGCACGTCCCCATACGACCAAATTGCAGAAGATACCTCAGATTTCTTGCAGGATCAGAGCATTATCAATTCTCAGCATTGCCCTTTGGCTTATCTACTGCCCAGAGTATTCACGAAATGCCTGGCATCAGTAATTGCTCATTGCAGGCTTCAGGGAATTCAAATTTACCCTTACCTGGACGACTGCCTGTTACAAGTGGACAACAAAACAAATTAGAAAAGATTTGAAAAGGTCATTCATATACTGCAAGCCCTGGGATACACAGTCAATATAAGAAAGTCAAGGCTGATACCATCCCAGAGGATAACTTTCTTGGGTGCAGAACTGGACACATCAAATCAAATGGCATCCCTCACAGCAGAAAAACAGAAGCAACTTCCTCTCTATTTCATGGCATTAACAAAGCAAAACCAGCTAACAGCAAGGAAAGTCCTGCAAGCCCTGGGTTACATGGCATCCTGCATAATATTGATTCCACATGCCAGACTACATATGAGAAAGTTACAATGGTACCTAAGGAATTTATGGTCTCAGCACAAGCACAGCCTAGAAACCCAAATTCCAATAATTCCATGCCTGAAGCAAGAATTCCAATGGTGGGCTCAGGCCTGTCAATCGAACAAAGGGATGCCCTTCCACAGCACTCAACCAAGCCAGACTATCACAACGGACGCCTCAGACCTCGGTTGGGGGGCACACATGCTGGACAAGTGCATACAAGGTTTATGGACTCAAGACCAGCTGAACTTACACATAAATCAAAAGGAGATGCTGGCAGTAAAACTGGCAATTCAGACATTCAGACCACTTCTTCGACAGGGTCAATTGCTGATAAGGACGGACAACACCACAGTTATGTGGTACATCAACAACCAGGGAGGCACACATTCATACCCTCTATGCCGGATGGCAATGGACCTCTGGAATGTGGCCCTGAGTTTCAACATTCAGTTACAAGCAATATTTGTACCAGGAAAAGAAAATATACTAGCAGACATCCTAAGCAGAACTATCACGGATGCCCACGAATGGATGCTGCATCCAGACATCTTCAAATCCATTACAGAGAAATGGGGACTACCAGAAATAGACTTATTCGCATCCCCACACAACCACCAATTGAAAAAATTCTGCACGAGGGCATACCACCCACTTGCTTGGAAGGTGGACTCCCTATCTTTCAGTTGGAAAAACCTGAAAGCATATGCATTCCCACCTCTTCCTTTGATGCACAAGGTGCTATTGAAGATCAAAGAAGACCGTCCAAGGGTCATCCTGATAGCTCCAGACTGGCCGAGGCAGCATTGGTACCCATTACTGAAGAACATGTCTCGGGAACAAATATGGCATCTGCCCCTAGTTCCCTTACTGTTAACACAGAACAACTTCAAAACCCTGCATCCAAACCTCAAAACAATGCAGCTGGCTGCCTGGAACATTGCATAAGACAAAATAACCCTGATTTATCTCAAAGGGTTAAAGACATTATCTTGGAGGCTCGCAGACCCTCAACAAGAAAAACTTATTCAGCAAAATGGAAAAGATATCTCATTTGGAGTGCAACAAAAGGAGTAGATGCATCAGTGGCAAACATAGCTAACATCCTGGAATATTTAGCAGAGCTTTTCCACAATGGTCCGTCTTACTCCTCCATTAAGATTCATGCACCAGCAATTTCAGCAGAATACAACATGGATCCTCCAGTCTTTTCTCAACCTCTACTCAGACAGTTTCTCAGAGGAATTAAAAATGTAAAACCACCAAGGAAACCACCATTGCTTACATGGGATTTGAACTTTGTGTTAGAAAAGTTAACACTTCCCCCTTTTGAACCAGCAGCAACAGCAGAATTACAGTACTTATCTTGGAAGACTGCATTCCTACTTGCAATCACTTCAGCTAGAAGGGTTTCTGAATTACAGGCATTAATGGCAGTACAGCCCTTCCTTATCTTCCATCAGGATAGAGTGTCCATGAGAACTAATCCTACCTTTATGCCAAAAGTGGTCTCCAGCGTATCTTTAAACCAAGCAATACACCTGCCAACATTCTTCCCCAACCCACAGAACAGGGGGGAAAGATTGCTGCATACCTTGGATGTACACAGACAATTGCGCTACTACCTGGACGGAACCAAGAACTATAGAAAAACTGACTAGCTTCTGGTAGCATATGCCACAGGAATGGAAGGAAAAGCAATTTCAAAACAAACAATCTCAAAATGGATAGGAAATTGCATTAGATTTTGTTACTCTTTTCATGGAAAGGCAACTCCAGAAAACATCAGACCTCATTCCACAAGGGCTACAGCCACTACTACAGCTTTCTTACGAGGAGTGGCTACCAAAGACATTTTAGAGGCTGCTACTTGGAGCTCCGTGCATACATTTGCCAAACATTATAATCTGCCTTTATACTCCAGATCCCGAGCAGGTTTTGCCACTGCTGTTTTGCAAGGGATCTTAAATACACCATAAACTCTTAGTGCTTCCTTAGTGCCTCCTCCCCCAGTTTGGCTATGGTATTCTACCCATTTGTAAGGACTGCAGATGCATCCTTGTAGGACATAGTACAGTTTTGTACCTACCATAAATGTAGATGTCCGAGAGGTATGCATCTGCAGTCAGGATTACCCACCCTCCTTCCCCTCTGTGGTACTCCTAGGGTATTTGCCCACCTTGTAGCTAGCTGGGGGAATCTATTATGGTGTATTTGTTTGTATATATGTATATACATGTTTATTTCTATTTGTTCTCTATTGTTTGGAAACATTTGCATTTATCCAAATTTAGCCTTCCTAGAGGGCACCTGGCATCTGGGGCAAGAAACACTGAGGAAAATGGCGTCGGCTGATGCCTTTATACCCGCAGAACTGCAGCTATGACGTCGGGTGAAGTGCAACATCAGCCGAGGCCAGACCCAGACTTTGGAATCCGGCCGACCGAAGGGCTGCCTGAGGCCAGGACAACCCATTTGTAAGGACTGCAGATGCATACCTCTCGGACATCTACATTTATGGTAGGTACAAAACTGTACTTTCTCAGTGTGGCGCTTTCGCAGCCCTTGACGCCCGCTACCTCAGAGCCACACGTCGCCTCCGATTCCCACGTGGAGACAAGTAGGCCTCTGGAAACTCAAAGTATTGGGCCTACGGAAACTAATCCCTCAGATGGGTCCAGAGCAGCTGAGCAGGCATCGGCTTCTGAGGGTGTTTTCAGACCTTCACAACTTACCATTAAAACAACAGCCAAGACAAAAGTACCATTAAAGACAAAGAAACAAGTACAGCATTCTCCTGGACAGTCCTCCATGCCTAAGAAACAGATGCTTAAAATGGCCGAAGACCTCATTACTCTAATCAGGGGTTCCCATCCCCCTCCTGAGAAAAAGCCTAGGCAGGATACAGACTATGATTCCTCTGATCAGGTTTCCATTTCCTCTGATTCCTCTTCAGACCAGGGATACTCTCTACCCCCCTATGAGGACTCTGATGCTGAAGAATCTATCCCTTCAGCCTCTCTTGCTGAGGATTATTCTTTTGGGGAAACTTTACATACCATGAAGGAGCATTTCCATTGGGAAAGTCAGGATTACTCAGAATCCAAGAAAAGGCTCAGGGATTTCCTTTTATTGCCTCAGCACAGGCCCCTGGCTATTCTGCCTGTGATAGATATTGTGGATGATGTGTTCTCTGAATCCAGCTTATCTCCTGATTCTTTGCCCCCTGCTCCAGCCAAGCCAGATAGGTATTATAGAGTCCCTGACTCTCACAAGTTTCTTTACAAAAACCCTTCTGCTGATCCAGAAACTATTTCCCAGGGTCCAAAAGGGGTTAAGGCTTCCATCGCAAAAAATCAGTACCCTCTGACAGAGATTCCAGAGCTTTGGATAGATGGGGGAAGAAAGTATACACTTCTGCAACTTTAGCAGTAAGAGCTTTAAATTGCCAGTTTCACATGCTTAAGTGTTAACAATATTTAATGGCTCAGTTAAAACAGAAAATGCGTGCAAGCTCAGAAGCTCCTGATTGTAAAGAAATCCAGGATTTATTGCATGCAGTTGAACAAGTGGGAAAACATGCTCTGCAATGTGGTTTTGATTCTTTAGAGGCCTCTTGTAGAGCCGCAGTTGCAGGTTCTGTGATTCGAAGACATGCTTGGTTAAAAGAACAGAGTTTACCTGATCATGTTAAGGCAAAATTATCGGATGCTCCTTTACAGCATGATACCTTGTTTGGTGTTATGGCAGAAGAGGTGTTAAAGAAAATGGAGGATAAAGCTAAATCTATGCAAACAGTCAAGGATTTCTTACAGGTACAGCCACCTCGATTTAGCAGAAATTGGCCAACAAAGAATTGGTCCTTTCCAGTGTCAGACAGGCCACAGAGAGGCAGATACAGATGCCCAAGAGGCAGATCTCAACCCCAAGGCTCAAACAGACGACAGTGGGGCACCTCAACCCCAAAAGGAGGTGAGGACAAATCTCAACCTTACAGGAAACGGTCACAATGACTTTCCCCTTCGTACGCCAAGCACTTCCCTTTTGGAAGCCCCCTTAGGGAGAAAACTAGCACTTTTTTCTCAAAACTGGCAAACAATCACCCAAGACAAATGGGTTCTGAATATTGTGTCTCAAGGTTACAGGTTCCACTTTCATACTTTACCAAGGCTAAAAGGAATGCCAGACCTGCCACAAAATCAATGGACAGAGGCACAAAAACAAATTTCAGCCCTCATGGACATGAGAGCTATTCAAAAAGTACCACAACAGGAACAAGGACAAGGATTTTACTCAAGAATCTTCCTGGTCCCCAGAAAGGACAAGGCCTGGAGGCCCATACTAGGCCTTTCAATTCTGAATACCTCTCTGGATATTCCGAAATTCAAAATGTTGACATTACAGCAGCTTCTACCCATGCTGGGCAAGAAGGCTTGGCTTGTTACTCCGGACCTCAAAGAGGCATACCTGCATGTCCCTATCAGACAAAATTGCAGAAGATACCTCAGATTCAAAGCTGGTTCAATGCACTACCAATTCTCTGCACTGCCCTTTGGCTTATCTACTGCGCCCAGGGTCTTCACAAAGTGCCTGGCACCAGTAATTGCATTTTGCAGACAAAAAGGAATTCAAATATATCCATACCTGGATGACTGCCTCATTCAAGCAGAGACAAAGGACATTCTTCTACAGGCATCTGGCGTTTGTAAAAAGGTTGCTAATTTCTCTAGGGTACACAGTAAACGAAAAGAAGTCAAAACTAGTGCCCTCACAACAGATTATATTCCTGGGTGCCAGCTTAAATACAATGGCCCAGATGGCTTGCCTCACGCCAGACAAACAAGTTCAACTAACTCGATATTTTCAGTTACTGGCAAAAAAGTCCCATCTCCCTGCAAAAAAAAAATTCTGCAGGCCCTGAGATTCATGGCATCCTGCATACTACTACTACCATATGCCCGACTGCATATGAGGAAATTACAATGGTACCTAAAAAGTGTTTAGACTCAACACTCTCACAGTTTAGAAGCAGTAATACCAATGATTCCCTGCCTACAACAGGAGCTTCGATGGTGGGCACAGGCATGTCACCTAAACAAGGGTCAGCCTTTTACACTACCCACAGCCAGGCAAACTCTAACAACAGATGTTAGGATTATGCCTGGGGAACACACCTGGCAGGAAAATGCATTCAGGGCAAGTGGACCACAGACCAGATGCATCTTCACATCAATCAAAAAGAGATGTTGGCTGTTCAAAATGCCCTAACAGCTTTCAAGGACCTTCTGCATCCAGGACAATTATTATTCAAGACAGAAAACACCACAGTAATGTGGTACATAAACAAGCAAGGGGGTACTCATTCCTATCCCCTATGCAGGCAAGCCATGACCTTGTGGAACACAGCTCTAACGTATCAAGTTCACCTGCAAGCACAATTTCTGCCAGGAAAGAAAAATACTCTGGCAGACGGTCTAAGCAGAAATATCATGGACCCTCACAAATGGAAATTGAATCTACAAATCTTCAGCATGGTAACGCAAAAATGGGAATGCTCAGACATAGATCTTTTTGCCTCCCCACTGAATTGCCAAGTACAAAAATTCTGCACAAGGACTTATTACAAACAAGCGTGGAAAGTGGATCCTCTTTTGTTCAGCTGGAAAAACCTAAAAGTTTATGCCTTCCCGCCACTGCCTCTCCTTTCAAAGGTACTCCTAAAAGCCAGACAAGAAAAAACAAAGATGATCATGTTTGCTCCAGACTGGCCATGCCAGCACTGGTACCCTATCTTAAGGAACTTAGCTCAAGGCCCACCATGGATTTTGCCTCAAATTGCACACCTGACTCAACAAAACAATCAGATCCTGCACGGTCAGCTCAAAACCCTAAACCTGGCTGCATGGCCGATTCATTAGTCAAAAAGGCAACACCTGTCTCTAAAGCTGTTATGGATGTCATTTTGGAGGCCAGGAGGCCTAGCACCAGGAAAGCTTACTCAGAAAAATGGAAGAGATTCTTCCAGGCTCAAAGCCTTGTCTCTCTTGTTCCAAACATTCCTCAGATTCTACAAACTGAGATGCTGGACAGAGGCGTATCCTTCTCATCAATTAAGATCCACGCCTCTGCCATTTCAGCACATTACAACATGGATCCTCCTTTATTCTCTAATCCCTTGCTAAAGCAGTACCTCAGTGGGGCTAAAAACATAAGACCGCCCCGGAGAGCGCCAACACCAACTTGGGACCTCAATTTCGTTTTGGAAAAACTGACCCTTACCACCTTTTGAGCCAGCTATTACAGCCGATCTAACATTTTTATCATTGAAAACAGCTCTGCTCCTGGCAGTAACTTCAGCATGAAGAGTCTCAGAGCTACAGGCATTAATGGCAGTGGAACCTTTCATAATTTTTCATTAGGACAGGATTTCTTTAAGGACAAACCCTACCTTTATGCCAAAGGTTTTATCTAGTGTGGCTCTTAACCAAACCATCCATTTGCCAACTTTTTATCCAAACCCCAGAATAAAGGGGAGAAACTTCTGCATTCTTTGGACATACACAGGCAGCTACGCTTCTACTTGGACAAAACAAAAGCTTTCAGGAAAACCGAGCAACTGTTTGTAGCATATGCTGCAGGATCACAGGGCAATGCTATCTCAAAGCAGACTATATCCAAATGGATAGGACACTGTATTCGTTACTGCTACACACAGCATGGAAAATCAGTCCCAAATAACATTAGACCACATTCCACCAGGGCAACAGCCACTTCAACATCCTTTCTCAGAGGAGTACATACCAAGGAACTTTTGGAGGCTGCAACTTTGGAGTTCAGTGCACACCTTTACCAAGCATTACCACCTGCCTTTTTATTCTAAATCCAGAGCAGGATTTGCCACTGCAGTTCTGCAGGGCCTCATAGCCAATCCTAACTCTTTATAGACCAGCCACCCAACCTTAGCTTTGGGATTCTACCCAAGTGTAATGACTGCAGCAGTGTAACACGATGAACGTAGTACAGTTTTGTACCTACTATAAATGTAGATGTTCGAGTGTTCACACTGCGGCAGTCCAGGTTACCCTCCCTCCATTCCCTCTGAACTAGCTGGACTTATCTGTACCTTTCTATCCTATACAACCTTTGCGGTGTATTTGCTTGTAACTGAAGGTATTGTTTTTATTTTATATGTATATTTTTTATTAGCAATATGTACTGCCTACCTACTTGGGGGCACCTGACATCTGGGGCAAGAAAAACTGAAGAAAATGGCATCAGATTCATCTTGTATACCCCTGGCGCACTGACGTCAGGGAAGAAGCGACAGCAACCGATGCCAGACCAAGACTTTGGAACTCTGGCCGACTGCAGGACCATCTGACTGCAGGATAACCCAAGTGTAATGACTGCAGCAGTGTGAACACTCGAACATCTACATTTATGGTAGGTACAAAACTATACTGTACTCCACTTGTCTGGAGCTGGATTTGGAGTCCGCTACTTTTACAGTGTGGGTTCTGTCAGTAAGCCAGTTGGCAACCCATCGAGTGATGTAGGGATTAATGCCCAGCTTAGTAAGGTTATCTATGATTCCAGAGTAGGGGATGGTGTCAAAGGCCTTGGCGAGGTCCAGATAGGCTGTGTGGACTGCCTTACCCTAGTCAACGGCTCTGGAGACTGATTCGAAGAAGTCAGTAAGGTTCAGGAGACAAGATCATCCCTTCACGAACCCAAACTGGGTGGGGTCCATTGTTTTAAGGTTGCCAGTGTCTTTGTTTATAAGTTCCATCCCCGATCCTATGAATCTGCAAAAATCCAACATGGTTCTGTCCACCAACTTAGTTTTCCTGGGGCCCCTCCTAGACTGTTCACTTCAGGTCTCCTTTTTGACCCAATGCGTCAACAGAATCCAACAGAAACAGTGTATCTCACCCAGAATGTTCCTCCAGCGACTGTGATACATAAAATCTTGTATCCTCATGATTCCCATGGCCAGGCTGCAGATGAGGAAGCTCCAGTGGTTAGTCAAAAATGTGTGGTGCCCACACAGTCAGTCCCTGATGACCAAGATACAGCTGATTCCTTGCCTCAAGGAGGAGTTTGCAGGGTGGGTTTTGGCTTGTGCACAAAGTTGGGGCTTTCTGTTAAGATTCACTCCCCAGGGGCAGACTCTCGCCACAGATGCCTCAGAGAGGGCCTGGTGGACAGACTTCCAATCTCAAGGACTCCTAGATTAGTACTAGGCTACCTGCTCTTGTGGGCCATTTTAAGCTTAACCAGTTAACCCATGTGTAACCCACCTTGTGTCTGTAAGGTAAACACCTTAACCATTATGCCAAAGGGAAGTGGGAGACTCCGTTTAATGGCAAGCACATAAACTGGAAATAGCATATGGCAGTGCTAAAAGGCCTGGTAGTTTTCAAGGAAAAATGGGAGCCAGGGATCTGCTAGTCAAGACAGACAATGCCACAGTTTTGTGGTACATAAACAAGCAGGCGGGCACCCACTCTTACCCTCTGTTGTCTAGCAATGCAAGTTTGGGAAACTGCTCACTCTCTGGGGTTACACCTCCTGGTACAATACCTTCCAGGTAATACTCTAGCAGACCACCTCAGCAGAAACTTGATTGGCCCCCCCAATGAGTGGCATCATCTTTGGGAAATATTTCTCAGCATGGCCCAGAGATGGGGAGTCCCACAGATAGACCTTTTCGCCTCCAAGGGAAATGCTTAACTGAAAAGATTGTGCTCCAGGAGTAAACAATCAGCCTGGAGAACAGATGCTTTCTCCTTCCCTTGGACTTGTCTCTTCATTTATGCATTCCCTCCTCTGCCTCTTCCACTAGGGCAGTTTTAAAGGTAAGGGAAGAGGGCCCAAGAAAAATACTGATAGCCCCAGACTGGCCCAGGCAGCACTGGTATTTTCTGCTTCACAAATGTACCAGAGTCCATGGCTGTTGCCTCAGAGAGTTGACCTTCTAACTTAGGACAAGGGTAGGATTGTGCACCCCAGCCTGTAAACACTCAGCCTTTCAACTTGGATAATTCCACAGCAACCAGGACTAAGCCAACCTTAAGCAAATCGGTTCAGGACATTCTTAAGGGGGCTAGAAGGCCTAGTATTAGAAAATCATGCTCAACTAAATGGAAAAGATTTTCCATCTGGTGTCAGCAGCAGTACCACAGTCCTGATTCAACCCAGATTTCTGTCATTCTAGACTTCCTGGCTAGTCTGGTTGATGAAGGCTTTTCCTGCTCCTCCATTAAAAGCCATGCATCTGCCATTTTGTCCCATATACCTGCTCTTCCCCTTGGCTTTTCCTATCCTCTGTTAAGACAACTTCTTAGAGGGGTCATCCACATCAGACCTCCCAGGAGGCAACCTCCCCCCACTGTGTGGGACCTTAATTTTGTTCTTGAAAAACTGACTGCCTCCTTTTGGACCTGCAACCTCTGCCCATCTAAAATTTCTAACTTGGA
The DNA here is from genome assembly GCF_019279795.1 of Protopterus annectens. Taxonomy (NCBI): domain Eukaryota; kingdom Metazoa; phylum Chordata; order Ceratodontiformes; family Protopteridae; genus Protopterus; species Protopterus annectens. The sequence goes on along the minus strand of NC_056735.1, from coordinate 1,813,297 downwards.
AAACCGCCCTTCTTCTGGCTATCACCTCTTCTAGATGAGTCTTTGAGGTGCAAGCTGTCATGGTGGTGGAGCCATTCCTCATATTTCACCCAGACAGGTTTTTCCTCAGAACTTAACCCTACCTTCATGCCCAAGTAGTCACCGACACTTCTCTTAATCAGGCCATTCACCTAGCCACATTTCCCAACTCCCCAGAACCAAGGGGAAAGAATAATTAATTCCTTGGATGTGCATCGGCAGCTCCATTACTATCTCAAAAGAACTAAAGTCTTGAGAAAATCTGACCAACTCTTTGTGACCTTTGAGACAAAACCAGCTTCTAAACAGACTGTCTCAAAACTGATCTCTCACTGTATCTGAGTTTGTTATAGCCATCATGGCAAAAAGTCACCTGAGGCTTTCAGGTCACACTCCACTAGGGCTACTGTTACCTCTGCTGCTTTTCCTGAAAGAAATACCTACTAAGGACATTCTGGAAGCTGCCACCTCGTCGTCTGTGCACACCTTCACCAAACACTACCACTTAGCATCCTTTTCCAGGTCTAGAGCAGGACTCTCCGCTGCCATTCTGCAGGCCATCCTCTCCTCTCCCTAATCACCTTCCACCCTCATTTAGGAATGTTCCCATAAGTCAAGACTGCAGCAGTGAACCACGAAGAACATAGTACAGTCGCATACACCTGCCATAAATGTAGATGTTCCAGTGTATTCACTATTGCAGTCTTCCTTCCCTCCCTCCTTCCCCCCTTAGCCTACTAGGTAGTCTACTTATAACTTCTTCTCTAGCCAAGGGAATACCCTTTGGCCTCTCCTTCCGTATAGGTGCTCTTCCTCAGCCCCCTTCTGCTCATTTTGGGGCTTCTCCCTTTTGGGAGCAAGAAAGAACTGATATTTCGGCTGGCTCCCTATATACCCCTAGCGCACTGACATCAATTTGGGCATGTGCCAGCTTGAGGATGAGAGGAATTTTTCTCTGGCAGTCGGGCTGGCCAAGGGCTTTCTTGGCAGGGAATCCCACAAGTCAGAACTGCAACAGTGAATACACTCGAACATCTACTTTTATGGCAAGTGTGCACAACTGTACTTTATTCACTCAAAGCAGATTTGACAAGGCCTCAGTGAGAGCGCAGAATTGAAAACACTCTTTGCATAAGTACTCAGGAACCTAGTTTAATCTTATTTAGTAGCATCTTAGTTTTTTTTTTTCCAACTATGGACATTGTTAAACAATATATATTTTTTTATCTTGTGTTATGGTCATCTTATCCACCTTCTGTTTGTTTAAACAAAACATGGATGTTTTTGATGCGATTAGTTAGCTCCATGATTGTTTCCTATAACTTCATACTATGTAACCTTTTGGTGCCAAAATAATGCATTATTAAAAAAAAAAAAAACAGTTCAGGAGGCAAAGCTTGACACTGATCCCCCCGTACTCCCCCAGATTTTGTACACACCCCCTGTGTACTGCCACAGAGCCTAGAAACACTCCCGGGATGGCTGGAGCAATGGCACCCCCCCTACAAGAACATATAAAATGAAGCGTACTTGCTTTAACTCAGACTTGAACTGTGCTTATCTGCTTTGAAGATGGGAATATCAGTAAAGACCAAGAAATAATACACCGTCCTCCTGAGATTTGTCTTATAGAGGTTATAAGTAGCTGCCATGGATTTATAACACCACTGATTTTTCACTGTATTTTTTAATTTACTGATTGTGTTAGTTTTAGGCACCTCAACTCATCCATCCATATGTTTTCCTAGAGCACATCTAGTGGATCTACCTGGGATAACTGAGGGAAAGCAACTGCACCCAAGGAAAGGATTTGGAGTTGTTAATTTTCACTTTTTGTGCGGTTCACTGTCTACTAGCCCTCCCCCAGGTGGTGAGGTTTTCACAGTTATCATAACTCCTAAAGGTATTCTCCAAAATTAGTTAGCTTCAATCTCCTTTGCAGGGAGGATGGGAATTTTGCTACTACTCTTCGAGAAAGGACAAGAGTCTTTGTTCCCCTGAATTTACCATTGAAAATATTATTGCAGTAAATGAAATACCGACAAAAACAGAATGGGAATGGATTCACTTAAGTTTGCTAAGAATACTGTCAGAGTGCTATGACATTGTTCACGCCTTCATTCATGAACATATACTGGTAGGGCACAAATATGTAGGCAAATTCAATAAATGCTTTTAGATGGAATCACAAAATTAAAAATACACAGCAGAGAAAAAGAAAAAGTGCTTTGTTTCCAAAAATTTCCATAAGTACAATAAAACTAAGTTTAGACTTCACCAAGCACAGAAACTGTTTTCTTTTTAAATCTTCCACCTCAGACTATGAACTTAACTTGATCTCAGAGGTTGAAAGTAATAATAGCTTGTCCTTTAATTATATTATAAAACTATAAGAGAAAAAAATGTGCAGACTCCACATAAATAAAGAAATATATCAGCGTTAGAGGCAAGGGAAGATCTAATTTATACCGAAGAGGCAAGGGAAGATCTAATTTATACTGAAGAGGCAAGGGGAGGTATAATTTATACTGAAGATATTTTTCGTGTGGATCAGTGCTCCAGTAGTCAGAACCACTGAGACATCTGTTGTAGAAAGCCCAACATCTGGCCTGGCTTTCAAACCTCTAATCCCACCTCCGACCAGGGAGACATCCCCTTCAGCATGTTCCTAGCGTAAAGGTGACACCTTCCTCACCATCTTTACATCTTTTTTGCTGCAGTATGATTTGCAATGCTTTTATGCTGAGCACTGAACTATAAACCGTCTTGTCAATTCTCTGTATTGCCCTGCTGTCTCTATCTGAAGGCAGAAGCTTGGAAGAGGGCAAATGCTTGGAAGTCTTGTCAAAGGAGACTGATACCACAGCAGAGTCAATGGAAGGACACTTAAAAAAAAAGAATTGACAATCCTCAGGAGCCTTATAGAACCTTTTGGGTTTCTTTGGAGCAGGAGGATTAGAATCAGGAGACCTGGAAGCAGCTATAAAGATGTCTAACAAAGCAGCCAACACAGGAGGCACTGCAGAAGATTTGGGAGTGTCCTTCTGATGCAGCCCATAATACCTTTTTTGGATATCAGACACTTGACAAGAATCCCACTTAAAGTATTCCATCATTCTAGCTTTAGTTTCTCCAAAGACAATCCCTTAAAAGGAAACTCAAAACTAACACACTTCATCAGAACTGTAAGCCAAAGTTGAAAAGTACCACAAGGACCCATCACTGGACTCTGAATCCTCATCAGAGGAATAAGATTCTTAGCCCATTCGAAAGGAGTAGAAGTCCAAGGGAGAGTAGGCACAGAAATCCCTTGGGGAGGCTTTAGGGCCATTAAGGCATTAAACAGGCCCTGAGTAAACTCCTGCCATTCCCTTTGAGGATCCTTAGGATGTACAGAAGTATGCTTGATCTACTGATTTTTCTTAGTAGGGACATCAGCTTTAACAAACACCGGCGGTTCTGACCAATGATGAGATTCAATAAGAGTACCAGGAACCTCTTCCCTGACTAAAATCTACAGAATCTCACTAGGGCAGTCCAAGATGGTTAACTGCGGTTCCTCCTCGCCATCTGGAGCAGATACCTGCAAAGCCTCAGAGGACATGCGAAAGAAAGGATGCATGCCAGACTCCGACAGAGGAATCTGACATAGACATTAGACAGCCTACAGTGCTGTCACCTGCTTCTGGACAAATATCCGGTTCTGGACAGCCAAAGAATCTTGCCAAGATTTCTTAGTCATTTTCTTACTTAACAGTACCTCGGTTAGATGATTCCATCATGCTACCCTGGGCTAACAGTTTAAGTCTGTGGTTCTTGAGATAGATGGCCACGGAAGATAACCAACTTCTAAGGGTCTTGGCCACAAATGCTTTACAAATGCTGCAGGACAAATGGTCTTGGGAAGCACCCAGATAAAAAAAAAAAAAACACTTTGTGATGACCCTTATGGGGAATTTGCCTCCTACACTGATATTTTCCCTTCTTTGATGACATGAACTCTAGATAACCAAAGAACAACAAGACCAAAAAAATTAAAAAAGACCACAACAGGGCAGTTATTTGATATCTAGGTATTCAGCACAGCAAAAGGGCATTCAGATCAATGAGCAATGATTGCATTCAGACTGACAGTAAAGTAGTGCCTGGTGACTGCATCCGTATGTCACATTTATGCCCTATGTCCTGAGTGGGGAGCATATCCGTGACTTATATCACATACAAGATCTAAAGGATTTGGTATAGTGGCCGGACATTGGGCTATTCATGGCAGGAGATCCATACGAAGAAGCATACTGCAACAGTGAAGAGAAGGGACATCTGTTACGGTTAGATTTTACACATCTCTACTGTCAGAGCTCATTCTACCAGAGCTGCTGCTTTCACAACTATTTTTTTTTTTTTTACTGCTGTAATCACTTGTGAGGCTAAAGCATGGTTTTACATGGTAATGAAAGTTAGACTTGCATTTCCATTTTGAAGCTCTAATTCCTTTTGCCCTTTTAGAGATTTAAGGTATACTGTCATTTGCTCAATCTTCCTTTCAGGATTTATTGCTTCTAGTTCTTCCCACAGGTTATGAATACTGAAAAGACAGGAATAAATAATATAGTAGTACATTTATGTGAAGAACTTATAGTACTCAATATATTGTTGACTTCCTTTCTGTTTGCTAGTATAACTATCCTTCATCATTGTATATGATAGCTTAAGTTCTTGTTTGTCTTGTTTTTCTGTTGGTATTCATGCATTATTGAAAGATGAGTATGCAGTCCAGGTGTTTTATTATGTTTCTCTTTTTACAATATTGGAGGATGAATCTGAAAGTATATCATATGAGTGCAAAAGTGATTTACAGGTTAGCCTGATCTTGTTAGAAGGCTTTGAGTGCAGGATGCTGTTTCCAAGCAAGTGGTATGGCAATCTAGCTGGTGTCACTGCTTGGAAACTTCATGCACTTTTTCATTTTTTTAATAGTTGCTTACTAATATTAATTTTGTGCAAGACCCTTTTGAAGATGTAATTTTTTACTGGACTCTCCTTAGAGCTGTAAAAACGTTAGTGAGAATTTATCATAGTAAAGAGTGGACCAAATTTCTGTAAATGGCTGAAAATGTACTAGTTCCGTAGTAGATAGTGATGGTCAAAGTTCTGATTGCTGTCAACCTGAGTACCCAGATCACGTACCACTGGTTCTACACTTGGTGGGGTGCTGTCTGTAATGTAATTAGCAGGGATAGTCAGCTTTCCCAACGGGAGTTAATAGTGCTTTTTTTTTTTTGCATTTAACTTTAATCCATGGCTTTGACACCAGTCATTTGTTTGAGTCAACCCAGTCTGCAGTGTATTAACATCATTGGGGACACATTAATTGTTCCCAGTTTGCAGTCGTCAGTGAACTTGGTCAACCACAGGCCATCCAAGTTTGCCTGGACTTCTGAGAAATAAATTTTGAACAGTAAGGGACCCACCACAGAATCCTGTGGTATGCCACTGTTGACTGGTCTTTGCTAAAGGTAAAGTCACCCACTTTGACAGTATGTGTCCTATCAGTGAGGCAGTTGGCATCTGGTAATGAAGGGTTAATTCACAATTGAGAGTCTCTCTCTCTAATACCCAGTGGGGATTGGGTCAAATGTCTTGGCTAGGTCAAGATAGGCAGTATGCATCGTCTTTCCTCGTCCGTTGTCTTGGTAACTTTCTCAAGAAGTCACCCTTGTTTAACAGGCGTGAACTACCTTTAGAATCCAAATTAGGTTGGGTCTAGAGTCTGGAGATTACCTGTGTCCTTGTCAAGAAGGTCCATAATGATTCTTTCCATCTTCCAGTTGTCTAGTTAAGCTTATAAGCCTATGTTTCCTATGGACAGTTGATGGTCCCCTTTGTACAGAGGGATTACTGCTGCTGTCTTACATTCTGGCGGAACATAGTTGCAGCCTGTGGTTTAATAGGGATCCGAGTGGGTCTGCTAGGTCATATTTTAAGTTATTTAAAAGGCAACCTGGGGTGTTCTATGGTCCCCATTGATGTCATATTTTGACCTTGGAGAGTGCTAAGATGACCTGCTCTCTTGTGATAATAGGCTGTAGAATGATGTCAGGTGTACTTTGGGGTGACTGGAGGGGATGGGGGGGGGTGAAGTTTGCTCCAGATCTGTCAGCTAGTAGGTTGGCTATTACCTCTGGTTGAGTATGGGTGGTGCCATCCACAACCATTTCAGTCCATAGTTGTGTATTCCCTTTTAATTTTCATGTGTAGTTTGTGATTATCCTTGGCTAGGGAGGCTATTTTTACTTTCTGATTAACTTTTGAAGACTTGACAAGATCTCTAATGTGTGTGTTTAAGCTAGAGAGGAATTTCTTTTTCTGCTGACCCAGTTCCATCTTGTTCTTGGACAGTAATTTCTTTCTCTTGTATAATATATTTATATTTGGGGTCCACCAAGGTGGCTTGATTATTTCGACAAGGCCTGGATGTTCTTCGTCTTCCCTTGCTGCAGTCCTGACTATTGGGTATAGTCCGCGTCCCAGTCGGCCCGAATACCAGAGTATAAGGCTGACGTCGGTCATGGCGCCTTAGACTGACGTCAGTACGTCAGGGTACTAATGCGCATGACCGACGTCATTTCCTCAGTCTTTTTTGCCGCATGGTCCGATGCAGAAGCAATTTTGCGAGTGCAGGTTGGCGTTCTGAGATTTTCCGAAACCGGAGTTTCAGACCGAAAACAGAGTTGGCTAAGTAACCCGTTGGGAACATTTTGGTTTTTCTTGCCTCAGTATTTAACCGGATGTCAGAAAAAGTGAATAACTGTATTTCTTGTGGGAAGCAGATACCGCATAGGGATTATCATACATTGTGTATACCTTGTTTAGGGCCGGAGCACGACGTTGTTGGTTGCCGCTCTTGTGCTAGATTTAACAAGCGCACTATTAAGAGGAGGCTTGATTGTGCTAGGTTAGTGTTTGGGAAGCGTTGCAATTATAATATGCCGTCGGATGCTCCGGCCTGCTACATCCAAGAAGCGCAAGGACAAAACAGTGAAGCCTAGGGGTGAGGAACCGGCAGTCCCGGACGTCGGTCCTTTAGAAGGCTCAGGGGAGCCAGAGGTTTTGCCAGGAGTCTCTATGGAGTCTCAGGCAGATACTTTACTGTTACAGGATGTGCCCTCTCAGGAGGTAGGCCAGGCTGAGGGGCTTCTCAGGTAACTGTTCTTCCCTCTCTTCCCAAGGTAGTTAGGGCCTCTCCTTCTGTTGCCAAAGCTTCTTTTAGAGGTAGGCCAAGTTCAGCTTCTGTGGGTGCTTCTCCTAGCATTTCGGCCTCTGTGCCTAACAAACATATGCTTAAAATGGCAGAACATTTGATTACTCTGATTAGAGGTTCTATGGCCCCACCTGATAAGAGGCCTAGGGTGGAACAGGAGTTTGATAGTTTTGAACAGTGTTCACAGGCTTCAGAGTCTTCTGTGGAAGACTTGCAAGAGTTTCCTACTTATTCTGATTCTGATGTGGATGATTCCACTCCTTCAGCTTCTCCTCCTGAGGATTTTTCATTTTCAGAGACTCTTCACTCCATGAGGGAGCACTTTAAATGGGAAGGCCAAGATTACTCTGACTCAGAAAAGGCTTAGGGAATTCTTGTTTTGCCCCAGCATAGGCCCTTAGCTATTCCTCCTGTGTTGAATGTGGTGGAGGATGTTTTGCAGAGGCTTCTCTGAACCCTGACTCCTTGCCTCCTGCTCCTGTTAAGCCTGATAGGTATTATAGGGTGCCCAAGCTCATAAGTATTTGTTTAAGAGTCCCAGGGCGGACCCAGAAACTGTTTCTCAGGGGCCTAAAGGTGTTAAAGCTTCTGTGGTTAAAAATCCTGTACCCTCTGATAAAGAGGCAAGGGCTTTTGGATAGGTGGGGTAAGAAAGTATATACTTCTTCCACTCTAGCCATGAGGCGTTGAATTGTCAGTTTCATATGCTGAAATATCAAAATTATCTCCTTTCACAATTGAAATCTAAGGTGGATGCTTTGGCGGAAGGTATTGAGTGTAAAGAATTGCTGGATTTGGTTCATGTGTCTGAACAAGTGGGTAAGCATTCTTTGCAGTGTGGTTTTGATGCTGTTCAGGCCTCCTCGAGGGTGGCTGCTACTAGTTCTGTTCTTCGCAGACATGCCTGGTTGAAGGATCAGAATTTAGCTGAGCATGTTAAGACTAGGATTTTGGATGCTCCTTTACAGTCCGATGTGTTGTTTGGACCGCCTGTGGAAGCAGTTTTAAAGAAAATGGAGGACAAAGCTAAGTCTATGCAGACTGTTAAAGATTTTTTGCAGGTGCAGCCTCCGAGTTTAGTAGAAATTGGCCTGCTAAGGGGTGGACATATCCTGCTTATGGTTCCCAGTCTAGGGGTAGGTCTAGGCGTGGTAGGGGCAGGGCTCAAGGTTCGTTTAGGCCTAGATCAGACAGTTCACCTGCTCAGACTTCTGGTGAGGGCAGGGGTCAGTCCTTTCATAAGCAGAACCAATGACCTGCCTTTTCAGCTGCCAGTGGACTCTCGTCTGGCAGCTCCTTTGGGAGGAAGATTGTCTCTTTTCAAAGAAAATTGGGATTTAATCACTCAAGACAGATGGGTGCTGGATATTATTCATCACGGTTACAGATTTTATTTCCACACAATGTCCCCTTTCAAAGGCATGCCAGATGTTCCTCCTCCACAAAGAAAAGAGGCTCACAAGCAAGTTTCTCAGTTACTCCAGATAGGGGCCATTCAGCCAGTCCCTGTATCAGAAAGGGGCTTGGATTTTATTCTCGCCTGTTCCTAGTACCAAAGAAGGGGAACACGTGGAGACCAATTCTGGATTTATCTATCCTCAACACTTATCTGGACATTCCCAAGTTCAAGATGTTGACGTTACAGCAACTGTTACCTCTGCTGGGCAAGGATCACTGGATGGTAACTTTGGATCTCAAGGAAGCTTACCTTCATGTGCCTATAAGGCTAAGTTGCAGAAAGTATCTGCGGTTTGAACTGGAGATTTTCATTATCAGTTCTCTGCATTGCCCTTTGGCTTATCTACTGCGCCCAGAGTATTCACAAAGGTTCTGGCTCCAGTGATAGCTTACTTCAGGCTTCAAGGCATTCAAATCTATCCTTACTTGGGCGACGGCCTGATCCTGGCACAAGAAAAGGAGCACCTTCTACAGCATCTGGACTATGTCAGAGGAGTGCTAAGATGCCTAGGGTATTCTGTGAGCGAAATAAAGTCCAGTCTAGTACCCTCTCAAGACATGTGCTTTCTGGGTGTGAGACTGAATACAGCAGCTCAGATGGCCTTTTAACCCCGGACAAACAAAAGAGTCTGTCACTTTACTTCCATCAACTATCTCATCAGTCCGTGCTGACTGCAAGGACAGTCCTTCAAGCATTAGGGTTCATGGCATCTTGTATTCTGGTGCTTCCCAATGCCAAACTGCATATGAGGAAGCTGCAATGGTATCTCAAAATGTATGGACACAGCACTGCCAAGATTTGGACACTGTCATTCAAATAATACCTTGCCTTCAAAAGGAATTCTTGTGGTGGGCTCAGGAATGTCACCTAAACAAGGGACTCTCTGTGACCCGGCCAGAGGCGAGTCAGATTTTAACGACAGATGCCTCGGACACTGCTTGGGAGCTCATCTAAATGGAAAGTGGATACAAGACAAGTGGCCTGCCAGACTACAGCATCTACATATCAACATGAAGGAGATGTTAGCAGTCCAGTTTGCATTGATGGCGTTCAAGGAGTTACTTCTTCCAGGGCAGGTGTTGATTCTGACAGACAACACAACTGTCATGTGGTACATCAACAAGCAGGGGAACACATTCTTATCCTCTATGCAGGCAAGCAATGATTTTATGGGAGACTGCGTTAAGCCTGCAACTGACTCTTCAGGCAAGGTTTCTGCCAGAGCACAGAACTCCTAGCAGATGTATTAAGCAGACAAATCATGGATCCCCACGAGTGGAAACTGGATCTTCATGTATTTCAGAAATTGACAGTGTCATGGGGAACTCCAGACATAGATCTGTTAAGCTTCTCCACTAAACCACCAGCTGCCAAAGTATTGCACAAAGGGGTTTCATCACACAGCTTGGAAAGTGGATGCTCTGTCTTTCAGTTGGAAAAACCTTCATGTCTATGCCTTTCCACCTCTACCTCTTCTTCCAAAGGTATTACTAAAGGTCAGACAAGACAGGCCAAGGATGATTTTGATAGCTCCAGATTGGCCTCGGCAACACTGGTACCCACTTCTAAGGAGTCTTGTAAAGAAGCCTCCATGGCCTTTACCTCTGATTCCTCATCTGTTATCTCAGAAGGGCGGTCATCTGCTCAATGTCAAGCTTCAATCTCTTCATCTCACAGCTTGGCATATTCTGTGTTGAAGCACGGTAGGTCTCAGCTTCCTCAACAAGTTTTAAATGTGATTATGGAAGCTAGAAGGCCTAGTACTAGGAGAGTGTATGCATGAAAATGGAAGAGATTTTTATTTTGGAGTACAGCAAAGAATTTGGAGATTTCAGAGCCTAATTTGAGTGTGGCTCTTCAATATCTTACTGAATTATTGGACAAAGGTTTGTCCTTCTCTTCCATAAAGATTCATGCTGCAGCAATTTCAGCTCACTATGATTGTGACCCACCTTTGTTTTCGCATCCTTTGTTCAAGCAGTTTCTTAGAGGGGCAAAGAATATAAGACCCCACGTAGAGCTCCTACTCCTGCTTGGGATCTCAATTTTGTGTTGGAAAAACTTACTCTACAACCTTTTGAGCCTGCAGCTACTGCTGAATTGAAATATTTGTCATGGAAGACTGCTTTTCTGTTGGCTATTACTTCTGCAAGAAGGGTGTCTGAGTTGCAGGCCCTTATGGCGGTAGAACCATTTTTGGTTTTCCATAAGGACAAGGTTTCATTACATACTAATCCTTCCTTTATGCGAAGGTGGTTTCTAGTGTGGCTTTAAACCAAACTATTCATTTGCCTCGTTTTGCAGATCCTCAAAATAAAGGGGAAAAGATTTTGCACACTTTAGATGTACACAGGCAATTGCGTTATTATTTGAGCAGGACTAAAGATTTTAGGCAGTCTCAGCAGTTACTTGTTTCTTTTGCTTTGAGTTCACAGGGCAAGCCTGTGTCAAAACAAACTATTTCTAGTTGGATTGGCTTTTTGCATTGCATTTTGTTATTCCCATCATGGCAAAGAGGTTCCAGCTGGGATTAGGCCTCATTCCACTAGGGCTACTGCCACTTCAACAGCATTTCTAAGGGGGTGGCAACTAAGGATATTCTGGAAGCAGCTACTTGGAGTTCAGTGCATACTTTCTCTAGGCATTATCACCTGCCTATATACTCTAAGACTAGAGCTGGTTTTGCCACAGCTGTTTTACAAGGCATGTTGTCAGCTCCTGCTACTTTATAATTTGCCAGCCTCCCTTACCTCTGCTTTGGGATTCTACCCAATAGTCAGGACTGCAGCAAGGGAAGGCGAAGAACATAGTACAGTTTGTACCTACCATAAATGTAGATGTTAGAGGATTCCCTTGCTGCAGTCCAACCCTCCCTCCTTCCCTCTGTGTTTCAGGGTGGTTGTGTAGGTGAGTTTACATGCTTATATTTTTTGTATATATATTACTGTATATATTGTACATGTTTATTGGTGCAGGTTGTTTTGGGACTTGTCTTTTGGGTCTTCTGCCATCTGCGGCAAGAAAAGACTGCGCAAATGGCGTCGGTCATGCCCATTAGTACCCTGGCGTACTGCCGTCAGTCTAAGGCGCCATGCCCGACGTCAGCCTTATACTCTGGTATTCGGGCCGACTGGGGCGCGGACTATACCCAATAGTCAGGACTGCAGCAAGGGAATCCTCGAACATCTACATTTATGGTAGGTACAAAACTGTACTTTTTAATGTAGTTAGGTACAGCTGATTCTATACAATTGCTTAAGTGGTTATACATTTTGAGATACCATTGCAGCTTCCTCATATGCAGTTTGGCATTGGGAAGCACCAGAATACAAGATGCCATGAACCCTAATGCTTGAAGGACTGTCCTTGCAGTCAGCACGGACTGATGAGATAGTTGATGGAAGTAAAGTGACAGACTCTTTTGTTTGTCCGGGGTTAAAAGGCCATCTGGGCTGCTGTATTCAGTCTCACACCCAGAAAGCACATGTCTTGAGAGGGTACTAGACTGGACTTTATTTCGTTCACAGAATACCCTAGGCATCTTAGCACTGCTATGACATAATCCAGATGCTGTAGAAGGTCTTCCTTTTCTTGAGCCAGAATCAGGCAGTCGTCCAAGTAAGGATAGATTTGAATTCCTTGAAGCCTGAAGTAAGCTATTACTGGAGCCAGAACCTTTGTGAATACTCTGGGCAGTAGATAAGCCAAAGGGCAATGCAGAGAACTGATAATGAAAATCTCAGTTGAAACCGCAGATACTGCAACCTAGCCTTATAGGCACATGAAGGTAAGCTTCCTTGAGATCTAAAGTTACCATCCAGTGATCTTTGCCCAGCAGAGGTAACAGTTGTTATGCGTCAACATCTTGAACTTGGGAATGTCCAGATAAGTGTTGAGGATAGATAAATCCAAAATTGGTCTCCACGTGTTCCCCTTCTTTGGTACTAGGAACAGGCGAGAATAAAATCCTAAGCCCCTTTCTGATACAGGGACTGGCTGAATGGCCCCTATCTGGAGTAACTGAGAAACTTGCTTGTGAGCCTCTTTTCTTTGTGGAGGAGGCGTCTGGCATGCCTTTGAAAGGGGGCATTGTGTGGAAATAAAATCTGTAACCGTGATGAATGATATCCAGCACCCATCTGTCTTGAGTGATTAAATCCCAATTTTCTTTGAAAAGAGACAGTCTTCCTCCCAAAGGAGCTGCCAGATGAGAATCCACTGGCAGCTGAAAAGGCAGGTCATTGGGTCTGCTTACGAAAGGACTGACCCCTGCCCTCACCAGAAGTCTGGGCAGGTGAACTCCCTGAGCTAGGCCTAAAGAACCTTGAGCCCTGCCTCTACCACGTCTAGACCTACCCCTAGACTGGGAATCATAAGCAGGATATGTCCACCCCTTAGCAGGCCAATTTCTACTAAACTTGGGAGGCTGCACCTGCAAAAAATCTTTAACAGTCTGCATAGACTTAGCTTTGTCCTCCATTTTCTTTAAAACTGCTTCCACAGGCGGTCCAAACAACACATCAGACTGTAAAGGCATCCAAAATCCTTGTCTTAACATGCTCAGCTAAATTCTGATCCTTCAACCAGGCATGTCTGCGAAGAACAGAACTAGTAGCAGCCACCCTCGAGGAGGCCTGAACAGCATCAAAACCACACTGCAAAGAATGCTTACCCACTTGTTCAGACACATGAACCAAATCCAGCAATTCTTTACACTCAATACCTTCCAAAGCATCCACCTTAGATTGCAATTGTGAAAGGAGATAATTTTGAAATTTTAGCATGTGAAACTGACAATACAACGCACACATGGCTAGAGTGGAAGAAGTATACACTTTCTTACCCACCTATCCAAAGCCCTTGCCTCTTTATCAGAGGGTACAGGATTTTTAACCACAGAAGCTTTAACACCTTTAGGCCCCTGAGAAACAGTTTCTGGGTCCGCCCTAGGACTCTTAAACAAATACTTATGAGCTTCGGGCACCCTATAATACCTATCAGGCTTAACAGGGCAGGAGGCAAGGAGTCAGGGTTCAGGGAAGCCTCTGCAAAAACATCCTCCACCACATTCAACACAGGAGGAATAGCTAAGGGCCTATGCTGGGGTAAAAACAAGAATTCCCTAAGCCTCTTCCTGGAATCAGAGTAATCCTGGCCTTCCCATTTAAAGTGCTCCCTCATGGAGTGTAGAGTCTCTGAAAATGAAAAATCCTCAGGAGGAGAAGCTGTAGGAGTGGAATCATCCACATCAGAATCAGAATAAGTAGGATACTCCTGTAAGTCTTCCACAGAAGACTCTGAAGCCTGTGAACACTGTTCAAAACTATCAAACTCCTGTTCCACTCTAGGCCTCTTATCAGGCGGGGGCATAGAACCTCTAATCATAGTAATCAAATCTTCTGCCATTTTAAGCATATGTTTCTTAGGCACAGAGCCCGAGATGCTAGGAGAAGCCCCACAGAAGCTGAACTTGGCCTACCTCTAAAGAAGCTTTGGCAACAGAAGGAGAGGCCCTAACTACCTTGGGAAGAGAGGGAAGAACAGTTACCTGAGAGGCCCCTCAGCCTGGCCTACCTCCTGAGAGGCACATCCTGTAACAACAACGTATCTGCCTGAGACTCCATGGAAACTCCTGGCAAAACCTCTCGCTCCACTGAGCCTTCCAAAGAACCGGCGTCCGGGACTGCGGTTCATCAACCCTAGGCTTCACTGTTTTATCCTTGCGCTTCTTGGATGAAGCAGGCGTGGAGTATCCGACGGCATATTATAATTACAACGTTTCCCAAACACTAACCTAGCACAATCTAGCCTCCTCTTAATAGTGCGTTTGTTAAATCTAGCACAAGAGCGGCAACCAACAACGTCGTGCTCAGGCCCTAAACAAGGTATACACAATGTATGATAATCCCTATGCGGTATCTGTTTCCCACAAGAAATACAGTTATTCACTTTTCTGACATCCGGTTAAATACTGAGGCAAGAAAAACCAAAATGTTCCCCAAGTACTTAGCCAACTCTGTTTCGGTCTGAAACTCCGGTTTCGGAAATATCTCAGAACGCCAACCTGCACTCGCAAAATTGCTTCTGCATCGGACCATGCGGCAAAAAAGACTGAGGATATGACGTCGGTCATGCGCATTAGTACCCTGACGTACTGACGTCAGTCTAAGGCGCCATGACCGACGTCAGCCTTATACTCTGGTATTCGGGCCGACTGGACGCGGACTATACCTTATAGTCAGGACTGCAGCAATGGAAGACGAAGAACATCTAACACACTTCATCAGAACTGTAAGCCAAAGTTGAAAAGTACCACAAGGACCCATCACTGGACTCTGAATCCTCATCAGAGGAATAAGATTCTTAGCCCATTCGAAAGGAGTAGAAGTCCAAGGGAGAGTAGGCACAGAAATCCCTTGGGGAGGCTTTAGGGCCATTAAGGCATTAAACAGGCCCTGAGTAAACTCCTGCCATTCCCTTTGAGGATCCTTAGGATGTACAGAAGTATGCTTGATCTACTGATTTTTCTTAGTAGGGACATCAGCTTTAACAAACACCGGCGGTTCTGACCAATGATGAGATTCAATAAGAGTACCAGGAACCTCTTCCCTGACTAAAATCTACAGAATCTCACTAGGGCAGTCCAAGATGGTTAACTGCGGTTCCTCCTCGCCATCTGGAGCAGATACCTGCAAAGCCTCAGAGGACATGCGAAAGAAAGGATGCATGCCAGACTCCGACAGAGGAATCTGACATAGACATTAGACAGCCTACAGTGCTGTCACCTGCTTCTGGACAAATATCCGGTTCTGGACAGCCAAAGAATCTTGCCAAGATTTCTTAGTCATTTTCTTACTTAACAGTACCTCGGGGTTAGATGATTCCATCATGCTACCCTGGGCTAACAGTTTAAGTCTGTGGTTCTTGAGATAGATGGCCACGGAAGATAACCAACTTCTAAGGGTCTTGGCCACAAATGCTTTACAAATGCTGCAGGACAAATGGTCTTGGGAAGCACCCAGATAAAAAAAAAAAAAACACTTTGTGATGACCCTTATGGGGAATTTGCCTCCTACACTGATATTTTCCCTTCTTTGATGACATGAACTCTAGATAACCAAAGAACAACAAGACCAAAAAAATTAAAAAAGACCACAACAGGGCAGTTATTTGATATCTAGGTATTCAGCACAGCAAAAGGGCATTCAGATCAATGAGCAATGATTGCATTCAGACTGACAGTAAAGTAGTGCCTGGTGACTGCATCCGTATGTCACATTTATGCCCTATGTCCTGAGTGGGGAGCATATCGTGACTTATATCACATACAAGATCTAAAGGATTTGGTATAGTGGCGGACATTGGGCTATTCATGGCAGGAGATCCATCTGAAGAT
Source organism: Protopterus annectens (assembly GCF_019279795.1). Classification (NCBI taxonomy): domain Eukaryota; kingdom Metazoa; phylum Chordata; order Ceratodontiformes; family Protopteridae; genus Protopterus; species Protopterus annectens. Next base: position 1,797,163 of record NC_056735.1, on the reverse strand, counting down.
GCATAGTGCAACAGTGAAGAGAAGGGACATCTGTTACGGTTAGATTTTACACATCTCTACTGTCAGAGCTCATTCTACCAGAGCTGCTGCTTTCACAACTATTTTTTTTTTTTTTACTGCTGTAATCACTTGTGAGGCTAAAGCATGGTTTTACATGGTAATGAAAGTTAGACTTGCATTTCCATTTTGAAGCTCTAATTCCTTTTGCCCTTTTAGAGATTTAAGGTATACTGTCATTTGCTCAATCTTCCTTTCAGGATTTATTGCTTCTAGTTCTTCCCACAGGTTATGAATACTGAAAAGACAGGAATAAATAATATAGTAGTACATTTATGTGAAGAACTTATAGTACTCAATATATTGTTGACTTCCTTTCTGTTTGCTAGTATAACTATCCTTCATCATTGTATATGATAGCTTAAGTTCTTGTTTGTCTTGTTTTTCTGTTGGTATTCATGCATTATTGAAAGATGAGTATGCAGTCCAGGTGTTTTATTATGTTTCTCTTTTTACAATATTGGAGGATGAATCTGAAAGTATATCATATGAGTGCAAAAGTGATTTACAGGTTAGCCTGATCTTGTTAGAAGGCTTTGAGTGCAGGATGCTGTTTCCAAGCAAGTGGTATGGCAATCTAGCTGGTGTCACTGCTTGGAAACTTCATGCACTTTTTCATTTTTTTAATAGTTGCTTACTAATATTAATTTTGTGCAAGACCCTTTTGAAGATGTAATTTTTTACTGGACTCTCCTTAGAGCTGTAAAAACGTTAGTGAGAATTTATCATAGTAAAGAGTGGACCAAATTTCTGTAAATGGCTGAAAATGTACTAGTTCCGTGTAGTAGATAGTGATGGTCAAAGTTCTGATTGCTGTCAACCTGAGTACCCAGATCACGTACCACTGGTTCTACACTTGGTGGGGTGCTGTCTGTAATGTAATTAGCAGGGATAGTCAGCTTTCCCAACGGGAGTTAATAGTGCTTTTTTTTTTTTGCATTTAACTTTAATCCATGGCTTTGACACCAGTCATTTGTTTGAGTCAACCCAGTCTGCAGTGTATTAACATCATTGGGGGACACATTAATTGTTCCCAGTTTGCAGTCGTCAGTGAACTTGGTCAACCACAGGCCATCCAAGTTTGCCTGGACTTCTGAGAAATAAATTTTGAACAGTAAGGGACCCACCACAGAATCCTGTGGTATGCCACTGTTGACTGGTCTTTTGCTAAAGGTAAAGTCACCCACTTTGACAGTATGTGTCCTATCAGTGAGGCAGTTGGCATCTGGTAATGAAGGGGTTAATTCACAATTGAGAGTCTCTCTCTCTAATACCCGAGTGGGGGATTGGGTCAAATGTCTTGGCTAGGTCAAGATAGGCAGTATGCATCGTCTTTCCCTCGTCCGTTGTCTTGGTAACTTTCTCGAAGAAGTCACCCTTGTTTAACAGGCGTGAACTACCTTTAACGAATCCAAATTAGGTTGGGTCTAGAGTCTGGAGATTACCTGTGTCCTTGTCAAGAAGGTCCATAATGATTCTTTCCATCGCCTTCCAGTTGTCTAGTTAAGCTTATAAGCCTATGTTTCCTATGGACAGTTGATGGTCCCCCTTTGTACAGAGGGATTACTGCTGCTGTCTTACATTCTGACGGAACATAGTTCGCAGCCTGTGGTTTAATAGGGATCCGAGTGGGTCTGCTAGGTCATATTTTAAGTTATTTAAAAGGCAACCTGGGGTGTTCTATGGTCCCCATTGATGTCATATTTTGACCTTGGAGAGTGCTAAGATGACCTGCTCTCTTGAGATAATAGGCTGTAGAATGATGTCAGGTGTACTTTGGGGGTGACTGGAGGGGATGGGGGGGGGTGAAGTTTGCTCCAGATCTGTCAGCTAGTAGGTTGGCTATTACCTCTGGTTGAGTATGGGTGGTGCCATCCACAACCATTTCAGTCCATAGTTGTGTATTCCCTTTTAATTTTCATGTGTAGTTTGTGATTATCCTTGGCTAGGGAGGCTATTTTTACTTTCTGATTAACTTTTGAAGACTTGACAAGATCTCTAGTGTGTGTGTTTAAGCTAGAGAGGAATTTCTTTTTCTGCTGACCCAGTTCCATCTTGTTCTTGGACAGTAATTTCTTTCTCTTGTATAATATATTTATATTTGGGGTCCACCAAGGTGGCTTGATTATTTCGACAAGGCCTGGTTTTAATGTAGTTAGGTACAGCTGATTCTATACAATTGCTTAAGTGGTTATACAAGGCATTGGTGTACACCTCTGCATAGGTGTCCGTGTTATCTGCACTTGAGGGGGCTTTGACATTTCTTGTACCATCACTTAGTAAGAGATAATTTGTCTTTGAAAAAAAAAATTGAGCTTGATGGGTATCTGTTCTTGTACTTACATTGAACAAGATTGATTTATGGTCTGATCTTACAGGGAGGACATCACACTGGGGGAGATAGGGTGCAGTGCTCTCCCAAGTTAGTGAGTACTTTGTCCAGGGCATTTGAGCCTCTTGTGGGTGTGCTGACTAGCTGTTCTGGAGCCTTTGCACTGACAAAGTCCAAGAACCTTTGAGCTAGTATGTTTGTGGTTGTGTACATTTCCCAGTCGATTGTAGGGTAATTAAAATCACCCACGAATAAGGTGTTTGGCAAGTGACTGCAGTATGTCCAGGTATATCCTTTTCTTGTTTCATGATGGGGGACCTGTAGCCAGCTGTGATATGATTGGGAGCTTTGGCTTTGTAGTTAATTGGACATCGAGTAGCTCGAGAGTCATATTGTTTGACCAGTCTAGAGGTGTACTTATCCTTAATGAAGATGGATACACCTCCTCCTTTGTGTTTTTTTTTTTTTTCATGCTCAGTTTGTGGTCTGAACATATGGAAGGCATTGTAGCCTTGCACGGCCAGAGTGCTTTCTGTGCCTTTGAACCATGTCTCTGTTATTGCACAGTCGTCAGCATCTTCCAAGGTAAGGAGTGCTTCTCACATAACTATAGTGTCAGAGACTTGACTCGTAGAGCTTCCCCTTTCTGGGCTGACTGAGTGTAAGTACACTAACTAGAGTTGGTGAAATGCCCACAGTTTTTCAGTAGCATTTGGGCCCTACCAGATGAACAAGGTACCGGAGGTGCTTACAATGTTTAATATCTGTGGAACTTTTGTCTTTTCTTTTGTGAGATCACACCTTAGAATGTGGTTTGATGCCCGTACTGTGTCCTTTGCAGACATCTCATGTGCCTGGGGTTCTGGCTTTGCTCTGCACCAGTAGAGGTAAGCTAATGATTGGGAAAGGAGAGACTGAGGATGCTGAGGTCCTTGAGACTGCTGCTGGCAGGAATAGTGAAATTTCCTCTACCTATAGCTCCTGCTGTTGACCCTGTCTTTTAGGAAGAGTTCTTGGGTCATGAAGTACAGTATGGATTAGTCTATTTGTTATTTGCCTTTTCTTTATAAATGGTTAAATAATATACGGGGAAGAAGGATGAGGAGCTCCGTGACTATTTTTGCAGGTTGGATGCATCTTGAGTTAGCTAATCTTACTCCAGAGATAGTTTATGCCATTTGCAAGTTGCTGACAAAGTGAAGTGATACATTGCCAGGCATCTTAAGGCAGATTCCTGTTTGACCTCTTCATTCCAGGATAGATCCAAGAGACCGTGTCATCTTTCTAGTTTGCTGCCAGATAAGAATAGTACAGCTTTGGGCAGAACTGACTAGAATATATTCTCTTCTGCCACTTTGGCACAGTGGTGTGTTAACAGTCTGCCTCGTGCACTTCTCCAGTCGTGCCTTTTTGACTGGGCTGGGGAAAAGCTGGTGGACAATTGACCTTTTTCAACTTGGAATCCAGGAGGCTTCTAAAAAGACACCTCTGTGTGTCTACATTGGAATTCCTTATATATTGCAGTAATGTTATGCTGATGCTGTGGCACATGTCTGCATGAAAAGGCATGGCTTAGGCACTTCTCTTGTAATTATGGTCTTAGGCAGGCCATGCTGGATGCCCCAGCTTTTTTTTTTAAATATAATTTTATTTTTGTTAACCATGTGCCTGTAAACTATGACGCCCCACTGAGGCCATGCTAAGTTGTTCCCCATCACTGAGTTGAGAACGGTCATGCTACAGTTGTCTTCCAGGCAGCTATGAGGACCTTTTAATTTTCTGTCTCTAGCCCCTGTCTCTGCCAGTGGCTGATATGTAAGTGGCTGCAGAACTTTCCTCTATTGAGAGTGTGCTGCTGCTGCATGCACTCCATGAGGACGGTCACCCAGATATGGCTTGGAAGAGCCAAGAGCACATCCTTGGCTCATAAGCTGTATGCTGTGCATCTCTCTCTCTTCAGTAAGTACTAGGATTACAGTAAGCTAGCCCAGCTCCTCCCCCCTTGTGAGTGAGTTAGCTTTGGCTGTTTACTTCCATATTTCATATCTGACTTCTGCAGTACCTTGATTAGTGGTGTCAAGCCAGGTTATCTAGCTCTCTTACCAGGAATTTTTTTCTACATCACGGAGATGACTTACTGGATAGCCTTTCTGTGATGACATCTAAATGAAGAGGCTTCTCAAGATCTGACCAGGGAGCTCCATAAAAGGAATCACTATTGACCACATTGGAGGATGATAGTGATGGCCTTGCTCTCTTTATATGCTTCTTGTGTGTTTGATGTTTATGCTGTTGTATTTGTACTTTTACTCAGAATAAGCCTGTAACATTTTCCTGTTTTTGGAGCATTTCTTATTGGGACATCAGAGAAAATGGTAACCTCCCAGTTGTTAAATGCATATAAATAAAGTTTTAGAGCTAACAAACCATCTAAATGGGCTTGTAGATAAGAATTTTTTAATGATCTTCTAACATGATATTGATCAGTCTAGCTCACTCCTTTACATTTCTTCCTTTTACAAAGAAAGTTTTATGCAGTTTTGGCATATGCTTGTTATGAAGTCTTATAATACATGTTTGCTAGTGTGTAGCAGTTAAGACTGTATTGCTTTGTATACATTTACCACTGCTATACATTTTGGCACCTTCCTGATAAGATATAGCCTTTCAGAAGCTATTTTGCATGTTTCCTTGTTTCATCAAGGAAAAAAATCAGCAGCAGAGATGATGATAGTTGATTTTGTGTTTCCATTTTGATTGTATGTACCCATTCATCTTACATGGTTGTTGACATTTGGTAAGAGGCTATTCTTTGTTAATAGCAGGAAGAAATCATTAGCTGTGAAGCTAATGATATAAACATCAGTCTACAAATAACTGAAGAAGGGCTGTGTGCCACATTGATGTGCTTTTCTGGTAAGGACTTTAATAATTGTAGCATACCTTGTTCCGGCATTCACCCAACTGAATTTCTTTATTTTAATGTAGGCTTGGTATTTTCTTGGGGAGATGGAGACTTTGGAAAGCTTGGCAGAGGAGGAAGCGAGGGCTGCAACATTCCACAAAACATCGAAAGGCTGAATGGTCAAGGAGTTTGTCAGATTGAGTGTGGCGCGCAGTTCTCCCTGGCACTCACCAAGTCTGGAGTAGTGTGGACCTGGTAAGTATTAGAATTCTATGATTACTTTTATGATCCCAGTATTGTGAATAACTGGCTGGCTGACCTTGTTATGTAGGTTAAAAAAAGTATAAATCTTTTATGTAAAAGCATGCACTTTATCCTAGCACCTACGGAGATGCTGGCACTAAATGCTCCCTGTTATAAATATATTTAATTTTAATTTCTGATACCATGCAGGTGTTTTCTGGTGGCAGCATAAAGCCAGTAAAGTAAGCTTTTCCTCTCTTAAACAAATGTAAAGCCTTGTAGTTCATATGATTTCCTTTGGTGTTGTGGCCCAGCTGTATCACTTGCCTTGGATAAAACTGCTGTGACTTGCACCCTCTTGGCATTTAAAAATTCCATAGATGCTTAAGATTCAGAGTAAATCATTTAACCAGTGTAGAAGTCAGAAAGAGTTAGTGTGAGTTGCTAAGTGGCAAGTGTCCATGTAGTGATCCAGTTTTTGACTGGAGTATGTAAATATTCTTTGAAGCTCATGCTTCTCAGTCTCAAGTTCCATCTCGGATATTGTACAAGAATATCAAGAAGTTATTGATGTCAGAGTGGATGAGCACGACTTCCACGATGGCTTCAACAATGAGCAACACCTTAATTTCAGGTCTCCCACTGTGAAAAAAGAAACTGGGAAGTAACAGCCAGCGATTTAGTCAGTAAAATTCAGTTACTGTCTAGCAAATACACTGCATGGAACAGTAAAGAAGAAGTTGAGAACCTGAAAGAAAATCAACCAGAAAAGGTGAAGAAAAAACACTAGCTGGGAAGAATCCTGCAGCTGTTCAGCAAAAAGCAGTTCAAGCTTCACCTTTGCTATAGGAGAAAGCTTACAGTAATTTAGAGGAAAAATAAACCAGATGTACTCAGAGGTGATTAAAGTAAATGAAACATTGAAGGATTATATCAACTAAAATAAAAGTGTGGAAAAATAGAAGAAGCTTTAACTACCGATCAAAGACATTTTGTTGTAAGGAAAAAGTCTAAGGAGGAAATAAAAAAAAGTTTACCTAACAAAAAGTGAGCCAGCAGTCAGAAGGGGACTCTACTTCTCATTTATCTGATAGTTTAGTTTATAGAGAGTGCGCCAGTGAAACCTTTTCCAGTGTTCCAATGCAAGTTGCTTAAGAGACCAGAAAAAAAGCACAGGGGTTGATGAGAAGAATCAGGCATACCTTGGACTTGAACCAGAGTCTGGTGGTGAGGGATGGAGATGAGACCAGCAACACTGAAATTAGTGAATAAATGAGACTATAAAGCATTAATCACATTTGTGAAAAATGGCTTTGGAAGAAAAAGTGACTGAGAAAAGCTGTCAAACTTGTGGGTGGACTGTAAAGAATATACTCCACTTTGTCATTACCATTTAGAAGGGCACTAAAAAGGAGAAAAGTAACTGCAAGTAAAAGTTTGTTCTTACAAGTATTTGTATAAAACATTTCATGATATAAACTGCATGTTGTATATAGTAAAGCAGTGCGGTGTTGTGTTTAGTCAGGAGTTTTTTTAAATAGAGAAGGGGTCTTCAGTTACGATTGTATATGTTAGATATTAAACAAATACTTTTTAGTTGTAAAAAATGTAAGCTTTATTGTACAATAAGAGAGGAAAGGCTGGACAAAAGCAAGTTTAATATTAATATGCTGTGATCTTGGGTTGTTAGCATGGGGTGTAAAAGTATACTGATCATCTTGTATGTTTAATTAAGATGTTTTCTCTGATTTTTACAAGTGTGACTGTCTAGTTTAAGGCCCTTAGTTTAAGCTATAATCAAGCACATTTTGTAATCAAGTAGGCTTGAAAAATAAAACAAAATAATAAAAGCCATGAAAAATGCTAAGCTTCTTGCATCTGAAAAATGTGAGATAGGTTTAAATGGAGATGAGTAGAAACTACTTTTATAAAAGTAGTATAAAAGCCAGGTATTAGTGTGTGCATGTAGCATGAAAGTTGGAAATACACATTAAAAAAAAACTTTCAAATGTAATAGGTGGGGGAACAGTAGCTTATCATAAGGGTTGTGCCGTCCATATTATATTGGAATGTAAATGGCCTTACAGGTATAGACAAAAGGAAAGAGTATTAAGTTAAGAAATGCAGAGTGCAAGTAACAGTTCTCCAGGAGACACATTTGGAAAGCAGTGAGCATGTGAATTTGACAGAGAGGATTTCAGGATGAATATTCAGCAAAATATCAGGGACAAAGGAAAAGGGAGTAATTGTACTCATTTGCATTTGCTAGAAGAACTCCAATAGCAATAGAAGAGGAAAAAGGACAATAATGGGCTTATTGTCAAGGGAGGATGCTTATGCAGGCATATATTTATATTCCAACAAAAACTGCTACTATGCAGCTTAAGAAGGTTTGGGGAGAAATAATCCACTTTCAGCCAGGAATATTACTTTATAGGTGGAGACTGGAATTTGATTTGCAATAGGGATGATATATCAGGGGGACATAGAAGGGAAAACTTAACATAGGGTAGATTTCTGAAGAAGTTTATGAAAATATTTTGCATGTAAGATGTGAATTCAGTAGTAGGAAAGCTAATTTATCTATTAGTTCCCAAGGTACAATAACTGGGACAGACTAAAATTATACGGTGCTGGAATATGTGTATTTAATTGAAAACTTTGGCACACACACAATAATTTCATATCATGCACAGCTAAAAACTAAGGTAAAAATGCAAGATAATGAAGTAAAAATAAGACACTGGCACTTTCCAACATATCTGTTAAAAAGAGAGGAATTATTCAAGAGTTAGAAGGGAAGATATGATTATTTTCGGAAGTTATAGCTAGTAAGTGTGATGAAATGAAAATCTAATTTAAAAATAGGGTAGACGTAAGAGAAGGAGATATGGTTAACAAGTAGTAGGAATCACGTAGAGTGGCTAAGAAGGGTAAAGCTATTGCAGAATAAGGGGAATATCACAGAACAAGAGGAGGCACAAATGCAGAGTGCTAAAGAGAAAATAAGGGAGTGACTGGACAATATGCCTAAGTTTAGAAAGATTGCTGTTAAGCAGCTATTTTTTTTTTTTTTTGATAACTCCAGAGCATGGAAACTTTTAGCACAATGACTTAGACAGCAGAAAGTAGAAAGAAAGTGTTGTCACCAAACTTGGAAAGCCTATAACAAGAAAAATAACCAGAGGTCCTGTACAGGTATTGGAGATATTTCAGAAATGTTTTGAAAAATTGTATAAATCAGAGCTGTGGAAATCAAGAAAGAGCGCAAATGGAAATATTTATAGATGACAATTTATGCCAAGATTTGGAGGTAAATGACGCTGAACAATTAAGAGGTAAGATAGACAGGGAAGAGATAAAAGCAGTGATATTTAATCAATCTTCAGGAAAGTTTCCATGAACAGATGGTATTCCTATGGAAGTTAGGAAGGAAGAAAATAATAAAAAGATCTGGAAGACTTTATTTAACAATATTTTAAAGTGAGGGGAAGCACCAACATCTTGCAAGAGAGCTGTTGTGGATTTATCACGTGAATACTGTAAAGACCTATCAGACTTAGTTTCATATAGACCCATTTCAGTTTTAAACTGTGATTATAAAGTGTTTGTCTATACTAGCTAAAAGAATGTCAGAGGTATTGACAACATTGGTAGATATGTATCAGTGTAGTTTTGTGGATTGGAGGCGAACATTTGACAACATTAACAGAAAAATGATTACCCAGAGGGAGCAGAATGTAAGAAAAGACTGCAGTTTTTAGTGGGTCTTGATCAGGGTTGCCAGATTTCATACCGGCATGGTAGGGACGACAAAAAAAAAGTGAAGAGCAAAAAAAAAAAAAAGCTCTTTAATGAGGAACAGAGTTCCACATTAAAGGACACTAGATCTACACTAAACACAGAGCTTCTCGTGTTTAATGCAGAACATTGCAGTTCCGCATTCAACAGAAGTAGCTCCGTGTTTACCGATTTTTGATTAGCGCATGTACCGGCATACAGGCCAATCAAAAATCGCTAAACACGGAGCTACTTCTGTTTAATGCAGAACAGAAGAAGCTCCGTGTTTAGCGATTTTTGATTAGCCTGTATGCGGGATTTAAACCGGCAGGGCGGGACTCGGGATCAGGCTGCTGATCATCCCGGGACAGTCCCGCCCAAATAGGGACGTCTGGCAACCCTGGTCTTGATGCAGAAGAAGCATTTGACAAAGTAAGCTGGGATTTTATGAATAGAGCAACTTTTTTTTCACATTTAATTTGAGACTATTTCCTTGCACCAGTTAATTGCCCCAGCACAAATTAAGCCATATGTGTCAGTGGAGGATCTAATAACACCCAGTTTACATTTGTCTACAAACTTGTGCAACCATAGGCCAGGATTGTTGGCCTGGAGGTCTGAGAAGTAGGAGATAAGAGAGACCAGCACTGAATCCTATGGTACACCACTGGTAACTTTTTTTGCTGTCTGAAGTGGCATCTGAAGCTCTAATCACATGGGTCTGTCAGACGACTGGTTAGCTAGTCACTGCATCATATAAGGAGATTTATATGCAGATTTACAAATCTGTCAATGATGCCTGCATGGGAAACAGTGTCCAAGGCTTTGGCCAGGTCCAGATATGATATATGTACTGCATAACGTTTATCCACTGCTTTGGTTAGTTTTTCAAATAAGTAAATGAGGTTAAAGAGGCAGGACCTTCCTTTCACATAGCCAAATTGGTGAAGGCCCAGGCCTATGATATTTTCATTTTTAATAAAAAAGACAGGAAGATTTTCAGTGTCCAGATTAATGAGGTCTAAGGCAATATGCTGTATAGCTTTACATATGAGGCTAGTGAGACTAATAGTTCTGTAATTATCAGGGTCTGTGGTGGGTCACTGTTGTGTAATGGCATTAAGATGTCGGTTTTCCAAGCTCTGGGAATGTAACCAGTGGAGAGGCTTAGATTAAAGAGGTTGAATCAGGGTTCTTATAGGCCACATTTGTCACTGATAATTAGGCAACATGGTATATTATCAGGACTCATGGATGAGGTATTCCTGGCTTTTGAGAAGGCTGAGATAACTTATTCCATTGGAACAAAACAGAGATTGTGGAACCTGTGGAATAGCTGTAACTATAGGTGGAGTAAAATTTGCCAGCTATGATATTAATTATTCTGTTTAGGTCATAGTGTGCATTATTATTGTGGCCTAGCTCTAAACATGGTTGGGTATTCATTCGTAAACTAATACCCAGCTTCTTAAAGTATATATCCACACATAAATTGGTTCAGCTGTACCCATAACTGTGGGGACATGATGATGTGAAGTATTTAGGTGTAGGATTAAAAAATATTCTATTGTGGCAGCTAAGGATATGTGGAAAGAAACTAAACAAAAGGTAATACAAAAACTGGGAATTTGGAAGCTGTTGATTATGGATATGACTGGTAAGATGCTAACAATGAAAATGGTTTTAGTCTCTTTAATTTTACAATACAGATCAGGCATATTGTTATCAACGGAGGACAAGTCGTGGACCATAATTTGGTTAAAGAAATTAATCTGGGAGGGAACAAGGACAAGAGTTAAGTTGGATAAGTCTTTTCTCATAGAACAAATAGAGCTGTAGGTTCATAGGTAAGTACTAGGCTGACTGCCCTTATGGGCCATTTTGAGCCAAGCTACTTTCCCTTTTTGTAAAATAACCTTATAGCCTATAAATAACCTATATAACCTGGTTATAGATTGGCCTTACTCATTCCATGGTCAGTTAATTGCATATTACCCCTAGTCATAATAACTGGGATCATACTATAGATAATTTGAGGGAACCCATGTATGTTATAAAGCATTTAGGAGCTGCCTCTGTCCAGTAGTAGCACAGGGGGCAGTCCGGGGGTAAATTTTCTTTTTCCCCTTGTTTGGTATGCAGTAAAGGCTCATATACATAACATTAGCAAAAGCTTGCAAATCAAAGTGGAAAGGCATGGTAATGAAATACGGGCGGGAATTCAAAAAATAAGGAGAGATTATGATTGTGGTACAGACCCTTAAGGAGAATATCAACAGCAGTACAGAATGTTATGTTAAGAAAGTAGCAGAAATTATTCTAAGACCCCAAGTGAACCCAAGAATGAAAAAAGGAGATTTTACCAGAGAAGATAACTGCAAGTAGTAGGCACAGAGCTGTTGCTGTCTCATTTGGCATCTTGTTCTACCACCACCCCTGATTGTAGTACCCCTCAGCACTACCAAGGAAGAGAGCCAGGTCCTTATGCCCTACTCTCACACATGGTGAAAAAAAAATAAAAGGCCCCCTTTCTGATGTGGAGCTCCTCCTCCTCTTCTGAGGAAGACCAACAGGTCATAATGCCATATGCCGTCATGTTCTACATAACAGGAAAATTAAAAAATGCCAGATGTTCATTGTGTTACCCTGCTGCAGTCATCACACTTGGGTTATCCTGCCGTCAGGCGGTCCCGCAGTCAGCCCGAATTCCAAAGTCTTGGTCCGGCATCAGTTGCTGTTGCTTCTTCCCTGACGTCAGTGAGTCAGGGGTATATAAGAGGCATCCGAAGCCATTTTCTTCAGTCTCTCTTGCCACGCGGTGCCCGAAGCAGAAGCAGTTTGCAAGTGCCGGTCGGCCGACACCTGAGATTTTCGATTTGAATTTCAGTCCGAATTCTTCAATAAAGCTAAGTACCCAGTTGGGGAACATTTTCTTGCCTCAGTCCGATGTCAGAAAAAGTTAACAATTGCATTTCTTGTGGGAAGCAAATACCTCATAAGGACTTCCATTCTTATTGTATTCCTTGCCTAGGCCCAGACCATGACGTCGCAGGTTGTCGGTTTTGCGCTAGGTTTAATAAATGCACTATCAAACGCCGTTTTGACTTCGCACAGCATTACTTTGGTAGGAAATTTAATTATATCATGCCGTCAGAGCAGCCGACGACCGCAATTCATAAAAAACGCAAGGATAAAGACAGGCAGCCTAGGAATAAGCCAGACCCTGAGGCCTCAGATGGGCCTGTCGCCAGTTCTCCGGTTTTCAGTGAGGCGCCTACGCAGCCCCTGACGACCGCAGAGCTGGAACCCCAGACAGCTGCCAACTCCCAAGCGGAGTCTACTAGGCCGACGCAGCCATCTACCGACACTGGAGTAGAATTAGACACCGGTGCAGAGGAAACACCTTAGTTTGCAGAAGGTGTCTTCAGACCGACTACACTCACCATTAAATCTTATGCTAAGCTTAAAACTCCTTTAAAACCTAAGAAAACTGTTTATCAGTCTACAGGTCAAGGCCCCATGCCTAAGAAACAGATGCCTAAGATGCCTGAAGATTTAATTACCCTTATCAGGGGTTCCCATCCCCCTCCTGATAAAAGACCAAGACAAGAGGAGGATTATGCATCCTCTGACCAGGTTTCTCTCTCCTCAGATTCTTCTGAGGAACAGGATTACACTTTTCCACCTTATGAGGATTCTGATGCTGAAGACTCTATTCCCTCAGCATCTCCCCTGAAGACAACTCCTTTGGGGAAACATTACATACCATGAGGGAACATTTCCACTGGGAAGGCCAGGATTACTCAGATTCTAAGAAAAGGCTACAAGAGTTCCTTTTATTACCCCAGCACAGACCTCTTGCCATCCCTCCTATTTTAGATATTGTGGATGATGTCTACTTGGAGTCTAGTTTAAATCCAGACTCTCTACCTCCTGTTCCAGCCAAACCAGACAGATACTACAGAGTACCTGACTCACACAAATTCCTTTATAAAAGCCCTGTAGCTGACCCAGAAACCATATCCCAGGGTCCCAAGGGAGCAAAAACTTCTGTGGCTAAAAATCCTGTGCCCTCTGAAAGAGATTCCAGAGCCCTAGATAGATGGGGAAAGAAAATATACACCTCTGCAACTCTGGCTACGAGAGCATTAAATTACCATTTTCACATGTTGAAATATCAACAATTCCTGATGTCTCAGTTAAAACAAAAAATGAGCACATATTCAGAACAGCCTGAATTCAAGGAAATGCAGGATCTGTTGCATGCAGCTGAACAGGTGGGCAAGCATACTTTACAATGCGGATTTGACTTACTGGAAGCTTCCTGTAGAGCAGCTGTTACTGGCCGTGTCATTCGTAGACATGCTTGGTTAAAAGAGCAAACCCTCCCTGACCATGTTAAAGCAAAATTATTAGATGCACCTTTACAACAGGATGTATTATTTGGTGACAAAGCAGAAGAGGTTTTAAAGAAAATGGAGGATAAGGCTAAATCTATGCAAACGGTCAAGGATTTCTTGCAGGTACAACCCCCTCGCTTCAGCAGAAATTGGCCAACAAAAATTGGTCCTTTCCAGCTTCAGACAGATCACAGAGGGGCAAATACAGATGCCCAAGGGGCAGAGGTCAGTCACAGGGCCCTTACAAACCTTGCCAATGGGGTTCTGCTACTCAGAAAGGAGGAGAAGACAGGCCCCAAGCTAGCAGAAGGCAGACACAGTGACTCTGTCCTCAAACTACCAAGGAAATTCTCTCCTGGCAACACCCTTGGGAGGAAAACTAGCATTTTTTGCGGACAGCTGGCACATCATCACAAAAGACAAATGGGTTCTAAACATTGTCTCTCAAGGATACAGATTCCACTTTCATACCTTACCAAGGATCAAAGGAATGCCAAACCTGCCACCAAATCAATGGGCAGAGGCACAAAAACAAATTACAGCTCTCATGAACATGAGAGACATTCAACAGGTACCTACACAGGAGCAAGGACAAGGATTTTACTCAAGACTCTTTCTAGTCCCAAGAAAGGACAAAGCATGGAGACCCAATCTGGATCTTTCAATTCTGAACACCTACCTGCAAGTACCAAAATTCAAGATGCTAACACTACAGCAGCTTCTTCCCATGCTGGGCAAGAATGCTTGGCTAGTAACGGACCTCAAGGAGGCATACCTGCATGTCCCTATCAGACAAAATTGCAGAAGATACCTCCGCTTCATTGCAGGTTCAACGCATTATCAATTCTCTGCACTGCCGTTTGGCTTATCTACTGCGCCCAGGGTCTTCACAAAATGCTTGGCACCAGTAATTGCATACTGCAGACAAAGAGAAATTCAAATATACCCATACCTGGACGACTGTCTTATTCAAGCAGAAAGCAAGGACATTCTTTTACAGCATCTGGCATTTGTCAAACACCTTCTAAGTTGCCTAGGGTACACAGTAAACGAAAAGAAAACAGAACTAGTGCCCTCACAAAACATAATATTCCTGGGTGCCAGCTTGAATACAACGGCCCAGATGGCTTATCTCACGCCAGACAAACAACAACAGCTGTTTCAATATTTCAAAATAATGGCAACAAAGACCCAACTCCCTGCAAGAAAAATTCTGCAGGTGGGATTCATGGCATCTTGCATACTACTAATACCATTTGCAAAACTGCATATGAGGAAATTACAATGGTACCTGAAAAGTGTATGGACTCAGCACAGCCACAGCTTGGAAACAATGATTCCACTCATTCCCTGGCTTCAACAGGAGTTTCTATGGTGGGCACAGGCATGTCACCTCAACAAGGGTCAGCCTTTCACCTTATCCACAGCCAGGCAAACTATGACAACAGATGCATCGGACTATGCCTGGGGAGCACACATGGCAGGACAGTGCATTCAGAGCAAATGGACTACAGATCAGAGACACCTGCACATCAATCAAAAAGAAATGCTAGCAGTGCAGAATACCCTAACAGCTTTCAAGGACCTTCTACACCCAGGACAACTACTAATAAGGACAGACAACACCACAGTTATATGGTACATAAGCAAGGGGGGCACACATTCCTACCCTCTCTGCAGGCAAGCAATGACCTTGTGGAATACTGCACTGTCTTACCAGGTTTAATTACAAGCACAATTCCTGCCAGGAAAGAAAAACACATTGGCAGGCGACCTAAGCAGAAACATCATGGATCCACACAAATGGAAACTAGATCCACAAATATTTGCAATGATAGTTCAAAAATGGGGACGCCCAGACATAGATCAGTTTGCAAGCACCCACAACCACCAACTTCAAAAATTTTGCACAAGGACCTTCCATCCACTAGCTTGGAAAGTGGACGCGCTCTCATTCAGTTGGAACAGTGTATGCCTTCCCTCCACTGCCTCTTCTAGCAAAGGTACTGCTGAAAGTCAGATTAGAGAGGCCATAAATGATTCTCGTTGCACCAGACTGGCCACACCAACATTGGTATCCAATTTTAAGGATCATGGCCCAGGGCCCACCATGGATTTTGCCACAAATTCCTCACCTGCTCACCCAGCGAGACAATCTGATTCTACACAGCCAGCTCAAGACTTTAAACCTGGCTGCATGGCAATTTACCTAAACAACCAGCCAACACCTTTATCCAAAGCTGTTATGGATGTCATTCTGGAGATCAGGAGGCCCAGCACCAGGAAAACCTATTCAGACAAATGGAAAAGATTTTGCGCCTGGAACCAGGTTAAAGGCCTAAATCCCCTGGAGCCAAACATTCCTCAGATTCTACAATATTTAACTGAGATGTTACACAAAGGACTTTCCTTTTCATCTATTAAGATTCACGCCTCAGCAATTTCAGCTCATTACAGCACGGATCCTCCTTTATTTTCACATCCACTCCTAAGACAGTACCTCAGAGGGGCTAAAAACTTAAGACCACCAAGGAGAGCTCCAACACTTACTTGGGATCTCAACTTTGTCCTGGAAAAGCTTACACTGCCGCCCTTTGAACCAGCTTTTTCAACTGATTTAAAATTTATTTCATGGAAAACTGCCCTACTACTAGCAATAACCTCAGCTAGAAGAGTCTCAGAGCTACAAGCACTAATGGCAGTGTAACCTTTCCTCATTTTTCATCAAGACAGAGTTTCTCTACGAACTAATCCTTCCTTTATGCCAAAGGTGGTATCCACTGTGGCCCTAAACCAAACCATTCACTTGCCCACCTTCTTCCCATATCCCCAGAACAAAGGAGAAAGACTCCTGCACTCTTTGGACATTCACAGGCAATTACGTTACTACTTGGATAAAACTAAGGCTTTCAGAAAAACTGACCAGCTCTTTGTAGCCTATGCTACAGGATCACAAGGAAAAGCTATCTCAAAACAGACCATTTCTAAATGGATAGGACATTGCATACGTTTCTGCTACACACATCATGGGAAACCAGTACCTGCTAACATTAGGTCCCACTCCACCAGGGCTACAGCTACATCAGCAGCCTTTCTCAGGGGAGTGCCAACCAAGGATATTCTAGAAGATGCTACTTGGAGTTCAGTGCACACCTTCACCAAACACTATCACTTACCTCTTTACTCTAAGACTAGAGCTGGTTTTGCCACTGCAGTTTTGCAGGGCCTACTAGCTTCTTCTAACCCTGTTTGACTCCACCTCCCCTCCTTAGCTTTGGGATTCAACCCAAGTGTGATGACTGCAGCAGGGTAACACGATGAACATAGTACAGTTTTGTACCTACCATAAATGTAGATGTTCCGAGTGTTCACCCTGCTTCAGTCCAGGTTACCCTCCATCCCCTCTGAACTAGCTGAACTTATCTCTACCACTTTATCCTATACTACCTCTGTGGTGTATTTGCTTGTACCTAAGGGTTTTGTTTTATTTTTATATAACAATATGTGTGTGTATATATATATATATATATATATATATATATATATATATATATATATATATATATATATATATATGGGTCTACTTCTAATGCCCGATTACATAAATAACCGGCGCCAGAAACCCGAACAACACACAAACCGACCAACGCGCGCACGAACACCATAACACCGACACACTACCGTCAACAACACAGTACACTACAACATATATCCACTAGCCCTAACCCAAACCCCTAACCCTAAGGTCCGACACTACCGCACACACTCCCCCTGCCTGCACCCTAACCTCCCTAACTCACTTACACACCCCAAACCCCAAGCTCCGACACTACCCCTACCTGCACCCTAACCCTAACTCACTTACACACCCCAAACCCCAAGCTCCGACCTACCGCACACTCACCTATCACACACCTAACCCTACATCCCTCGTATTCAACACTTACCTGTCCGCTCCCTACTCCTACATCCCTCACTATCGCATACTTACCAGGTCGCACACATTCCCTTATTCGTCTTCCCCGGCTGCGGGATTGGCGTGTCGTCAAACGGTCATTAATGTTTCGTTTCTGGCGTCGGTTATTTCCTGTCGTGCGGGTTTCGGCATTAGAAGGAGACCCATATATATATATATATATATATATATATGTATGTATATATATATATATGTATGTATGTATGTATATATATATATATATATATATATATATATATATATGTATGTATATATATATATATATATATATATATATATATATATATATATATATTTTGCCTACCTTTTGGGGGCACCTGACATCTGGGGCAAGAAAAACTGAAGAAAATGGCGTCAGATGCCTCTTGTATACCCCTGACGCACTGACGTCAGGGAAGAAGCGACAGCAACCGACGCCGGACCAAGACTTTGGAATTCGGGCCGACTGCGGGACCACCTGATGGCAGGATAACCCAAGTGTGATGACTGCAGCAGGGTGAACACTCGAACATCTACATTTATGGTAGGTACAAAACTGTACTTTCTACAATCTGGTGCTCCTCCTTTCTAGGAGTAGTTCCCAGTCCTAATACCCTAACGATCCACTGATCCAGTGTAACACACACATTTATGTGCGGAGAAAAAGCGATATGCCAATCATACACACATTGCTCCCAGGGTGGCAGTTTCCTTCACCCCCCCCATTCTAGCTGTTGCTCCCTGCCAGGAATTGATAACCTATTGTCGACAAAGTGAAAGAGATAGTGGAGTGCTGAGGCAAAGACCAGCTCTGTATTCAGTCTAGAACAAAAGCTGCTGTTAAAAAAGGGATAATCAGTAGGGCACATAAAATATTACATGATAAGTATAAGAAACAGTCACAAGTTAGAAAAGATTGGTAAGAAAGAATGGAAAGACAGTTTGCTAAGGAACAATGCGAGGACATCTGTATAGCTCCCAAGTGTCCAACAGCGTCCAGAATGTTTAGGATTTTTGCATGGAAGTGTTTGCTTAGATATTTTGTTTACCCAGAGTAGAACAGGTAACTTTTCCTGAGGTACACAGTAGTTTCTCAAAGTGTAATGGGGAAAAGTGAAGTAAATGGAAACATGTTTTTGAGAGTGTGAAGGGATGGCAGATTTAAAAAAATGTCCTACAGATTACTGTGTGATAAATGTTGTGGGAGCAAATGAAATATATTTTTTGAGCTGGGATATAGGATCTGAATTGGTAAGTCTTAATGCTGATTTGTTCCCAAGAAAGCTGCTACTAAAAAGTGGACATCAAAATATAAGCCATGTATAACTGAAGTATTAAATATTATTAAACAATAAAAGAACTGGAGGTGAGATCTTTAGAAAAGGGAAGTGGCAGTTTACATAGAAGGTGAATTTGTAGGAACTGTCCATTCAGGGTCATTTTGAGGAGGAGGAGTGAAATTTAAGGGCGGGAAGAACCTGAACAATTTGTGGAAGATTAAAGTGAATGATAATAGTTACACAAGAAAGCATACATGTATGATGCAGGAAACTAAAGAAAATGTTTTACAGTGTTTGTATTTTTTCTATAACTGTATGCATACCCATGCCATTGTTAAAAGTGTGTGAATTTAATAAAGGTGTTTAAAAAAGATGATGAAAAGGCTGTCAAATAGTGTCCCACTTAATGTCTGTTTTGGAAACAAATTGAGCAATTTTGTGAAAGAAATGTTTAAATATGCCTTTTTGCAACTTTCCTAGACAAAAAAAAAATCATGCTTTAGGTGTGCTTTCTCCAAAGAGAAATGACTCAGTCAGAAAATATCATTAGTATCCTGTTTGTTCATAGACTATACATATACTTAATTCACTTTTACCGTAAGTTTAATCTAGTAAGCATGGAAATCTAGTTTTTAAACCAGAAGTCATTTCCACAACGGTCATAAGCCATTCCACTGTAAATAATCTCTTGCATTCAAGACACTATGCTTTATTTGTACTTCTTTTTTTCTCTCTGTGACAGTTGTCATCATTTCACTGCCTTTGCTTAATGTTTAGCCTTCCAAATAAGGCACTGTGCTGTGAAATGTGCTTGCATTGCTGCAGCTGTAAGAGCTTTGACTTGTAAATTATTTTCTGCGTGGCTGTGGTATATTTTATGTCACTGTTTTTTTTCTTATTTTCCTAATATTAAACCTTTGTTACTGTGTTCTGAAGGGCATGTCCGTGACCAGTCCTGGTCTGGATCAGGCTATTTGAGTAGCACACTGTTTTAAGTAACTCTGTTCATTGTTTTCCTTTATTACTTGGTGAATATGGTTAGCTCGATCAACTCCGGAATGGGCACTCAATGTGGTATGTTTGTGTTTGCTGCTTCCATGTGGTAGCGATTGCTGAAGAATCACATTTTCCTGTAGATTGTCACTCTGATCTCAGAGTCTGAGAAAAAGAGCAAGTCATATTTTATTTATTTTGCACACTGATCCCTCTTTCTGAGAGTTGCAGCAGCTTTGGAATGAGAGTAATTTGTGGGAGGTATATGAGACTGAGGCTGGCTGGGCTTCCTGGCTGCACAAATGTATGTTTTTTTTTTTTTTTTTTTTTTTTAATTTTTGGGTGGTACATTAACATTACACTTCATTCTCATTCAACAATAGGTGCTAAGGAAATTTACTTAAGCAAATAGTTTCAGGCAGTGAGGGTTAATGTTTTGCATTTTGATGGACTCGGTGCTAAGAAATGATGGGAAAAGCCTCCGTCTGTGTAAGAAATTGTACTGCAGCAGTGATGCCTAATAATGATAGTCTAGTTACAGGAGAATGATCATTGTAACAGATGTTCAAAAAGTAGGATGCCTACTGCAGTATAGTTTCATGCCTACCCACCCATCTATAGGGCTGTTTGTTTCTCAGGTTGCGTTGCAGGGCCATTCTTCCAGGACACCTGAGTAAAATTGGAAGACTCTCTTAGTGAGTGGGAACAGCATAAATAAGTTCGGGCTGTCTTTAAGAGGACTTTTGGACATGTTTGTTAATGACTTCTTACTCCACAGCAGAAGAGAGAGAGCAGGTTGTCTTTTTTACTGAACATTATACTGCTAGTCTTAGCATGGGGAGGAAATTGACTTCACTTTGGGGGAACATCTGACATCTCTAGAAAGTTATACAAGGAGAAAGGATGTCCACCTACAGCTAATTCCCATTGTAGTATAATGACGCAAAAATTATTTTAAAATACTTTTTTTGTTGTGAAAATGAAATGATCCTGTTAAAATATCTACTGTAATAGTGAATATGCTTGCACCAATGTACTTTTTTTCCTCTCATTTCAGTATGTATACTTCAGATAGTGCTGTGTTAATGGCATTCAGCATTAATGAAGCTACAGCATAGGACTGGGTTACTGTATAGAACAAGTTGTCAGTGTAACAGTAAGGAAGGTTTAGTTTGCAATGTATGAATTTTACTGACTTGAGTGTGCTTTAAAATACCAGTGAGAAAAATGCTAAGCAAGCTGATGACAGGTGTTTGCTTTACTTGTGTTTTTAGGGGCAAGGGTGATTACTTCAGGCTGGGTCATGGCACTGATGTGCATGTTCGAAAGCCCCAGGTTGTTGAAGGTCTCCGCGGAAAGAAGATTGTCCATGTGGCCGTAGGTGCATTGCACTGTCTTGCAGTTACAGAGACAGGCCAGGTAGGTTGCAAGAGTTATTAATCATGCTTATTAGCTGCGACTGTATGTAATACCTTTTAATAGCTAAGAATTCAGTTGTTTACTGTGTATTCCCATGGTTAAAAGAAAGGTAAACTGTGGATGACAGGTAAAGAAATCCTGCCCTAGATTCAGATATGCAATAGCAGTTTTGTGTTCAGTCTTCCTGAACAGAGCATTGTTTATTTTATTGGTAATCTTAGCTGCACTGCAGACCTAGTCCTTGTGAGTTAGTTCTCATAGAATCTTATTATCAGCTCACACCTGATGATGAGTCAAGTCAGGAGTGGTGGGACCATAAAGTACAGTTTTGTACCTACCATAAATGTAGATGTCCGATAGGTATGCATCTGCAGTCCTTACATATGGGTTGTCCTGCCTCAGGCAGCCCTTCGGTCAGCCGGATTCCAAAGTCTGGGTCCAGCGTCGGCTGATGTCCCCCTTTCCCCGATGTCAGAGCGCCTGGGGTATAAGAGAGTCAGCCGACGCCATCTTCCTCAGTGTTTCTTGCCCCAGATGCCAGGTGCCCTCTAAGGAAGGCTAAATTTGGAGAAATGCAAAATATTCCAAACATGCACAGTAATAAAAAACAAATACACCATAATAGATAACCCCAGCTAGCTATAAGAGGGATAAGTACCCAAGAAATACCACAGAGGGGAAGGAGGGAGGGAAAACCTGACTGCAGATGCATACCTATCGGACATCTACATTTATGGTAGGTACAAAAACTGTACTATGTCCTTTAAGGATGCATCTGCAGTCCTTACATATGGGTAGAATACCATAGCCAAGCTGGGGGTGGTAGGATCTAAGAAAATGATGGTGTAGCTAAAATGCCCTGCAGGACTGCCGTAGCAAAGCCTGATCTGGAATATAAGGGCAAATTGTAATGCTTGGAAAATATATGCACGGAGCTCCATGTAGCAGCTTCTAAAATGTCCTTGGTAGCCACCCCTCTTAAAAAGGCTGTGGAGGTGGCCGTGGCTCTGGTGGAATGAGGCCTGATGTTAGCTGGCACAGCTTTCGCATGGTAAGAGTAGCAGAATCGAATGCAATTTCCTATCCATTTTGAAATTGTCTGTTTGGAAATTGCTTTGCCTTGGATGCCTGCAGCATATGCTACCAACAGCTGGTCAGTTTTTCTGAAAGTCTTAGTTCTGTCCAAGTAGTAGCGTAACTGTCTGTGAATATCCAGGGTATGCAGAAGTTTTTCTCCCTTGTTTTGCGGATCTGGAAAGAAGGTAGGCAGGTGAATAGCTTGGTTCAATGAGACCCTGGATACCACCTTTGGCATGAATGAAGGATTGGTTCTCAAGGAGAGACTGTCCTGATGAAAAATAAGAAATGGTTGTACTGCCATTAGTGCCTGCAATTCAGATACTCTTCTTGCTGAGGTTATGGCCAGAAGGAAGGCAGTCTTCCAAGACAGGAACTGTAACTCTGAAGATGCTGCTGGTTCAAAGGGAGGTAGAGTCAACTTTTCCAACATGAAGTTAAGGTCCCATGTAGGCACTGGTGGTTTTCTTGGAGGATTGATGTTTTTAATTCCTCTTAGAAACTGCCTTAGGAGAGGATAAGAGAAGACAGGTGGATCAGTATTGTATTCTGCTGAAATTGCTGAAGCATGATTTTTTATGGAAGAGTAAGAAAGGCCATTGTGGAGCATTTCTGCCAAGTATTCCAGGATATGTGCCATGCTCATCACTGTGGCATCTAGGCCCTTTGCGGTGCTCCAAGTGTGGAATCTTTTCCATTTTGCTGAATATGTCTTTCTCGTGGAAGGTCTGCGAGCTTCCATGATGATATCCTTCACTCTCTTCGATAGCTTTTCCTGGTGAGGGCTCAAGGTATTCTCCAGGCTGTCAGCTGCAGGGTTTTCAGGCTGGAGTGCAGAGGTTTGTAATTGTGCTGTGTCAGAAGGAGTGGCCATTGTGGTAGAGGCCACGGTTTCGTGTGTGACAGGCATCGTAACAGTGGGTACCAGTGCTGCCTTGGCCAGTCCGGGGCTATTAGAATCACTTTTGGCTGTTCTGTCCTGATTTTCAGTAAGACCCTGGTCATTAGTGGAAGAGGTGGGAATGCATACACTGTTAGAGTATTCCAGCTGAAAGAGAGGGCGTCCACTTTCCATGCTTGTGGGTGGTATGTCCTTGAACAGAATTTCTTCAGTTGATGATTGTGGTGGGAGGCAAAAAGATCTATGTCCGGCCTTTCCCAAAATTGTGTTATCTGAAGGAAGATGTCTGGGTGTAGCATCCATTCGTGTGGATCCATGGTATTTCTGCTTAGGCTGTCCGCCAGTATATTGTCTTTTCCTGGCACAAACTGGGCTTGCAGCTCTATATTGAGTTTTAGGGAAAGTTCCCAAAGATTCATTGCTAGTCTGCAAAGAGGGGTAGGAATGGGTACCTCCTTGCTTGTTTATGTACCACATAACTGTGGTATTGTCTGTCCTTATTAGCAGGTGGCCTTGATGCAGAAAGTGCTTGAAGGCCTCAATTGCATGCATCACTGCCAGCATTTCCTTTTGGTTTATGTGCATGCACAATTCTTTCTGAGACCATAGTCCTTGGATGCATCTGTCCTCCATGTGTGCTCTCCATCCATGGTCTGAAGCATCCGAGGTAATGGTTTGGCTGGTTACTGGTTTGCTGAAAGGCAGACCCCTGTTTGAGTGGCTTGCTTGGGCCCACCACAGGAATTCCTTTTGAAGGCATGGAATGAGTGGTATCAAAGCTTCTAGGCTGTGATTGTGCTGAGACCATAAACTCCTTAGGTACCATTGTAGTTTTCTCATATGCAGCCTTGCTTGTGGAATCAGAAGAGTGCACGATGCCATGTAACCCAGGGCCTGCAGGATTTTCCTTGCAGTCATCTGAGTTTGTTTTGTCAGATTTTTGAATTAATCCGGTAGTTGTCTTTGTTTTTCTTCTGTGAGAAAAGCCATTTGGGTGGTTGTATCTAGTTCCGCACCCAGAAAAGTTATTCTTTGGGATGGTGCAAGTCTTGACTTGTGAATGTTGACTGTGTATCCCAAGGCCTGCAGAAGGCGGATGGCACAATTCAAATGTTTTTCCAAAGTTTGTTGGCTGTCCGCTTGTATAAGGCAGTCGTTCAGATACGGGTATATTTGAATCCCCTGAAGTCTGCAGTGTGCAATTACTGATGCCAGGCATTTCATGAATACTCTGGGCGCAGTAGATAAGCCAAAGGGCAATGCTGAGAATTGATAATGCTCTGAACCTGCAAGAAATCTGAGGTGTCTTCTGCAACTTTGTCTGATAGGGGCATGCAGGTATGCCTCCTTGAGGTGTAGAGTTACCAGCCAAGACCCCTTGCCCAGCATGGGAAGGAGTTGCTGTATGGTCAGCATTTTGAATTTTGGCACAATGAGATAAGTATTGAGTGCGGACAAATCGAGAATAGGCCTCCATTGTTTTTCTTTTCTTGGGACAAGGAATAGTCTGGAATAAAATCCTTGGCCTTGTTCTGCGAGAGGAACCTTTTCTATAGCTTTCATTTGCAATAAGTTGGCAATTTGTTTTACAGCCTCTGCCCTTTGATTTGGTGGCAGGTTTGGCATTCCTTTTCTTTTTGGTAATGTATGGAAATGGAACCTGTATCCTTTGTCTATTATTTGCAGTGTCCATTTGTCCCTTGTAATACTGTGCCAATTTCTTGAGAACAAAGACAATTTTCCGCCCAAAGGTGCTTCTAATTGAGCCCTGGTTGGCGGGATCAAGGAGAAGTCATTGAGTCTGTCCTTGTCCAGCAGTTGTTGGTCCTGCACTACCTCGCTGGTTAGGAGGCTGCCATTGACGTCCTCTGTAGGAGCCTCTAGCTTGCCCTCTACCTCTGGCACGCCTGTTCTTGCCTCTTTGATATCTCTCTTCCGGAAAGGACCAATTCTTAGAAGGCCAATTTCTGCTGAATCTTGGTGGTTGTACCTGGAGGAAATCTTTGACTGTTTGTACAGATTTAGCCTTTTCCTCAAATTTCTTTAAGACCTCCTGAGCAGTAGAGCCAAATAACTTTTGCTTTTCTAGTGGAGCATCCAGAAGCTTAGCCTTAACATGATCTGGCAGAGATTGTTCCTTCAGCCACGCACGTCTACGTATGACTGCACCTGTCATTGCTGACCTACATGAAGCTTCCAATGCATCATAACCACACTGCAAGAAATGGTTGCTAACCTGTTGTGAATTATGTACCATATCCTGAAGTGGCTTACGGTCTAGGGGTTCAGGAGAAGACAGCTTTTTCTGCAATTCATCCAACAAATACTCTTGGTACTGTATCATATGAAATTGACAATTTAAAGCCCTCATAGACAGAGTGGAAGAAGTATACACTTTTTTACCCCATCTCTCTAAAGCCCTGGACTCCCTTTCAGAGGGGAGTGGATTTTTAGTAGTGGCAGCTGCAACCCCTTTAGGACCCTGGGAAATAGTTTCTGGGTCAGCAGAGTGGGCCTTGTAAAGGAAATGATGCGAGTCCGGGACCCTGTAGTACCTATCGGGTTTAACAGGAGCCGGAGGAAGGGTGTCAGGGGTAGTGCTAGACTCAGAATACACATCATCAATGACACTTAAAACAGGAGGAATAGCCAAAGGTCTATGCTGAGGTAAATGAAGAAAAGTCCTTAATCTCTTCCTGGAATTGGAGAATTCCTGGCCCTGCCATTGGAAATGCTCTCTCATGGAGTGAAGGGTCTCCCAAAAGGACAGCTCTTCAGGAGGGGAGGCAGAGGGAATGGATTCCTCTGCATCAGAATCCTCGTAGGCCGTGAAGGCCTCCTCCTGGTAATCTGATAGAGCAGAGCCATCAGAGGCCTCATCAGAGGACTGAGGATCAGTGGACTCAGCCCTAGGCCTTTTGCCTAGAGGGGGTTGAGAGCCTCTGTCCGGATGAGGCTGGGATCCCCTGATTAAGGAAATAAGATCCTCAGCCAAACTTAGTATCTGTGAACCTGTAGTGGATCCCTGAGAAATAGTCTTGGGAGGCAGAGTTTTTTGTTGCTTAGCAGCTTTAGCCCTAGTGAATGCTTTAATGGACATGGATGCAGGGGGCCTGGCTGCTCCACGTGCTGGGGTAGTCTTGTCTAAGGGAATGGTGTCGGTAGTTTCCTGAACACCGGTTTCCGAGGGTAAATCCATAACCGACTCAGAAGAAGCCTCCGGGGCCGAGGCTGTCGGTTGTACCGTTTCCACTGTCGGAAGTACCAAGGACTCTGTTTCAGCCGAGACCGAGACACTCGCGGTAGGCCTAGGCGTGGTTTCAGCCGAAACATGGTCCACGTGTGTCGGTCCTTGTCCTTCCGTTTTTTGGTTAAATGAGAAGTCGGAGTCTCCGGCATTTTATAAGAGAAACTAGCCCCAAAAAATTCCTCTGCAAACTCCAACCGACGCCTAAGAGTGCGTCGATTAAAGGAGGCACAGGCAGTACAGCCCGAGTCGACGTGGTCTGGGCCTAGGCAAGGGAGGCAGTAGGAATGGAAATCCTTATGAGGTATTTGTTTCCCACAAGTCAAGCAATTATTAACTTTAAGCGTTTGATCTGACATCGGCTGAGGCAAGAAAGAGTCCCCACTGGGGTACTTAGCTTTTTGAAGTCTTCGGTAACTGAAATTACAGGAGCTGGCCGACCGGCACTTGCGAACTGCTTCTGCTTCGGGCACCACGTGGCAAGAAAGACTGAGGAAGATGGCGTCAGCTGACTCTCTTATACCCCAGGCGCTCTGACGTCGGGGAAAGGGCGACATCAGCCGACGCCGGACCCAGACTTTGGAATCCGGCCGACCGAAGGGTTGCCTGAGGCAGGACAACCCATATGTAAGGACTGCAGATGCATCCTTGAAGGACATCATGGATGACAACACAAGGTTTTTAGTATTGACATTAAGTGGTCATATCTTGGTGATTGGGGCTTGGATTTATTCCAGTTTGTTTTACATTACAAGATTTTGCTAAATGTAAGCCATAGGTTCAGGAGTGGTGGTGTTTTGTTCAAAGCAGCTGTTACAGCTACATTAGACAAGTATTCAAACTACATCCACTAGAAGCAATGTCCAGAATAGTGTGAATGTCTTGGAGTAAAAACATTTCTCCCTTTTTCTTTACATATAAGCTTCTGAGTCCCCCAAGCTTTTCTGTGTTGGTGGGAAGCATTCTAGCTTATCAGTGGGAGTGATAAGCCCTAGATAGCCTATCTACCACAAGATCAGGTACAGATTCTTAGTTTTAGCACTTGAATTTGCTTATTCGTGCTCAGCACTGGTTCAGAACTTGTTAGCACTAAATACGCTACAAATTACTACAGCACTCAACCTTCCTCTTTACCTAGAGGAAAACAGTTTTTGTACTTAATTTCCTCACTTGCTTAGAGAAAAACAGCTCTTCTACTCACTTTCCTCACTTGTCTAGAGGAAAGTATTTTTTTATTCAGGCATGTCCAAGGGTTAGCTCCCAGTGTTCACTCCTGTCTTATCTGATGAATCTGGGCATCTTGGGGCAGTGTAGCAACTGCCTCATGTACACAGACAGCCCTCTTCTCCTACCACCCAACACCACAACCTGTGAGAGATGCAGTTATCTAGCCAAACTGGAGGTAAAGCTCTCTGCAACCAAGACTGAGATTGACAGTCAAGAGGAGAAGGTAAACACTTTCACCACACCACACTCATCACGTAGTTCCACTAAACCAACATCACCAAAATCCACACATAGAAACACAGACATTCATGGAGGCTCTCAATAATAATCTGCTCAAACAACCGAGACCTCCAAAGCAGAAATGCAAGCAACCTCCACCCCCCCCCCCCCAACACAACCCAAATGACACACAGCCCACAGACTCAGTGTGCCACTCAACCACAGCCCATAAGGCAAAACAACGCACCCAACACACTGGTCATAGGTGACTCTATAGTCAGGCGCACTGATGTCCCACTTATCAGGCTAAACAAGGAGAAGGTTACTGTCAGATGCCTGTCGGGTGCCAAGATCCGCCACATAGCCCACGCACTCCGGTCACTCCACAACAAGTACAAATATGACTTTTTCATTGTCCATGTTGGTGTGAATGACCTGAGACATACCTCCCTGGACTACATGAAAAGAGACATGGAAGAGCTCTCTGATCTTATAGCCCAGGCAGGTATGAACCTAGCCTTGACTAGCATCCTGCCATCACCCAGAATGATACCGCAGTACAAGGACAAAATGATTGACTTCAACAATTGGCGCAGCTTCTGGTGTCATTCTAAGGGAATCCAGTATCTGTCTGCCTGGGATGACATAGTCGACAGACCACGATGCTTTGCCAGAGATGGCCTGCACCTGTCACCCCTGAGATTCTGGATACCGGCTAAGGCTCTTGCTGCCCCTGTATTACCTTTTTTAGGCAAGGTTCAAATGACAAATTCACCACCGTAACAGGAACAGGCAAGCAAAAACTGAGAGTAATGCTGCTCAACGCTAGAAGTCTAAATCTCAAAATGTACTCCCTTGAGGCACTCCTTAAAATGGAGAACATCGATGTCTGTGCAGTGATTGAGACCTGGTTCAAGGCTCCAGAGAGCACCCCATGCATTACCAGGTTATAACTCACACCACACTTTTTGGCCACCTAACGTGGACCGGAACACCAAAAGCGGAGGTGTGTCCATATTCATCAAGGATATCCACACCTCCAGGCTAGTTGCTCAGCATAATGCATCCGAGGTTATCCAAGTGCAACTAACTCTGGGCAATACTGCAGTCCAAATTGTAGCTTGCTACAGATCACCCACCATGCCCCAGGATTCCCACTCCTCTTTTCTTGATATACTGGAAAATATTAGGGTTCAACCAAACACCCTAATAATGGGAAATTTCAACAACCCACCATTAACTGGGAAAACTACTCCTGTACTAACTCCTTCGCTCATCGCTTTCTGAAATTCATAAATTCCAGTGCCCTGGATCAACTTATCCACACCTCCACCAGGGACAACAGTATCCTAGACCTAGTCATTACCAACATGAGTGACCGGTGTTCCACACCTGAAGTCAACTCCTCGTTGGTCAGATCCAACCATAAGCTAATCACCCAAGATGTCCACATCCCGCCCCCACTCCCCATTAAGGAAATAATAGTAAAAAATTTCTCCAAAGCCAACTTCATGCTTCTTAAGGCAGAAGAGGTGAACTTCATGACACCCATGCAGATGGACAATACAGTTACAACTGCTGAATCCTACACAGATGCACTCTATAAGCACTTAAACGAGTGCATGGATCATGCTATCCCAAACAGAACCAAGATGCTATCCTCCAAAAAAAGGAAGCCAATCTGGTGGTCCCCTGCCATAAACAAACTCTACAACAGAAGGAAGAAGCTATTGCAAAAGAGAGTAAAATCCCATGAGTGGACGAGTTTCCTGGTCAGCCTCAGTAAGAAGCTGAGATCCCTTATAAGATCCTCCAAAGCTAGCTACGAAAACAAAATCGCCACTGATTCTAGGGACAACCACAAAGCATTCTATAGCTTTCTCAAGAATCTCAATGGCAGCACCCAGATCTGCTCTGAGTTTACAGCACAACGGCATGAAAATTACAGAACCATCTGATATTGCCAGCATCCTGGCAGATAGGTTCAGTGCTAACTTTACCCCCCTCTCACCCCCTAAAGGGCCCATAACTATAGAGGAAGAATGTGGAGTGCCTGTAATCACAACTATGCAGGTAAAAACTGCACTCTCTAAAACCAAAAACACAGCATCCATGGGACCGGACAACATCCCAGGCTACGTTTTACACTAACTTAAGAATGAATTGGCTCCCCACCTAAGCACCATGTTCAATCATAGTCTCACATCAGGCTTTGTACCCACTGAATGACGCACAGCAACAGTTATCCCACTCCATAAAGGGGGAGCCACCACTGATCCTAGGAACTATCACCCTATTAGCCTGACGAGCCTGGTCTGTAAGGCTATGGGAACGTATCATCATGGAACTCATAAACGAAGACATTGGTAACCTCCAAACTCTGGACCCCACCCAGTTCAGGTTTGTGAAAGACAGATCATGCCTCCTGAACCTGATCAACGACTTTGAGGCAGTCACCAAAGCTGTAGATGAGGGTAAGGTGGTTCACACAGCCTGTCTTGACCTCGCTAAGGCTTTCAACACCATCCCCCAATCTGGAATTATAGCTAAACTCACTAAACTAGGTATAAATCCCTATGTCACAAGATGGGTTGCCAATTGGCTCACTGACAGAACCCACACTGTAAAAGTTGCACACACCAAATCTGACTTCAAACCAGTGACAAGTGGCGTACCACAGGGTTCAGTCCTGGAGCATCTGTTTGTTATCTACTTCTCTGAAGTACAGACTAACACAGAAGGCCTTTGACTAACAAAGTTTGCAGATGACTGCAAACTAGGAGCCGTAGTTGAGTCCCGAAATGATGTGGACATCCTACAGAAGAGCCTCACTGAGACAGATGCCTGATGTCAGAGCCGTGGCCTCAAGCTCAGTGCCAAAAAGTGCATTGTCATCCCCTTTGGTATAAACTCTGTATCCATGAGCTACCACATAGTCGGCAGTCTACTGAACGCCGAATGTGTGATAAGAGACCTGGAGACCCAGGTGGGCAGTAGTCTCTCCTTTGATAATCACATCGCCACAGTAGTCAGGAAATCCTTCTATGTGGCACACCTCGTCACAAAAGGGTTCTCATCTCGGAAAAAAGAGGTCATTGTTCCCCTCTACTTGACACTCATTAGATCCATTATAGAGTACAATGCCCCTTTTGAAATGTACCTCAAAAGACATCTGCAGCAGCTGGAAAGGCCACAGATGTACCTCACAAAGAGGATTACTGGCCTCAAACAGATGCCCTACACTGACCGTCTCAAAAAACTTCAGCTTTACTCCGAGGTGGTCTCTGCCCAACATATAAAGCTATGTCAAACCCAGAGCTGTTGGACATGCTACACCTAAAGAAATCCCAATCCCTCCAAGTTACACGTTCTAGGGACCTAAACCTTGTCACCACAGTAAACAGGACATGGTGGAGGGATAGATTCCTGTCCCAGAGACTTCCCATACTCTGGAACAAGCTACCTATCTATGTCAAGCAAATTTCCTCATTAGCACTCTTCAAGAAAAATCTTGATAAGTGGATGGGAAATAGGAAATACACCCCGGGGATCACTTCTGTGTTTCTGCTGGACAGGGGCACAGGAAAATAACTTTCTTGGGTGGCGTAAGCCAGGGAACCTTGGCTAGGTTATTTAGGCCCTTGGGCCGATAGCCTAGCACCTACCTATGAACATGTCTTCTTGCATCTGCCTTGTTAGAACTAACCTGATTTCCTTTTACAGGAGGAATTTACAAGGGCTGGAGCTACAGACACCACCCCCTCTGCTCCTAAAACTTTCTACACATATAGCTTTGTCAACCTGCAGATGTATTCTTGGGGCGGGCTTGTCAATATTGCCAAAGAAATAGTCTCTGGGGTAGAGCCATCCAATACGAAAATTTTTGTACATAATGGCTTGGCTGTTTAAGTTTGATAGATGCACATGGTATTAATCATAATCTGTGTTCTGAGTAGCAAGAGTTTTCATTGTTTAATTGTCCTTCTCAAAGGAGCAGTTTTTGGCAAAAACTCTTCATTAGGTGCTTCTCAACTGCAGGGTCTTTGGCAAAAACCCTTCATTAGGTTTAGTTTCTTACCTCTTTGCCTTTCCCAGTTTTAATAGTCATTCCCGTAAATGGACAGATTCGGCCTTTGTCTTTATTATCGTCACATTGAATAGTGATGAATAAACTTTTAATTATAAAAAAAGAAAACAAGCCATCACAACATTTTTCCCTTTGTATGCATTATGCAAATACGAATTTTGTTTTAATTATTTACTTTAACATCGCATAGATTATTCAAGTCCTGCCTTCACTGAAATGTCACTCTTCCATAGCATTATTTTGTATTTATTGTTCCTGCAGATTCGATTTCTTTTTATATAGCTTATTTCTCTTTTTTAAAGATCTCACTTCCAGTTCTTTTTTTTCTCCTTTAAAATATTCAACAGTTTTGTTATGCTGGCTTTGCTTTTGATTACAATTTCCTAGCGATTGAAACCGCATTCATTTCAGGCAGTTCAGTTTCTGTACCCCCGCTCTCAAGAAGAGTCATTTCATTAAAGTAATTTACGGCAAAGTACCCTGTAGGGAATTTCTAAAATCTTATAGTTTGTTACATTCCCCAAAACACGTGTTCCCAGGTACCGTTTCTCATCACATGTCCAGCATTTGTTGTCTGCCTGTGAATAAATTCTCTGAAGTCTTCCTGGGGTATAAAGTTTCAGTTTTTCTTTGTCCTTATGGTCTACTTCCTTGGGTTATACCCCCACCTCGTAGTGGAAGCACTTGTGAATATATTTCCGCAGCAGTGAGCTGCTTGTCTAAACCTTTAATTCATGCAGTTCTCACTAATCAGGCTAGCAGCATCATATAAGGCTTTCTTATTCATAGGCTCGTAGGTGATTACTAGGCTAATTGCACAAGAATCTTTACAACCCTAACCAGTAATACCCAGGATATGACAGTATTATATCTTACTTCCCATTCCCATATCTGGGGAATTCTCAGGGAAGAGGGTCTTTGGGTGTTACTACCCTGAGTCATTTTACAGACTGCCTATGTCTGTAAGTGACATGGGATGCACCCCAGGAGTGAATTTATGACTTCCCATCCATTAATCCAAATTCTTTTTGAAGATAATGAGGGATTGGCTTTGTTTTACAAAGATGGAAAGCTTATTCCATAGACGAAGTAGCCTTTGGGATAAGAGTCTTTCCAGCAAGTTCTTTTAGAGTCTCAAGTAATTTTCAGGTCCCATGGAACGCATAACTCGTATAATTTTTCTTATGCGTATGTAATGTTTTCATGAGGGCTAGATCAGAGAATGCTGTGTAGGTCAGGTACAAATCCCCTCTCAATAAACGATGGATGGAGTAACAGGATAGGGCCTTTAGGTAGTCTGCATAAGACACGTGTCTTATGCTTTGTATTTTTTTAGTGAGAAACCTCTGCAACCACTCTAATTTGTGCAAGTGCCTGGTTAAGTACATCAGAAGGAAGCATTGTAATCGATTATGGCACCGATGAGGGCAAGGTAAGGGGATGGTTGCAGGTATTTCTTTCGGTGTGGAAGTTGGTGATTGAGAGGAGAAGTTTGAATTGAACTTTTTGGCCAGCAGATTTGCAATAGTTTCAGGCTGGGTGTAATTGTTGCCATTCATGATTAACTCTGCACATTGCTGAGCAGTTCCACTGAAGTTACAAACATAATTAAAAACGCCATTGGAATTAATGAGGAAAATGTGATGTTTTCTAGGTTAGCAGTAAGCTAAGAAGATAATTTTATTACAAAATGTGTATTGACTGCTTTTAAATGTTATTTTGATTGGCAGTGATTACTTGTGATTTAGTTCTGTTTAAATAAGTTACTACATTTCAGTTGCTTCCTTGTATTTTTTATCATGTAGGTTTTATATAACAGAAGTTGTATGATGATGTACAGCTTCCTTGCATTTAGTTTCTTTAAATGAATGTTCATTGTTTGTTTTGAAGTATCCAAAATCCCTGTTTACTGTGTTAACTAAAAATAGCCTATTAAAGCAGTGTCAGTAACTCAACAGATAGCTGACTCACCTTTGGTTGTGGAAGCCAGAATGCTTTGGGTTTTGTTTCCACCCCACATGTTTGGATTAAGTTTACAATACTGATACTCGAGTGCAGCATTGGGGGGGGGGGGGGGGGTGCTGCTGCACTCCTGTATGTGCCGTTCTTTGCATGAGATATTAGTGACATTCTTCAGCCTTAATTGGTGGTAACTCAGGTAGATGTAAAAGATCCCAAGGCACTTATTGAAAAGATTAAGGTATGTTCCATGGTGCCTTGGCCAAATTTCCCCTAGGTGATATGAATGCTACCTTGGGTCTTCCCTAAAAAGAGTTTCTGGCCTAGTTGGATTAACCTAATGAAGAAAGCATAAAAAAAGCAGTATTTAAAAATGTTCATTGTATAATAACTCTTCGTTAGGATAGCCGTTATTTTTTTTTATAATTATGCTGATTTGACTTGTGACCTGATAGCTTTTCTAAGAATAATAAATGTAAAGGCAAGAAAACGGATTTGTGTTCCTACCCACATTGATTGTATGAGATGGAGCTTCAGATAAGAACTCAGCAAATGAGAAGTCAGCAAACTGTTTACCAGTTGAAATGCAGGCAATAGATAAAAAGATTGCCCTTCTTCAAAAATAAAGATGAATGTGTCAGTACTGGAGTATATGGCACAAGCAGACTGTATAATTAAGCAATAACTGATGACGTGGTGTGGTATATTGAAGATTTACCCATGGTTGGTGTGGTTTAATCATGAGGGCGAAGCCCGAGTGATTAAATAAAGCCAACCGTGGGTAAATTTCAATATACCACAACCACAGAGTCGGTTATTGCTATTATACAATGACATTATTTAAGAAAAAAAAATACTTACTTTTCTTATATAATGTCTTTGTATAATGGCACATTACTGTTCTTCCGCTGGTTGTGGTACACTGTTTCCTTATTTTGATGTACTGAGCATGCATATGGGACTTGCTTCCCATGCATTTCCCAGTATATCAATGCTTTGAAACGGAAGCAATGGAGAAAAAAAAGTCTCCATTACTCCATTTTTTATTTTTTTGTTAAAATAATACCAACGGAAAAAAGTGTGGGCGACTGGACCTTTTTCCGTTGGTATATTGTGGGATTTACAAGGGGCACTCTGGCCAATCAGCGTGCACGTTTTAGAATATTAATGGGGAGTGGTCATTGTATAATTAAATATATTGAACAGGCACTTATCATGAGTTCATATATTCTCAGAAGTGATTGAGGAATTAGTAGTAATAAGGCAGAAGTTGTCACAGTCTGAGGACAAATAGAATGTCTGGAAATCAGAGTTATTGCTATGGAAGATGGGAGTCATTGAAAAAAATCTAAGGGTCAGTTGAATCCATGAAGGAGAGGAGAAGAGTGATTGTGTTGGGAAATAGGCAAATCATTTTATCTGAATGGACAGATGTTCTCCGTCTCCCATTGCTGCAGTCCTTACATATGGGTAGTCCGCTGTCCACAATCGGCCCGAATACCAAAGGGCTAGAACCGGCGTCGGTCATCGGCGCCCAAGACTGACGTCAGTACGTGCCAGTACAAATGCGCATGACTGATGCCATATACTCAGTCTTTCTTGCCGCGTGGTCCTAAGCAGAAGCAGCCTTTTGCAAGTGCCGTTCGGCGTTCTGGAATTGTCGGTTTTTGAGTTTCAGACCGGAGACCAAGTTGGGCTAAGTACCCCGTTGGGGACACTTTTGTCTTTTTCTTGCCTCAGTATTGACGGATGTCAGAAAAAGTTAATAACTGTATTTCTTGTGGGAAACAGATTCCTCATAGGGATTACCATTCACTCTGTATTCCTTGTTTAGGGCCTGAGCACGACGTGGTTGGGTGTTGCTTTTGTGCTACTTTTAACAAGCGTACTATTAAACGTCGGTTGGACTGTGCTAGGCTTGTGTTTGGTAAACGTTGTAATTACAACATGCCGTCGGATTCTCCGACGCCTGGTTCTTCTAAGAAACGCAAAGAGAAGGCTTTGCGGTCCAAACAGGATGAGTCGTCCAGTCCGGACGCCGGTTCTGTAGAACCACCGAATACTTCAGCGGCTCCTTCTGAAAGTTTACCTGAGTCTCAAGGGGAGCCTTTGTTACTACAGGGAGTGGCTTCTCTTGTGTTAGGCCAGGCTGAGGGTGCTTCTCAGATGTCGGTGGTTCCCTCCCCTCATAGGGTAGTTAGGCCTCCTCCTTCTCAAAGCAAAAGCCATTCTAAGTCTAAGTCTGCCCCTGCTGGTGCTAGTCCCCAGGGTCCAGCTCCTAGGAAGCACATGTTAAAGATGGCTGAAGATTTGATAACTTTAATTAGGGTTCTATGCCCCCTGAGAAGAGGCCCAGGGTACAGACAGAGTTGGAGGGTTTGGTTCAGTCTTCCAATGAGTCAGATTCTTCTGTGGAAGAACTTCAGGATTTCCCTCCCTATTCTGATTCGGAGGCTGAGGACACTACTCCCTCTGTCCCCTCCAGAAGATTTTTCTTTCTCTGAGACTTTGCATTCCATGAGGGAACATTTCAAATGGGAAGGCCAGGATTATTCTGATTCTCGTAAAGGCTAAGAGAATTCTTGTTTTTGCCTCAGCATAGGCCCTTGGCTATTCCTCCTGTACTGGATGTTGTTCAGGATGTATTTTCTGAGGCTGCCCTTAACCCAGATTCTCTGCCTCCTGCCCCGTTAAACCAGATAGATACTACAGGGTTCCGAAGCTCACAAGTACTTATATAAGAGTCCTAGGGCTGATCCAGAAACTATTACTCAAGGCCCCAAAGGTGTTAGGGCTTCTGTGGTTAAGAATCCAGTTCCTCTGGACAAGGATGCTAGGGCCCTGGATAGGTGGGGTAAAAACTGTATACCTCTTCTACTTTGGCTATGAGAGCTTTAAATTGTCAGTTTCATATGCTCAGGTATCAAAATTATTTGCTGGGCCAATTGAAATGTAAAGTAGATGCTTTAGCTGAAGGTATTGAATGTAAGAAGCTTCAGGATTTAGTGCATGCTTCAGACCAAGTTGGTAAGCATTCTTTGCAGTGTGGTTTTGATGCTTTACAGGCTTCTTCCAGGGTGGCTGCTACTAGTTCAGTTGTTCGCAGGCATGCCTGGCTTAAAGATCAGACCTTGTCAGAGCATGTTAAGGCTCGAATTATGGATGCTCCTCTGCAATCTGATGTTCTTTTTGGCCCTCCAGTAGAGTCAGTTTTGAAAAAATGGAGGAAAAAGCTAAGTCTATGCAGACGGTTAAGGACTTTTTACAGGTTCAGCCCCCTAAGTTCAGTAGAAATTGGCCTGCTAAGAGATGGTCTTTCCCCTCTTCGGATTATCAATCTAGGGGCAGGTCGAGGCGAGGTAGAGGTAGGGCTTCCTCTCAGGGCCCTGTTACTTCTAGGACTTTGAGTTCTTCTACCCTTTCTGCTGGGGAGGGCAGGGGTCAGTCCTTTCGGAAACAGACCCAATGACCTGTTTCTTCAGCTGCCGGACTCTGCCTTGCTGGCAGCTCCTCTAGGAGGAAAACTGGGACTTTTCAAAAGGAATTGGCATCTGGTTACCCAAGACAAATGGGTATTGGACATAATAAATCGAGGCTACAAATTTTATTTTCACACATTCCCTCCTTTCAAAGGTATGCCGGATGTGCCTCATCAGCAAAGACTGGAAGCACAGGCACAAATTTCTTCTCTGCTTCAGTTGGGAGCAATACAGGAAGTACCTTCTGCAGAAAGGGGCACAGGGTTTTATTCCGTCTTTTCTTAGTGCCAAAGAAAGGAAATACTTGGAGACCAATTCTGGATTTGTCCATTCTAAACACCTTTCTGGAAATTCCAAAATTCAAGATGTTAACACTGCAACAGCTGTTACCTATGCTGGGCAAAGATCACTGGATGGTGACTCTGGATCTCAAAGAGGCCTATCTTCACATTCCTATCAGGCCCAGTTGCAGGAAATTCCTGAGATTTCGGAATGGGAATTTGCATTATCAGTTCTTTGCATTGCCCTTTGGCTTGTCTACTGCACCCAGGGTATTCACAAAAGTCCTGGCTCCAGTAATAGCTTTTCTCAGACTAAAAGGAATTAAAATTTATCCTTATCTGGACGACTGTTTGATTCTGGCTCAAGGCAAGCACGAACTTCTTCAACATCTGCAGTATGTAATGACAGTTTTAAGATGCCTAGGGTATTCTGTGAACGAAATAAAGTCCAGTCTAGTACCCTCACAAGAGATGTGTTTTCTGGGTGTAAGACTGAATACAGCTGCTCAGATGGCATTTCTTACCCCGGACAAACAAAGAAATCTTCACCTATACTTCCAACAGTTATCAGTAATGTCCAGGCTGACTGCAAGGACAGTCCTTCAAGCCTTGGGGTTCATGGCATCTTGCATTCTAGTACTTCCCAATGCCAAACTGCATATGAGGAAGCTGCAATGGTATCTCAAAAGCGTTTGGACTCAACACAGCCACGATTTGGACACTGTCATTCGGATTCTGCCTTGCATTCAGAAATAATTTGTGTGGTGGGCTCAGGAATGTCACCTAAACAAGGGACTCTCTGTGACCCAACCAGAGGCAAGTCAGATATTAACGACAGACGCCTCGGAGTCAGCCTGGGGAGCTCATTTCACAGGAAAATGGATTCAAGACCTTTGGCCCCCAGAGCTACTTCACTTGCATATCAACATGAAAGAGATGCTGGCAGTTCAATTTGCTTTGGAAGCATTCAAGGGCCTACTTCAACCAGGACTGGTGTTGATTCGAACAGACAACACAACTGTCATGTGGTACATCAACAAGCAGGGGGGAGCTCATTCTTACCCTCTTTGCAGACAAGCAATGCTGTTATGGGACACTGCTTTAAATCTGCACATCACTCTTCGAGCACAGTTTCTGCCAGGAGCGCAAAATTCTTTAGCAGATGTTCTGAGCAGACAGATTGTGGATCCTCACGAATGGAAGTTGGACCCTCAGGTATTTCTTCAGTTGACCATGGCTTGGGGAACTCCAGACATAGATCTGTTCGCTTCTCCTCTGAATTTCCAACTGCCACTGTTTTGCACAAGGCTGTTTCATCCAACAGCCTGGAAAATAGATGCACTATCCTTCAGTTGGAGCAACCTTCACGTGTATGCTTTTCCTCCCTTGCCTCTTCTTCCAAAGGTACTGTTGAAAGTCAGGAGGGACAAACATTGCATGATTCTTATAGCACCGGATTGGCCTCGTCAGCATTGGTACCCTCTGTTGAGGAGCTTAATTCATGGGACACCTTGGCCATTACCACAGATTCCTCACTTATTGTCTCAGGAAAACAATCATTTTCTCAATGTCAGGGTGCAATCCCTACACCTGACAGCCTGGCATTCTGTTTTAAAGAAGGAGGGCCTTCAGCTCCCTCAACAAGTTTTGGATGTTCTTTTGGAAGCCAGGCGACCTAGTACTCGAAAGGTTTATGCTGATAAATGGAAGAGATTTTTCTTTGGAGTTCAGCTAAAGGCTTTGATGTCAAATTGCCTAATTTGAGTTGTACATTGCAATATTTGACTGTATTATTGGACAAGGGTTTGTCCTTCTCTTCTGTAAAAGTGCATGCTGCAGCTATTTCTGCTCACTATGATTGTGACCCTCCTTTGTTTTCACATCCATTGGTTAAACAGTTTCTTAGAGGGGCAAAGAATATAACACCCCACAAGAGCTCCTACTCCTGCCTGGGATCTTAATTTTGTTTTGGAAAAGCTGACTCTGCCTCCTTTTGAACCTGCAGCTACAGTTGAATTGAAGTTGTTGTCTTGGAAGACTGCTTTTTTGTTGGCTGTTACTTCTGCTAGAAGGGTATCTGAATTACAGGCCCTCATGGCAGTGGAACCTTTTCTGATTTTTCACAATGACAGAGTTTCCTTACGTACTAATCCTACTTTTATGCCTAAAGTGATTTCTAATGTGGCATTGAACCAATCTATACATTTGCCTACTTTTTATGCTAACCCCCAAAATAAAGGGGAAAAAGTTTTGCATTCTTTGGATGTACATAGGCAGTTAAGGTATTATTTGAACAGAACCAAAGAGTTCAGAAGATCTCAACAATTATTTGTTTCTTTTGCTTTGACTTCACAAGGGAAAGCTGTCTCAAAGCAAACTATTTCCAAGTGGATTGGCCATTGTATTGCTTTTTGTTACTCTCATCATGGAAAGGATGTTCCAGTTGGGATCCGGCCTCATTCTACTAGGGCTACGGCCACCTCTACTGCTTTTTTGAGAGGGGTAGCTACTAAAGACATTCTAGAGGCAGCTACTTGGAGTTCTGTACATACCTTTGCAAAGCATTATCATTTACCTCTTTATTCTAGGTCTAGGGCTTGGTTTGCCACTACAATCTTACAGGGCATGTTAGCAGCTCCTAATGCTATTTAGTTGGCCAGCCTCCCCTTTTTTCCGTTGCTCTGGGATTCTACCCATATGTAAGGACTGCAGCAATGGGAGACGAAGAACATAGTACAGTTTTGTACCTACCATAAATGTAGATGTTCGAGGATCTCCATTGCTGCAGTCCAATTTTCCCTCCCTCCTTCCCCCTTTTTAGGTTGGGTTTTGGGTGGTGTTTTTTGCATTCTGGCGTCTGAGGCAAGAAAGACTGAGTATATGGCGTCGGTCATGCGCATTTGTACTGGCACGTACTGACGTCAGTCTCGGGCGCCGATGACGGTTCTAGCCCTTTGGTATTCGGGCTGATTGTGGACAGCGGACTACCCATATGTAAGGACTGCAGTAATGGAGATCCTCGAACATCTACATTTATGGTAGGTACAAAACTGTACTTTATTCTGAAAGAAGAGAAGGCCTTGAAGCTGGTACAGAGAATTTTCATGCCTGTGGCCCCCAATCTTACATCTCCTGAACTCATAACCAGGTTTAACTCGTATTTATTTAAGGAGGAGGTCCACTCGAAACTGTGGGTCCTGGTGAGTATTTGGATGGTGTATAACTCTTGTATTTACATAGACCACATGATTATTCCCAAGAAACTCAGGCTTTTAGAACAGCTATAAAATCTTGTTGCATGAACAAATGGTGCTTTAGATGGTTCTATCCAGTAGAGCTTAAAGTTTAGCTTCCCAGAGGTTCTCATACTTTTGTTTCACCAGAGGAAGCATGCTCAAAGTTGGCCCAATCCTCTGTAGTGCCCTTTATGCCCATGTCAGCAGAACTAGCAATTAAGCTTTCCCTGCAGTTAATACTTCTGGCAAATCCAACCATCAAGAGATGGAACCATTGCCACATTTTAAGAGAACAAACAAACCGAATACACTAACCTCTGAAGACTGCAGTGTAAAAAAATGACTGAAGATTAAATACAAGCACTGCAATATCACCACCAAGAGTGAGTAGAATGCGTGTTCAGCAGATAAAATCAAAATAAAACCAGCGCAGTTTAATAAAGAACAAATAAAATCATTCAAACAACAGGATGTAAATCCTCACAAACAAACAGGATGAGCACGTGTTACTAATCCAGTCAAGCCAAGTCATCTCCTGAGCTTCCTGCTTTTCAGTATAGGTCTTAAAGGCACCACTCCATTAAGACCAGGGCTCCTGTCTGCCTGTAAATCAGCTATCCAGCGTGTTTCCAAGATTTCAGTTTTATTTCATAAATCTCTGCCTGTTATATTATCTAGCACTTCGTCTTCATGGTTCCCCATAGAATTTCCTTATTGGACGGAGACAGTCAATTTAATACACATCTGTATAGAAAAGAATGTTTTTTGCATTGAACAGGTATGCATCCCAAACTTGTATCCACAGTTAATAAATGGCCAGATGCTACGTATGTCTAAGCTTTGCGTTGATGATGAAGTGCATCAACATGAATTAAAACAATTACAGAATGATTTATTGACCCAAGGCTATAAAGATTTTGAAATTCGACTGGGAACCATGTTGACAAAGGCACTGAGAAGTGATAGAGGGGAGACCTTATTTCTTAGTCAGAAGAAAGGATGATATGGAAAAACAAAACAGAGAACTGAGTGACATAAAATGTTTGCTAACTCACAATAGCAACATACCGTCCATTTGTGAAATTATTAGGAAGAATTGGAAAATTTTAATTTCAGATGGTAACCTATGACATATTGTTGGTGATGTCCCCTGATTCACTTTTAAGAATAAGTTGAATTTAAAGAGATTATGTCACAAACAAGATACTCTTCCACAAAGCCTTAAGATGTGCAGTTTTCCATGTAGAAGTTGCAAAGCATGCATTTATATAGATACACGCAATTGTTTCAAACATCCTGTAACTGGTCAGACATACAAATTAAAGACATATGTGGATCGTGGTACTAAGAACATAGTATATGCAGCTACTTGTGATAGCTGCCCTGGAGTTTATGTTGGGAAAACCAGTAGGCCTTTTAAGGAGAGGATTCTGTGCCATCTTAGTGATAGTAGACTTAATGTACAGACTAATGCTTTGTCACAGCATATTCAAAAGTAACCTAGACATAAATTCTCCTTCCTAGCCTTGGAAAGAGTACTAGATAATATAAGAGGCGGAGATTTATCAAATAAAACTGAAGTCTTGGAAACACGTTGGATAGCTGATTTACAAAATCCCATGAGTGGAGGAGCTCCCTGGTCATCCTCAGTAAGAAGCTGAGATCCTTTATAAGATCCTCCAAAGCTAGCTATGAAAACAAAATTGCCACTGATTCTAAGGGCAACCACAAAGCATTCTATAGCTATGTCAAGAATCTCAATGGCAACACTCAGATCTGGAATGAA
Source organism: Protopterus annectens (assembly GCF_019279795.1). Lineage (NCBI taxonomy): Eukaryota > Metazoa > Chordata > Ceratodontiformes > Protopteridae > Protopterus > Protopterus annectens. The sequence continues at coordinate 1,754,300 of NC_056735.1, read as the reverse complement.
TACAGCATTTTTCCGTAGATTTCTAATTTAAACTTAGAGGAAAGCTCAGTTTCTGACTCTCCCTGCAGAGAGTTCTCTTTCTCTGATGCTAGAATGTGCCAGTGTTTTCAGTGGGAGAACACTGATATTTCTCATTAGAAAATACAATTATTTGTTAAAGGATTTTTTCCAAACCTACACCCATTCCTTCAGTTTTCTGTTCTAGAGGATATGTGTGTTTCTGCTTGCAGTGCTCCTGATAGTCAGACGGTAGATAAGATGGTTAAAGTTCCTAAGTCTTTAGAATTTTTATACATTGTTCCCAAACTTGACCCAACAGCTATAGCGTTTGTTGATCCTACTGCTGCTAAGCACTTAGTCAATTTCAATCCTACTCTTTCTGATAAGGATGGGAAAATATTGATAGGTTTGGGGAAACAAGTGTATACCTCTGCCATTTTGACTTTCAGAATTTTGAATTGTCAGACTTGTATGTTATAGTTACAAATTGTGAAAGCATGAAGAATGTTTTATGTGCAGTTTCTTCTTGTGAGGAAAAATCTGTTTTAACTTAATTTCTTCTATTGCACAAGTCATTACTCATTGTTTGCAGTGGGTGCAGGATTCTGTTGATACTTCTTCCTGGGCTTTGGCCTCTGGTAGTGCTTTAAGAGGATCTGCATGGCTGCATTCTCAGAACCTCCGAGATGATATTAAAAATGAGAGTATAAATTCTCCATTGGATAGAGATTTAGTGTTTGTCCCCTCTGCTGCCGAAGTGATCAAGTAGAGTGATGAAAGGGGCAAGCTGATCCAGAATATCTCAAGATTTTTCATCCCTTTGTTTCTGAATTGTCTAAGGGATTTTCTGTATCCTCATCCATCTTTGGCAAAAAATAGACTATACAGTCTTAACAAAATACAGATAAACAGACATTTAAGAAGAAATGGCAAAGGAGTTCAAAAAAGAAGTCTCAAACCTCCCGAAAACCATGGCCAGTCCAATAAGTCTGAAGAACTATCAGGAGACCTTGTGTCCCCCTTCCATCCTGGCCCCTTTTTTCTTCCAGAAAGTCTGAAACTCCATTTTTCTCTTTGGTAACATAGTGTTTCAGACAAATGGGTTCTGACATTCATTTGTCATGGTCACAGATGACAGTGGGAGGAAATTCCTCCTTTCCAGTGGTTCATTCCCCCAGAGGTGTTTACAAAGTGTCCAGCTCCAGTTATAGTTCATTGCAGGCTACAGCATATAGTCATTTTTCCATATTTAGACAACTTGCTTATCTTTGTGTAGTCTTTTTCGAAGTGCCAGGAATATCTGCATTGGATGAGAGATCTCATAGACAAGCTGGGATTTCAAGAGAACATTCAAGAGTCTTTCTAGACTCCCTCACATAGGATTGTGTTCCTGGGATGTCAACTAGACACATCTGTTCAAAGAGCTTTTATTCCATAGGAAAGAAAAGATCTTTATTTAGTTCTGATTTTCACCCAGACTTATGTCACTGCAAGGGAATACCTCAGGATTTTGCGTATCATGGTATTTATCATGTTACATCTGGCAAGACTCCACATGAGAAAGATGCAGTGGTATCTGAAACCCCTTTTGTCTCTGTATCAACACCCTTTATCTTTTCAGATTCCAGTGCTGGGGGTTGTCAGAAGAGAAGTCTTTAGGTAAAGACAACTGATATCCTTAAAGCCATATCTCCCCTTCTCCCTTACTGCTTCAAAGCAATCAGCCACCACATATGCTTCAGACTTGGCTTGGGGAGTAGTTTCAGGAGGGATGAAAGTGCAGAGGGTGTGGAGCAGCAAGTACAGACACACTAATATCAATGAGATGGGGATGCTTACCCTGATCGAGGCACTTTCTAAACTATCTCTGTTCCCTGGGACCTCTTCAGGTGGTTGCAGACAATACTGCAGAGATGCGATGCATCAACAAGTAAGGGGAAGCCAGATTGTACCCCCTTGACATGATATTTGTGTTAGCTTGGAATGTAGTTTTACAGCACAGTTTCACTCTACAGGTATACTATAGTCTGTCAGAGCAAAATTGTGTGTCAGACAAGCTGCTTAGGACTAGGGGGTGACCCTTACGAAGGGAAACTAGATTTGGAATCTTCCAAGATTTGATCCATCTTTGGGGAGTTTCTCGAGTGGACTTCTTTGCCTCCTCTCTGAATCAGCAACTGGTTAGATTCTGTACTAGAAATCCATGCAAAAAGGCCTGGAAGGCAGATGCCTTTTCTTTTCTTGGGATAGGAATGTTCCTTTATGCTTTTCTACCATTTCCATTAATATCCAGGGTAGTTTTGAGGATTCAGAAGGAATCCCTCAAGGTCATTGTGGTGACCCCCTTTTGGTCCAAGCAGCCATGGCTCTCCCTTCTTTTGGAAATGGCTAGGGGCAATTACTGCATGCTTCCTCACAGAGTATATCTGTTCACACAAGACCAGGGGTGATTGATGCCCCCTGTCACCAGCTGATTGCTTGGATAATGAGGTCTTAATTCTTTTTAGGCACCTGTTTACTGAGAACATACAGCAGGTACTAATGAAGGCAAAAAAGCCTGCTACTAGAAAGTCATATTAGCAAATGATAAAAGTTTGTAGTTGGTGCCAACAACATAACCAGCACCCATTCAGGTCTAGTTGTTCTCTAGTTTTACAATATTTGTGTGAGTTATTATCATATGGCCTTTCTTGTTCGTGTATCAAGTTCCTTTTATCAACCATTTCAGCGTGTCTGCCTATGGATCCTCCTCTTTCAAGGCTTTGTCATGTTAAAATGCTCTTGAAGGGGGGTTTGCATATGAGGTCTCCCAAGAAAACTGGTGGCCCCTCTTCTTGGGATTTTAATTTTGTGTTAGAGAAGCTAATACTCGCTCCATTTGAGCCAGCTGATCTGTCTGGCTCTGGGTTCTTAACAATGGAAACCGTGTTACTGATTACTTTGACTTCTGCAAGAGGAATGTCTGAGTTGCATGCTGTTATGGTGAGCCAACCCTATCTCATTTTCCACACAAACAGTGTTTGTTTGAGAACTAATCTCTCTCTTATTCCTAAAGTGATATCTGAGTTTATTTTATGCCAAACTATCCATTCCCCCATTTTCTTTACTGATTTTAAAAATGAGGAAGAAAAGATGCTTCATACCTTGGATGCCCACATACAACTCTGATACTATCTTGACAGAATGAAATCTTTCATATCTTTGGATCTGTTTTTTTCATCTAAAGGTAAGAAGGGACAAACAACCCATGTAAGTACAGACTATTTTCAAATGGTTGTCTAAGGCTGTTGCCTTTATACTCCCTACAAACTAAAGCTATTGCAGCAGTGATCATTTAACCATCTATAATTATGTTAAGTTTAGTTATATAACTGTATTGTCACTGGCTAGTAATAGTATTGCCTGGATGCTAGCAAAGAAGAAATTTGGAGAACATTGAGAGAAAGTCAAGCAGAAAAGCAGAGGAAAAGAGAGAACTCCAGCTGGTAAGAATGAAAAGCAGCCAGTAAAGTAGAAAAGATGACTCTTGATGGGAAGAATCCTGCAGCTGTTCAGCAAAAAGCAGTTCAAGTTTCAGCTTTGGTATGGTATATAACTTCAGTAATTTAGTGGAAAAATAAAATGCACATGGAGGTAATTAAAATAAATGAAGAACTGAGTGAATATGTCCATTAAAATAACAAAAGACTGTTAAAAATAGGATAACTGTTTAGATGACATGATGAACGGCAAAAATTGGAGGTTGAAATGAAGAAAAGGCTGTCTGGCTATGTGGCTTCTCAAGAAGAGCTTTTTCAAAAAGTAGTAGTTAGAAGATGGTTCTTGTAGAGGAAATATATGATTTTTTGCTATACCAGAGAAACTGGAAGTAACAGACTGCATTCATTTGTGAAAATACAAATAAGCAGCTGGACTGGTATTCCACAGAAGGAGTTGTTAATTGAAATGGCACATTTAGTGTCTGCACAAAACCTGGCCATGAGAAATCGGCCAAAATCTTTATTGGTAAAGATACAGTCATACCAGCAGAAAAAGTCGATCCTAACCGAACTGTGGCAAAAGATGAAAAGTATTCAAATTTTGTAGATAACTGTAAAAATCAGATGTCCAAATGTTTATTCACTACACCACGTGCAATAGAAGTAAGTTTATCCCAGCAATCAAGGAATGTCAAAAGGCAGGTGTTAGATTCAAATTGCTTTATTCAGCTGTCTTTAGAATATTTTTTCCTTGAGGATCAGACATGTTTGATGCAGAACAGGCTATGGAGGAGATAAAAGTTAATCCAACAACGAATGAGTTCGCAAGTAGAAGAGGATTCTGCTTCTCATTCTTCTGTCAGTAAAACACATAGAGATACTTTGCCAGGGAAACCTCTTCCATTTTCCCAATGGAAAAATGTTCTAGCGACAGAAGAAGTGTAGGAGCTAACTAGAAGAATCAGGTTTACCTTGGACTTGAACCAGAGACTGGGGTTAGGGGATTGAGATCTGGAAGAAAACCTTTAACACTTGAATTGGCGAATAAATGGAAGACTATAAAGCATTGGTCTCATTCATATAGGCATTGGCAAGTGAATTATGGCTTTGCAGGAAAGTGTTTGAAAAAGGCTGGAGTTTTAACTTGTGGGAGGACTGTAAACATGTAGTCCTTCTGTCAATGTTTAGATGGACATTGAAGGGTATGAAAAAGTAACTGTAAATAAAACATTTTTTTGTTATTAATATTTGTATAAAAATTAATGTAAATTGCATGGTATATTGTAAAGCCGTTTTGTGTAGTAAGCAGACTGGGGTATTTTAGATGTTAGATGGGAAGTATTTTGTGTAGTATGCTGACTGGGGTATTTTAGATATTAGATGGGAAGTCTTATCAGTGACTTCCTTATGTGTCAATTAATTTATGTTTAATGATAAGATGTACAGGCTTTATAATGTACAAGATCAGAAAGTCTGGTCAGATGCAAACCAAGGTTAATGTGATCTTTGGTTAGTGGAGCGGGATGGTGTGTAAAAGTGTTTTAACATACGTGGAATTAAGATGGCAATTTCCCCTTTTTCTACAATAGTGAAAGTGTGGAATTAATGTCCCTTGGCTTAAGTTGTAGCTATGTATTATTAACAAAAGGCATGTAAATAGAAAGTTATAGAAATCATGTAAAATAGGTTTATTGTAAATTGCAAAGTTATTATTGTTTTTTTTTCATTAGCAAATGCTGTCAGTTGAGAACAAGAAGTCTGTAGGTACAGGCAGTTAGCTAGGGGAGGTCTGTACATTATATTCTCAATGAAATTTTCAAAGATTTTCATACATCTGTTTATTTCCATTGCTGACTGTGTTTACTTAGAGAGAAGCTGTCTTTGTGTGCAATCAGTAAATCTGTAGAGTTCTGCGCACTCGTTCTAAGAGAAATATAACATTTGAAGGTACAGTGGAATGCATTGCAGTGAAAATTAAGTTTAAAGATGGGGAAGTGAATATAAAGTAGTAGCCTCCCCAGCAGTCTTGATAGTTAAATGCATTTAATGGAGCAGTGCACAACTTAACTTATTTATTTAAGGTAGCCAGTGTACTTTCCCTTAAAGCTAAAGTTAAATGTTTACTGAAAGCATGCAAGTTGTTTTTTCATACATGGGTGGGGAATAAAGATAATAAACAGAGAATTTCCAAGATGTCCACACACACACACACACACACACACACACACACACACACACACACACACACACACTGATCAACAGCTTACTTCATCTGTCCCAGTATGAAAAAAATAAGCTGAGAAACAATGGCCAGTGATTGTCAGCTTGAGTAAACTTCAGTAACTTGCTAGCATAGCTCTCAACTGTCCAGATTTTTGACTCCTATTTTGGTCCATTTCTCATAAAATTATAGATGTTAAGTTGTCAATCTCGCCTTCATTCTTGCTTGATGGGTTCGGAGCCGATCCCTCGGCTCCGACTCGGCACTTGCTTTAGCTCGAGAACTCCTTTTACCAGCTCGAGGCAGCCCCATATCCCATGATGCAAGGCAGGAAGTACCCAGATCTCGTTTGCCGCTTCGCTTGGGAGGTCTTCTCTTTACCAGCTCCTGGTAAGTTGTTCACTTTTGTGATATTTAAGCCCCTTTTTTTTAGTTAAAACTAATTTTTTGATAGTTTAATTTTAAATTAACCTTTTTCTGACAGAAATCCCTGTCTCTTTTAATTTTTAGTCAGTCAATTTTCCCTATCCCATCCCCCCCCTGTTAGGGTGTGTGTGTTGGTGTTTTTACTAAATACCTCTTGGTATTAGTTTAATTTCTTTTGACTGGTGTGTGTGTCTGTTGTGTTTAGGCACCATGTCTAAGGAGAGGGTTTCAGGTTTTAAGAAGTGTGACTCGTGCTGTCAGAAGATGTCTCTGACAGACGGTCACACTTCTTGCCTGTACTGTTTGGGCCCTCTTCACCTGCAGGACTCCTGTGCTATTTGTCACTCCTTCAGCCAGAGAGTCCTGCAGGAGAGCAATAAGTTGATTCTCAGGGGTCTTCTTAAGCCGGAGGGCTCTCCGGCTAAGTCGGCCCCACAAAATCAACCAAAACTGCCAAGGCCCAGGCTTCTGTTTCTAAGCCTGCGGCCTCGGCTCCGACTCGTATAGAGTCGAGATCGGCTGCTGGAGCCGATTCTGATCCACAAAGCTTTCGCCGATGGCTATCGGTGCGAATCTGCTTTGACCACTGTGGTGTCGGCTCCGACACCCACATGGCATCGGCGTCGGCTCCGATCGGCTCCGACACCCATGTGGCACAGGCATCGGTGTCGGCTCGATCGGCTCCGACACCGTTACTTTGGCTGTGTCGGCTCCGGCTGGAGCCGATACATCGAGACGCTCTGCCGGCTCCGAGAAATCGGTGCCGACAGGATCAGTAGTATCGGCTCCGATGGCCCATTCCAGGAAGAGGTCGAGGTCTCCTTCCTTGGAGCCGATACTTTCGGCTCGGCCGCCTCTTCTATCGGAGCGGAGCCATCGGAGCCGATCTTCAAGGTCATCCAGGTTGTCAGATCATGACCTAGAGAGTGGTCAGTAGATTGCTCAAGTCACAGGTACTGGCCCAAATGCTACACAGTCCGTCTCAGCAGACGACTGTTGGTCCACACCCCGTTACTGTTCCTCCTTCGACTCTACCCCAGAGTTTGGAGTTGGAGTCTTCGGGCATGGTTACTGCTACGGCTGGAGGACGGATACCTCCTTCTGTCCCTTCAGCCCCTACTCTTATCTCCTCTTCCTTAGAGGGATTCGGTGGTCGGGCTTCCATGGTCTCCTCCGAGGGGTGAGTGGCATCGACCCTTGTCCGAGCCCGCTCTTCCCTTGGAGCCTCGGCCTTGGTGAGCTCGGCTCCGACATCTGCCTCGGAGACTTCCTTTTCGGTGGCCCCTGGGTTCCTAGCTCTTGAGCGGGTTCTCTCGGACCTGCCTGGGAGGGGAGCATTCGAGGTGATGAAGAGTATACTGGCCACTGGTATCAGTCAGCAGTCTCTTCCCGTAGCTCCTCCCTCTATTGTACCTGTTGACATCTCTGCCACTTCTCTTGCTACAGGACCCAGAGATCCTCCGCCTCAGGTTTCCCCATTGGGAATTTCCCCTCTTCCGAGGATTCTCCTGATGTTTCGGGAGATCCTCCTAGGAAGAGGACTTGTAAGAGGAAGCATGTAGACTCCCTGAGTCTGTCACTTGGATACTGACTTTGATGAGTCAGAGGGATCCCCTAGATCCCCCTCTGAGGATGTCTCCTTCTCAGACATCCTAGAACTTCTGAAACAGGGGAAACTGGCCCACCAACAATCCCTCTGAGGATGAGTCAGTATACCTAGAGGCGTTTGGATCTCGGCCCTCCACCTCCTGGGTGTCTCCGCCTTCGACCCCTTATGCAGGTTATTGCACGAAGGCGTGGACAGCTCCTGACTCTGTAGAGCCAGTCCCTAGGAGGCCTTCTAAATTTATCACTGCCCCTAGTGACAAACAATTCCTCACCAAAGGTGTCCCTGCTGATGCCATGGTGGTGGCTGCGGCCACCAAAAAGGAACTTGCAGATCCTTCCGTGCCCGTCCATCCTCCTAATAAGGACTCTAAGACCATGGATAGGTACGGCAAGCGGATGTTTTCCTCAGCGACCTTTGCTATGCGTTCGCTGAATTATCTTTGTCACTTCACCAGACTCCAGAGAGATATCCTCAAGGAGCTGGGAGAAGTAGTTCAGGATCCTACAGCTGCAGGGGCCCAAGAAAAGATTGCTTCTCAGCTAGGAACCCTCAATTCCATTGCTAACTCCTCCATGTGGCTAATATCTTATGCTGCGGATGGAGCGAGTAGAGCCGCAGGCACAGGTGTGGCTCTTAGACGCCAAGCCTGGATGCGGCTATGTGATTTTGCGGATCCCTTTAAGGCGTCCTTCACAAATTCTCCCTTTGATGGGTCAGCTTTGTTTGGCCCTCAGGTGAAGGAGACCTTGACCAGGTGTGAGCAGGACGGCAAGACTCTTTCTGCTGTTGGAGTCCGTTTTTCCACCCCTTCTAGACCTTATCCCAAAGGACAGAAGGGTGGGAAGATGTGGTTCCGTAAATCCCAAGGAGTCACGCCGGATTCACGTGGTCAGTTTACCCCTAGAGGCAGAGGGGGTAACAACAACAGACGCTCTAGAGGCAGAGGGCTCCAAGAACCAGGGCAACAGGAGTCTCTTCCTGAGAAGCCTTTTCAGCATCCCTGAGGTGTTGCCCGGCTGTCCCTCCTTGGAGGCAGTCGGGAAGATTATCACTGTACCCAGAAGCCTGGCATTCCCTCACTCAAGACAGATGGGTACAGTCGATCATATCCAAGGGTTACATAATTCCTTTCGAGGAAAGTCCCTTCCCTCAAGTTCCCTTCCAGATGTACCACCGGTCTAAGGGACATTGCAGAGTTAGAAATCAAAACTACTGCAAAAAAGAGCCATTCAGCCAGTTACAATAGACCATTCAGAGCCCGGAATCTACTCAAGGTTCTTTTGGTCCCCAAAAAGACGGGAGACTGGAGACCAATATTGGATCTCAGCAGACTCAACAAGTCTGTCAGGAAGACAAGATTCGAATGGTCACTCTTCAGTCAATTCTGCCCTTCTTACAGAAGGACAACTGGATGTGCTCAATAGATCTTCAGGATGCGTACTATCACATCAAAATTCACAGACGCTCCAGGAGATTTCTCCGCTTTCGGCTGGGGTCCAGTCATTTCCAGTTCAGAGCCCTGCCCTTTGGTCTCACTACAGCCCCCAGAGTGTTCACCAAATGCATGGCAGTGGTCACGGCTCACCTGAGACGTCAAGGATTCCAGGTGTTTCCGTATCTCGACGACTGGCTCCTGTCAGCCACCACCAGGCATCAGCTTATACAAGCCAGGGATTACACAATAGACCTTTGTTCTCATTTGGGCATCTCAGTCAACTTGAAAAGTCATCCTTATCGCCTTGCCAGTCTAATACCTTCATAGGAGCAAAATTAAACACTGTTAGGATGTCAGCTACCCTTACAGAACAAAGAGTTTCAGACATTCAGACTCATGTCAGGATCATTCTGGCCAGCAAGAAGGTACAGGCCAGAATGGTTCTAAAGGTATTAGGTCTCATGGCTGCGGCCATTACTCTTCTTCCCCTGGCTCGATTCTACATGCGCCTCCTTCAGTGGATGCTGTTCACACAGTGGTCATACCAGCAACTCCCAATGCGTCACCAGATTCTGGTGACACAAACATGCAAAGAACATCTTGCTTGGTGGATCACATCGTCTCAGGTTCACCAAGGCAGGTGCTTTGTACCCCCGTCCCCGATAGCCACTGCCACCACGGATGCCCCCCTGATCGGGTGGGGGGGGTCATTATCAGGGCAGGATGGTTCATGGGACGTGGCAACCGTTCGAGTACCATCTGCACATAAATGTCCTGGAGATGAGAGCAGTGCTTTTAACGTTGCAAGCCCTCAACGACTTTCTTCCCGTAGGGACAATTGCAGTCCTCACAGACAACATGTCTGTAGTTTGGTATATCAACAAACAGGGCGGAACCAAGTCCTACCCCTTGTGTCGAAGCGCTCAGACTATGGCAATGGGCGATCTCCTCTCATCGGTTTCTGGTAGCAACGCATATCCCTGGGAAAACCAACATTATAGCGGACAGATTGAGCAGAGCTATTCTCATGCCTCACGAGTGGTCTCTCAAGCAATCCATAGCGGAAGAGATTTTTCTGGAATGGGGTCGTCCATGTTGCGATCTTTTGCTACTCCCCAAAACAGCAAATGTCCAGACTTCTTCAGCCTCTTCCCTCTATCAGGCCATCCCCCCAGAGACGCTCTGACCCAGGATTGGCCCCAGGGACTTCTTTATGCCTTCCCTCCATTTCCTCTGATCCCTCAGGTGATCCAGAAAGCTACCGTTTTGAGAGCCAAATTGATTCTCATTGCCCCTTACTGGCCTCGACAAGTTTGGTTCCCGTTCCTCCATCATCACCTTTTGGTGCAGCCGTGGCATCTGGACCCAGTGCCAGATCTACTGATTCACCAATCCGGTCAGCTGCACCGGTCAATCCCCTCTCTCAACCTCACAGCATGGTTGCTCCACTTCCTTCCTTAGCCAGGCTTCCTTTGATCTCTAACCCTGTTAGAGACATCATAGTAGCTTCACTAAAATCCTCTACCAGGAGGATTTACACAAGCAAATGGAGACGTTTCTCTTATTGGGCTAAGGCCCAAAATATTGATCCTTTTACTGCCCCTGTTCAGGCAGTTCTGGACTTCTTAGCAGAGATTTTTCATGCAGGCTCCTCTTCTTCCACGGTCAGAGTTCAATTGGCTGCTATTTCTAATTTTCATGTCGGGATAGCAGATCATAATATTATGTCCCATAGGCTCTGCAGGGCCTTCTTGAAAGGAATTTTCCTACTAAAGCCTCCAATCAGGAATCCTCCTCCTCAGTGGGATCTAAATTTAGTGCTGACATCCTTGATTCTTCCACCCTTCGAGCCAGCTGTTTCTTGTTCCCTGAAATATCTTTCTTGGAAAACTTTATTCCTAGTGGCTATTACATCTGCCAGGAGGGTGTATGAACTTCATGCTCTTTCGGTTCGACCCCCCTATTTGATTTTTCACAAAGACAGAGTATCTTTGAGAACTAATCCATCATTTTTACCTAAGGTCGCTTCAAAAAACAATCTGAATCAATCCATTGATCTCCCCGTATTTTTTCCTAACTATTCAGATAGAGCTGAACAAAAGCTACATTATCTTGACGTCCACCGTCAGCTCAGATATTATTTGGACAGAACAAAAAAATTTAGAAAATCTGATCAACTTTTTGTCTCCTATGCGGATAATAAAAAAGGCCTACCTGTTTCTAAAGTGACTTTGTCCAGATGGCTTTCTTCGATCATCACTGAAATTTATACGATCAGGGGAAAACAGCTGTGCTCAAAACCTAAAGCACATTCAACTAGGAGCTTAGCTACTTCTACAGCTTTTCAAGCTAGACTACCTTTGGACACTATTTGTGCAGCGGCCACTTGGGCCACTCCTCATACTTTTGTTTCCCATTACAAATTGGACTTGGCCTCCAGGGACAGAGCCAGTTTTGGTTCTACAGTCCTCAAGAGTTTGTTCCATTGAGCCACCCAGGATAGAGGTGCTAGGGACGCGGTCCCATCAAGCAAGAATGAAGGCGAGATTGACAGCTTAACATTAAGAAGTTATGTACCTACCATAACGTTCCATGTTAGTTGTCTTCTCTCGCCTTCTTTCTTGCGACCCTCCCTCCTTCCCCCTGGCCTGGACAAACCTTGTATAAGAAACTGTTATGCTAAAGACCATTCAGACCTGGTCCTTTTTTCCATCTGTAAGTTTCTTCTTCCTTTGGGAAGTATTTATGCTTGGTGTTATTGCCCTTTTGTCAACAAACGAGATCTGGGTACTTCCTGCCTTGCATCATGGGATATGGGGCTGCCTCGAGCTGGTAAAAGGAGTTCTCGAGCTAAAGCAAGTGCCGAGTCGGAGCCGAGGGATCGGCTCCGAACCCATCAAGCAAGAAAGAAGGCGAGAGAAGACAACTAACATGGAACGTTATGGTAGGTACATAACTTCTTATTTTCTGCCAAATCACTGGCAAATCATTGGTGACAAGTCAGAAAATATTGACAGAAATTTGATTTTCTGACTTCATATCCTTCAGAAAACCCAGTCTAATGTAAACATTGTTATTCTTTTAACTTTCTAAGTTTGTAAGAGCAATATTTATTAAGTGTCCCTATTTGTAAGCCTTTGTCTGTCCATTTGTGGCTTTGTCCAAACTTTTTGCTTTAGGAAATTGAGAGGTATGCTAGCTAGTAAGTACACTGCCTGGATGCCAGCAAAGGATAAACTAAGAGAACCTGAAAGAAAATGTGCTAGAAAATGTGAAGAGAGGACACTGACTGGCAAGAATCCTGCAGCTGTTCAGCAAAAAGCAATTCAAGCTCTAGTTCAAGAAATAAGCTTCCACTAAGATAGAGGAAAAATAAGTCAAATGTGCTCAGATTTGATTAAAATGAAACACTGAAGGTGTATATCAACTCAAGTAAAAGGCTAGAAACAATGGAAGAAGCTTTAAACAGATATTGACATGAATTGATAAAACTGTAAAAATCAGATGTCCAAATGAATAAAAGGCTGGCTGAGTATGAGGCTGCTCAAGAGATGTTTCAAAAAATAGAATTAGAGGACAGAGCACATAGGGAAAATCAGAGATTATCTGCTGTACCACAGAGAAACTAGAAAGAACAGACCTGTTTTAATTTTATGAAGGCACAAATAAGTTTCTGGATTAGTATTCTACAGCAGGAAATGTTAATTGAAATATGGCCAAATATGGCCATGAGAAAGCAGCCAAGACCTTTATTTAGTAAAGATGCCAACCTTCCAGCTGAAAGAGTTGATCCTAGCAAAATTGTAGCAAAAAGGAAAGTATTAAAAGTGGGAGACCATAGAGTGTTTGTGGAAAATGATTATTCATTGTATACCAAGCAGAAGAGAAACTAATTTATTCTAGTACTTGGGGAATGTTGAGAGGTTGGTGTGAGATTCAAACTGCTGTCGCCAGCTGTTTTCAGAATATTTTTTTTTCTGGAGAATCAAAGTTTATTTATTTATTTATTTATTTTAAAGAGTTGAATGATTTTCTCTGGGAGAGGAAGAAGAATGATTCAAGTGGGATAAGTTGATCTTTCCAGAAGAACAAAGTAGTTTGTGATTAACTGATTTGAAGTGGTATTTGAGAGCTGCACAGTTAATGCTCCTATGTATAACGAGCAGAAAGCTGTAATTCAAAGTGGTGCAGGATGATGATGAAGTATGGGAGGAGTCACTTAAGAAATAAGTTGAGAGAGTGGAATTTTGGATGCAGATCCTTAAGGAGATGAACAATAGCATTACAGGATATTATATAGTTTCATAGTTTAGTACTAGGCTATCTGCCCTGGGGCATTTGTAAGCCTAGCCATAGTGATGTGGCTTTCGCCACCCCATGAAATGGTACAAAAATGCACAGAATAGATTTAGAATACTGTGCCTCTGTCTAGTAGTGACACATTGAAGGTCCCCTTATATAATAGAATTAGTTTACTGTGCCCCTGTCTAGTAGTGACACAGATGTGACCCCTGGGGTAAACTTACGATCTCCCATCCACTCATCAAGATTTCTCTTGAAGAGAGTCAGTGAGGGGCTCTGCCTAACATGAACTGGGATCTTGTTCCAAAGCATGGGAAGCCTCTGGGTTATGAATCTATCCCTCCAGCATGTCCTATTCATACTTGTGCCGAGGTTTAAGTCTTTAGCTCTCGTGGTCCTGATGGATTTGGATTTTTTGAGGTGGAGCATGTCCATCAGTTCCTGATTGGACATGGCCTTGTACGTCAGGCAAAGATCACCTCTGAGCAGGTGGTATGCTACTGAATAGAGCTGGAGTTTCTTTAGTCTGGCAGAATAAGACATATGTTGGAGACCCTTGATCCTCTTGGTGAGGTACTTTTGTGGTCTCTCCAGCTGTTGCAAATGCCGGGTGAGGTACATAACAAATGGGGCATTGTACTCAACCATGGGTCTGATGAGGGAGGAGTATAGGGGTACAATGACATCCTTGGATCTGGATGTGAATCCCTTCATGATAAGGTGTGCAAGGTAGAATGTTTTTCTAACCACTTTGGCAACGTGGGTGTCAAATGAGAGGTCGCTGTCGACTTGGGTCTCTAGGTCTCTGATTATTTTTTCTGTACTCAGTGGGTTGCTGTCTATGTGATAATTTGTGGGTACTTTGTTTTTCCCAAAGGGGATGGCTATACATTTTTTGGCATTTAGTTAAAGGCCATGACTCCGGCACCAGTTGTCCGTTTCTGTGAGGCCTTTTTGTAGGATGTATGTGTCCGCTGGTGTATCGACTATGGCGCCTAGTTTGCAGTCATCTGTGAACTTTGTCAGCCACAACCCTCCCATGTTTGCTTTAACATCTGAGAAATAAATGCCTAACAAGAGGGGTCCCAGGACAGATCCATGTGGGACACCACTTGTGACTGGCTTTGAGTCTGACATTGCGCCAGCGATTTTAACTTTATGGGTTCTATCCTTTAGCCAGTTTGCAACCCATCTAGTGACATAAGGGTTTACGTTTAAGCTGTTGAGCTTATCTATGATGCCTGAGTGGGATATTGTGTCGAAGGCCTTAGCCAAGTCCAGGTAGGCTGTATGGACTGCTTTGCCCTCATCAATGGATCTAGTGACTGTTTCGAAAAAGTCATCCAGGTTCAAAAGGCAGGATCTGCCCTTTACAAAGCCGAACTGGGTGGGGTCAAGTGTCTGTAGGTCCCCTATGTCTCTGTTTGAGTTCCATAATGATTCTTTCCGTAGCTTTGCAGACCAGGCTGGTTAAGCTTATGGGGCGGTAGTTCCCAGGTTCTGTAGAGGTACCCCCTTTGTGGAGTGGACCACTGTTGCTGTACACCAGTGTTCAGGTACATATCCTGTAGTAAGACTAAGGTTAAATAGCATTTTTATGTGCAGGTTTAGCTCCTCTTGGAGTTCACGTAGCACGCAACCCGGGATACCGTCAGGTCCCATTGATGCTGTGTTTTTAGCTTTGTTGAGGGCGGTTCTCACTTGGACATCTGAGATGACAGGGAGATTACATTCAGCTGGGATAAGTATTTCTTCTTTTGGGGGTGAGGGAGGGGAGAAATTTGCACTGAACCTGTCAGCCAGAATGTTGGCAATATCTGTGGGTTCAGTGTATTTTTTGTTGTTGTGAACTAACTCTGAGCACATCTGAGGGTTTCCGCCCAGGTTTCTAACATAGCTGAAGAAGGCTTTGTGGTTGTCTTTAGTGTCCTTAGCGATTTTTCTCTCAAAGTTGGCCTTGGATGTTTTTATGAGAGAAAGTAATTTTCTGCTAATGTTGATCAGAGATGTCTTCCCTTTATGGGATTTTGCTCTGTCGTGCAGTAGCTTCCTTCTTTTGGTATACAGTTTGTTAATGGCTGAGGTCCACCAGACAGGACGCTTGCCTTTGGTGGAGAGGGACTTGGATTTGTTTGGGATTGCATGATCCATGCATTCTTGGAGATGTCCATAGAAAGCATTTGTGAAGGATTCGGCATTGTGGGGTGTGGTATCCACTGGCCCAGTGGGCTTAAAGGATACCATCTCAGTCTTAAGAAGAGTGAAGTCTGCTTTTCAGAAGTTTTTCACTGTGGTCTTTTGTGCTGGGGGGTGGAGGTGGGATATGAATATCCAGGGTGATTAGTTTGTGGTCAGATCTCACTAGTGAGGGGTATACCTCCGGTGTGGAGCATTTTGTCCCCATGTTTGTGATGATCAAGTCTAGTATATTATCTCCCCTAGTGGGAGAGGTGACTAGTTGTTCCAGTGCATTTGAATTTATGAATTCCAGGAACCTTTGGGCTAGGGTGTTAGGGCTAGAATAATGTACCCAATCTATGTTTGGGTAGTTGAAGTCTCCCAGTATGATGGTATTTTGTGATACATTCATATCCTCCAATGTCTTCAGGAAGGCTGAGTGGGGTTCTTGAGATTGGGAGGGTGGTCTGTAACATGCTACCAGTTGTATAGCAGTTTTGCCTATGGTTAGTTGCACCTGTATGGTCTCTGATGCTTCATGTGTTGCTACTAACCTGGAGGTGGGTGGCCTTGATGAATATGGACACTCCCCTCCTTTGTGGTTCGCCCGGGTTTTGGGGCCAAAAAGCATGATACGAGGTATAGCCTGGTAGTGCTGGGGTGCACTCAGGAGCCTTGAACCAGGTTTCAGTTACTGCACAGACGTCGATGTTCTCCATACTGAGGAGTGCATCGAGTGCCTGCATCTTGAGATTTAGACTTCTGGCGTTGAGCAGCATTACCCTTAATTTTTTCCATTTTGTTTTCTAAGGAGGTGGGTTTGTCTTTTGAGCCTTGCCTAAAAATGGCACTATGGGGGTGGCAAGAGCCTTAGCCAATATCCGGAAGCCCAGTGGTGACAGGTGCAAGCCGTCCCTTGCGAAGCAGCGTGGCTTGTCCAACATGTCATCCCAGGCAGACAGACATTGGATCCCCTTAGAATGACACCAGTACTTGAGCCATTTATTAAAGCTGATCATCTTGTCTTTGTATTGTGGCATCATTCTTGGTGAGGGCAAGATGCTGCTTAGGGTCAGGGTCATACCAGCCTGGGCTACATAATCAGAGAGCTCCTCTATGTCTCTTTTCATGTAGTCCAGGGAGGTACATCTCAGGTCATTCACGCCAGCATGGACAATGACGAAGTCATATTTGTACTTGCTTAGTGCGTGTGTTATGTGGCGGATCCTAGCTCCCGATAGGCAGCTCACAGTCACCCTCTCCTTGTTCAGCCTGGTAAGCGGGACATCAGTGTGTCTGACTATAGAGTCACCTATTACTAGTGTATCAGGCATGGTGTTTGGCCTTAAGGGCTGTGATTGATTGACACACTGATTTATTGAAGTATGTGTTGCATGTGTTTTGTTTTGAGGTGGTGGATTTTTGGATGTCTGCATTGGGAGCCTCTGTTGTTTTGGTAAGTTTTTTATCAGAGCCTCCGAGTATGTCTTTGTGTTTTTATGTGTTTGGTTTGCAGTTGTGGTAGGTCTATGTGGGACTGGGTTTGTTGTGTGTGTGGTTACCATCTCATCCTGTCTGGTCATGCCAGCCCTGAGTTGAGAGAGTTCAGCCTCCAGTTTGGCTATATAGTTGCATCTCTCACATGTATTTGTGTTTGTTGGGAGGAGGAGAGGGTTGTCTGTGTACATGAGACAATTGTAGCATTGTCTCAAGATACCCAGATTAACCAGCTGAACTGGAGAGGATGCCAGTAATCTACCACTCGACATGCTAGAACAGTATAAGGGAGTGCTGTGCCTGTAAGGGAGGTGGATATTCACAGGGGGGGTAGGTGGATGTAGTGCTTACTTAGTACGAGAGTGCTTACTTAGTAGAGAAGTTTTGAGAACAAGTGCTAGGCTTATAATATAACGAGTAGCCTGATTATACCAAGAGTAGAGCTTCCTTAAGGGAAAATTTGAAGAGCACACTTGGCGGAGCCAGAAGAAGTTTAACCGGTGCTGCGCTATGCGCACAACCGCACAAAAACGCCCAGAGGCGGATTTTAAACAGGGAACTTCAAAAGAGCTAGAAATGGTCCAAAACAACCAATTACTACAGCTCTTGTGCTGAGGTCACTTCCTACAGGGACAGGTAGGCTGCTCAAGGCTCCCCACTCCCACTGGTGAGCAAAGAAACTTCCTTCTATCCAAGTAAGGTAATGGACAACACAGGAACTACACCACAGCCCCCAGAATACAGCAATGCCTGTAAACTGGTCTAAACTAGTCGAGGAGAGGCGGGAAAACAAAGATTATTTTTTTTTGTTTTGTTTGTTTTTAGATAGAAACACACAGAAAATGCAGAAACAGTGATAAATCAGTTACACAGGCTAGCACACTTTAGTGGGCAGCCTCAACAGTTAAATTAAACAAACAAACTTTCGATCAAATTCGACTAAAAAGTAACTTTAAGTGCAGATTTTAAAATAATACAGCAAACAGCTAAAAAAACAGTTTAAGCTTGTTTAGGGTAAGCTAGAGAAGCTATTCCAAGTGAAAAAACAGCAAAAATACTTAAATCCAGAAAGTAGTCGCTTTTCTGAGTTCTCTGTAGCTAGGACCACTTTTTAGAAAGTAACAGGATGTAGTCTGAGAATTAAGCCAAAACGGGAGTGGAGAAAGGAAATTCCATCAGTAGGGATGACTGCAATTAGGTGTACAGAAAATAGAAGAGGGGGCAGGAATTTACTGGAGAAAACTGCAATAATAACAGATTTGCAGTCGTAAAGGACTATTGGCAAGGGAGGCGGATTACACTTGTATCTCTTTATATTCCACCAAAAACTGCTGTTGTGGAGCTTAAACAATTTTTAGAGAAGTCATCTTTCAACAGGGAATATTATTTATAGGTGGGGACTGGAACTTGATTTGTAGTTCTGATGATGTATTAGGGGATCTGGAATGGTGTGAGTTCAGTAATAAGAAATTGTCCATAATTTACTTATTATTCCTCAAGATACAGTAGCTGTGCTGTAGTGGATAGAGTTTGTATTTCATAGGTTCATGTGTATTTAATTGAAAGCTTTGACACTCACCCAAAACGTATTTTAGATTGTCCAGTGATAAAAACTAAAGTGACAGAGTAATGAAGTAAAAATGAGACTCTGGCACTTTCCTACCTCTTTGTTAAAAGAGGCATTTAAGGAATGGATAGTGGAAATTATTCAAAAGTCATTAGAAAAGATGTACATTTCTTCAAAAAGGATAGCTAGTGAGAGGGATAAAATGATGATGGAGTTTAAAAATTGGGTAGAAATGAGTGAGAGAGAGATGGGAAAAAGTATTAGGAATGATTTAGAGGAACAAACAGAGGTTAAAGTATTCCAGAATAAAGTGAATGTGACAGAAGAGGAGGATCAGCTTCAGAGTACTAAAGGGAAAATAAAGGAGTGTTTGGTTAATATGCATGAATTTAGAAAAGTTGCTGTTAAGCAACTATTTTTGATAACTAGAGAGCCATATCATTTAGAACAACAATTTACACAACAAGGGTAGAAAGCGTTGTCACCAAACTGTGGGAATTTGTGACAAGAAAAATAATCAGAGATCCTTTAGAGATATTAGAAATATTTCAGAATGTTTTTGAAATGTTTTCTAACACAGAGGAATATGAAACCTAGAAAATGACACACATGGAAATGTTTATAGAAGACTTAATTATGCCAAGGTTAGAGGAAGATAAGGTTCACCAATTAATAGCTATGATAAAACACAAGATTAAAAAAATGTGATGAATCAGTCAGCAGAGAAGTATCGATAAACGAATGGTATTCCTTTGAAAGCTTTGAAATTAGGAAGGAAGAATGTGATAAAAGATTTGGAAAGTTTTGTTTAACAGTATTTTATTATTTTTCCCAGAGAGGGTAAAGACCCTTTAAACCCAGCTCTGTATAGGTCCATTTCAGTTTTAAGCCCTGGTATAATGTGTTTGTACTAGCTAAAAGAACAGCAAAGTTGTTGCCAAAGTTAACAGATATGGTTCAGTGTGGTTTTGTGAAGGTGTGCAAACATTTGACAAACTTAATTTGAACATTGATGATCTAGAAGGAAGCAGAATGTAAGAATATACTACTGTTGTCGGTAGGTCTTGAAATAATTTGATAGTGTCAGTTGGGATGATGATCTTTGAGTTTCACTGTTGCAGTCATTACATTTGGGTTATTTGCTTTGCAGTAGCCCTCAGTCGGCCTGATTAACAAAGTCTAGGGTCCTGCATCAGTTGCTGTCCCTTCTTCCATGACGTCAGGTCGTCAGGGGTATAAAACATGCAGCCGATGCCATTACATCAGCCTTTCTTGCCGTGCAGTGCCCGAAGCAGAAGCAGTTCGCAAGTGCCAGTCAGCCAACTCCTGAAATTTTTGTTTTCGAGTTTCAGAACCGAAGTCTTCAACTAAAGCTAAGTACCCCGTTGGGTAAACTTTTTCTTGCTCCTTACCAGTGTCAGTAAAAGTTAATAATTGCATTACTTGTGGAAAGCAAATACCTCACAAAGATTTTCATTCGTACTATATTCCTTGCCTAGGCCCTGACCACGACGTACCTTGCTGTAGGTTTTGTGCTTTATTTAATCAGCACACTATCCATCGTCGGTATATTTTTTGCCTCTAAATATTTCTGTTCTCGGTTTAATTATCCAGAAATGTCATCGGTTAGCCATATGACTACCGGGATTCTGAAAAAATGTAAAGATAAAGACAGAGACAGGCCGCCGAGGTCCAAAACTGCCGACAACGCTTCTCCTAAGCCAGTCGCCAGTTCGCCGGTACTCAGTGAGGCGATTTCGCAGCCTCTGATACCCACTACTTCTGGCTCGCAGGCTTCTACTGAGACCTACTCGGAGTCCAGTATGCCACAAGATGCTTCAACTGTGGACCTGTGGATGTCTCTACCTTGGATGGGTCCGGAGCCGCTCTGCAGGCACCAGCTTCTGAGGGTATATTCAGGCCTACGGACTTGCATATTAAACCAATGCCTCCATCTTCATTTAGGCCAAAATCTCGAACCATGCCTAAGAAACTGATGCCCAGACCGTATGTTCAGGCCACTAGGCCTAAAAAACAAATAAGAATGGCTGAAGATCTTATTACTCTAATCAGGGGAAGCCAACATCCCCCTTCTAAGAGACCTAGGACTGAAAATGTTTATGAATTTTCTGAGCAGGATTCTGATTTTTTTTTATTCTTCTGATGATGTGGATTTGCCCTTATCTACTTATGAGGATTCTGATGCAGAGGACTCTATTCCTTCTGCTTCCCCTCAAGAGGATTTTTCTTTTGGTGACACCTTACATACTCTAAGGGAACATTTCCACTGGGAAAGCCAGGATTTTTCTGATTCAAAGAAGAGGCTTAGGGATTTCTTACTTCTGCCTCAGCATAGGCCTTTAGCTATACCTACTGTACTGGACATTGTTGATGATGCCTTTTAAGAATCTAATTTGGCTCCTGATTCTTTGCCTCCTGCTCCCAGAAAATCTGACCGATATTACAGGATTCCTGATTCTCACAGGTTCCTTTTTAAAAATCCTATTGCGGATCCATAGACTATTTCACAGGGACCCAAGGGCATTAAGGCTTCTACTACTAAAAATCCTACCCCCTCTGATAGAGACTCCAGGGCACTGGATAGATGGGGTAAGAAGGTTTACACTTCTGCAACCTTGGCCATTAGGACTTTAAACTGCCAGTTTCATATGTTAAAGTATTAACAACATGTTATTGGAGTGCTTAAACAGAAAATGATGTTGATTCCTGACTATGCAGAACATAAAGAATTACAGGATTTAATGCATTCTGCGGAACATGTTGGAAAACATACTTTGCAATGTGGATTTGATTCATTAGAGGCATCTTGCAGGGCTGCTGTTACTGGGTCTGTGCTCAGAAGGCATGCTTGGCTTAAGGAGCAATCTTTGCCTGATCATGTTAAAGCTAAATTGTTGGATGCTCCCTTAAATCAGGACCCCCTGTTTGGCAACAAGGCTGAGGAAGTTCTTAAAAGGATGGTAGCTAAAGCTAAATCTATGCAGACAGACAAAAATTTCTTACAAGTTCAGCCTCCTAGGTGTAGTAGACACTGGCCCTCTAAGAATTGGTCCTTTCCGGCCCCTTCCAGGTCTTCTCAAACCAAAACCAGACACAGCAGAATCCCCAGGTTTCAGTCCCAAGGGACACACAAGACTAAGCAGTGGGGGGTTTCCACACCCAAATCTGGGAGTAGTAAGACTCCTCCCTATGGAAAACTATCTCAATGACTTGTTTTTAAAATTTCCAAGCACTTCCCAACTGAATGCTCCTTTAGGCGGAAAGATTGGTCTGCAGGCCAAAAACTGGGAACTCATTACCCAGGACAAATGGGTTTTAAAAATAGTGTCCCAAGGATACAGATTTCTCTTCCACACGTTACCAACTCCAAGCAGGTGGCCAGATCTACCCCCAAACAGTGGGCGGAGGCCCAAAATCAAGTACTCTCTCTCTTAAACATGGAGGCTATTCAGTTGGTACCAGAAGAGGAAAAGGGACAAGGTTTCTATTCAAGACTCTTCCTGGTACCCAGAAAAGGCAATACATGGTGTCCAGTCCTGGACCTTTCTACTCTAAACACCTTCCTGGTGATTCCAAAATTCAAAATGCTGACACTTCACCAGCTGCTTCCTATGCTAGTCAAAGATGCATGGTTAGCAACACTAGACTTAAAAGAAGCATACCTGCACATACCTATCAGGTAGTCTTGCAGAAGTTACCTACGCTTCAAAGCAGGCTACATGCACTATCAGTGCTCTGTACTGTCCTTTGGCTTATCTACTGCACCCAGGGTATTCACAAAGTGCCTAGCTCCAGTCATTGCATTTTGCAGGCAAAAAAATATTCAAATAAACCCATACCTGGATGATTGTCTAATTCAGGCAGAAAGCCAAGACATATTTTTGAATCATCTGGCCTTTGTTCAAAGTGTACTGACTTGTCTGGGGTACACCATAAATGAAAAGAAATCACACCTGGTACCCTGTCAACAAATTACATTCCTGGGAGCAAGCTTGAATACAACTTCCCAGATGGTTTTCCTCACGCCAGAGAAACAGATTCATTTGACAACCTACTTCAAACAAGTGGCCACAAAAACCCAGCTATCTGCAAGTCAAATTCTGCAAGCCTTGGGGTTCATGGCCTCCTGCATTTTTCTAATTCCATATGCAAGGCTGCATATGAGGAAACTACAGTGGTATTTCAAAAGCCTATGGTGTCAACATTCACAGGATCTAGAAGCAAGGATTCCAGTCATACCTTGCCTACGCCTAGAGTTCCTTTGGTGGGCAGAGGCCTGCCACCAAAACAGGGGACTACCATTCACACTACCCCCTGCCACCCAAATTTTAACAACAGACGCATCAGACTATGCATGGGGGGCTCACCTGGCAGGGAAGTGCATTCAGGGCAAATGGAACCCAAGTCAAATGCACCTGCACATAAATCAAAAGGAAATGTTAGCTGTACAGAATGCACTGACAACCTTCAAGGACCACATTCTTCCAGGACAACTAATGGTAAAGACGGACAACACCACTGTGATGTGGTACATAAACAAGTAGGGGGGGCTACTCATTCTTACCCCCCTCTGCAGACTAGCCATGGCATTGTGGAACACAGCCTTGAGCTACCAAGTGAATCTACAAGCTCAATTCCTGCCAGGAAAACTAGATATACTGGCAGACGGACTAAGCAGAAATCTCATGGACCCACATGAGTGGAAATGAGAGCCAAGGATTTTCAACATATTGACAGGCAAATGGGGGAGCCCAGATATAGACCTGTTTGCCTCCCCCCGGAACCATTAATTGGACTAATTTTGCACAATGATTCCCCACCAGCTAGCTTACAAAGTGGATGCTCTATCCTTCAGTTGGAAAAACCTGTCAGTTTATGCCTTTCCTCCTCTGCCTCTGCTCTCCAAAGTACCATTAAAGATCAAACAGGACAAGCCAAGGACGATTTTAATTGCACCAGACTGGCCTCTCCAACACTGGCGCACCCACTATTGCGCAGTGTGTCACACTTGCCTCCATGGCACCTGCCTCAGACTCCTTCCCTGTTGTCTCAGCAGGAGAACCAGATTCTGCACCCTCAGCTGCAAACCCTGAACCTAGCAGCCTGGCTAATTACCTAATCTCCCCTTTACCATCCCTCAGTTAATCAGTGATGGATATCATTTTAGAGGCAAGGAGGACCAGTACCAGAAACACTTATGCTGCAAAATGGAAAAGATTTTGTGCCTGGAACCAATCTCAAGGAATGAATGCAGCAGTGCCTAGTTTACCTCAGATTCTACAATACTTGACTGAGATGCATCATAAGTGCCTGTCCTTTTCCTCCATCAAAATTCATGCCTCAGCCATTTCAGCTCATTGTAGCACGAAGCCTCCCCTCTTCTGTCACCCACTGCTCAAGCAGTTCCTCAGAGGGGCCAAAAACTTAAGGCCACCCAGGAGAGCTCCAACTCCAGCCTAGAATCTTAACTTTGTCTTGGAGAAACTCACTCTTCCTCCTTTCGAGCCAGCTGCTACTGCAGATTTAAAATTTATTTCCTGGAAAACAGCTTTCCTTTTAGCTATCACTTCTGCAAGAAGGGTATCTGAATTTTACAGGCCCTTATGGCGGTGGAATCTTTCATCATCTTTCATGCGGACAGGGTGTCCCTCAGAACCAATCCCTCCTTCATGCCCAAGGTGGTATCCAGTGTGGCTCTTAATCAGTCCATTCATTTGCCTACCTTCTTTCCTAACCAACAGAACAAAGGGGAACGGATACTGCACTCTTTAGATGTACACAGACAGCTTAGATTCTACTTGGACAGGACTAAACCTCAAAGGAAATCTGAACAACTGCTGGTGGCATTTGCTGCAAGGACAGAGGGGAAAGCCATTTTAAAACAAACTGTTTCAAAATGGATAGGCCACTGCATTCGTTTCTGCTATAAGCACCATGGAAAACCTATCCGACAGGGCATCAGACCCCATTCAACCAGGGCTGCATCACCTCTACAGCCTTTCTTAGGGGCGTCCCTACTAGGGACATCCTAGAAGCTGCTACCTGGAGTTCTGTACATACTTTCACCAAGCATTATCATTTGCCAATTTTCTCTAAATCCAGAGCTGGTTTTACTACTGCAGTCTTGCAGGGCCTTATAGCTGGTCCTAATTCTAGTTAGATTCCTCCTCCCTACCTTAGCTTTGGGAATCTACCCAAATGTAATGACTGCAACAGTGAAACACGAAGAACATAGTACAGTTGTGTACACTTACCATAAATGTTGATGTTTGAGTGTATTCACTGTTGCAGTCCTGGTTACCCTCCCTCCAGCCCCTTTCTTCTTTTGGCTGTACCTCTACTCTCATTTACTATGCTCAAAAAGCTTTTTGATGTATTTGTGTTTTTGTTGGAGGTATATCCTTGTATTTATAGATTTAATTGCTTCCCATTAAGGGGGCACCTGACATCTGGGGCAAGAAAAACTGATGTAATGGCGTCTGCTGCATGTTTTATACCCCTAATGACCTGACGTCATGGAAGAAGGGACAGCAACTGACGCAGGACCCAAGACTTTGTTAATGAGGCCGACTGAGGGCTACTGCAAAGCAGATAACCCAAATGTAATGACTGCAACAGTGAATACACTCTAACATCTACATTTATGGTAAGTGTACACAACTGTACTTTATGACTAGGGCAGTGAAAGCACTTGCACTCCCTGGTATAGAAATAAGGTTATTTAGGAGGATATATGAAGGGTCAGATGCAAGACTTTGAGGTTGGAAGGGTTTCTTTCTGACAAGCTGTGTTTGTGGAACCAGGCAGGGATGTTCTCTTTTCCTTTATTTGTTTTATATTTAGAGCCATTGGTGAAGAAAATAAGGCAGTCACAAATTCAAGGGTATAACTAGTGTGGTAATCAAGAAAAGTTACCTTTGTTTGCAGATGGTATCATTTTGTACTAGATAATTCCAGAAAAGGACATTTTGATGTTGTGGAATATTTTAAGATAGTTTCAAGTCTTTTCAGGATATAGAATTGGTGAAGTTTAAACAAAAGCTATAGAAATAAACTGCGTAGCCATACATGATTTTTTTTAAAAACAAGAAACATCTTTATTAACTTTATCATGTATGACATAGGCAGTCTTACATTTATATAAAGGAAAACAAACTGTATTGATAGAATTCCATTTGCAGACATATAGCGGATATAAAAAGTGTACACACCCCTGTTAAAATGCCAGGTTTCTGTGATACAAAAAATGGGACCGCAGTAAATGATTTCAAAACTTTTCCCACCTTTAATGTGACCTATAACCTATACAATTCAGTTGAAAAACAAACAAATCTGTAAGGGGAAAAATGTAAAAAAGTAAAGTACAGTTAGCTGATTCTATAAGTGGAAGAAACAGTGCTACTGGAAATTAAAGTCGAAGAGCTGAGAATTGCTTCTAAAACATGGATTAACAATCCTTGGAGGAAAATTCTTTCCCTTATTGAGACATTAAAAGTGGACATTGATTCTTATTGTGTAACCTAAATATATTCACAGATTGTTTTTTCTATCTATTCTCTTTTTTTTTTTTTTTTCAGGCCATTTGTAAATATTGTATATAAAATGTTATATCTTCTAGAAAGATTAATGTAATTCTAATTATTGTTATATTTGGAAAATAAAAAAAATTTTGAAAGACTAAAAAATGCTGTGGCAAATATGACATGGTTTGGCACACTTGTTTACCATTACATAGTTTAGTTTCATTATTTTATTTTAGAAAGCTTTTAATGACTGGGATTTCTCTGTCTACTGCTGACCAAACTCCATATAAATGTCACTTTGTATAAGCTTGCTTTACCATTTGCAGTGTCATTGACTCCGTGTTTAACTCTCTAAAATGGGCTTTGTTGCAGCACACTTGGTCTTATGGCAGCATCTGTATTTTTTGTACCTCATGCAGCATTTCACATAGGGTTTTGCAGTGGTCTTAGTTAACAGATGCATTGAACATACCGTTCATGTTTCCTCAGTTTGCAGAAAACATTAAATGCGGAAGTTGAAGTCTCCCATGGTTTCAACAGGAAGACCATTTACTCTGCCCCTCCCCAAGGCCATAGTGATCATGGATACCACCTCTTTGGGGTTTGGGAGGCATTTTGAAAGGAGAATGGCCCAGGCTATGTGGACATTCCTGGAAGTCAGCCCTGCGTAATGTGCCGGAGATCAGGGCAGTCCTCCTAGTATTGCCACCTTCCATGAGTGCCTTCCAAAGGGCAGAATTTTTATACACTCAGACAGTATATCAGTACTCTGGTATATCAAAAAATAGGGAAGGGACCAGGTCTCACAGTCTATGTTGAGATGCCAGGAGAGTGTGTCATTGGGCAATGTTGTTTCAGCACTTTCTTGTCCAGTGCACATTCTAGGTCAGACCAGTTATTTTTTAGACAGGTTCAGTAGACTGATCCTGAAGCATCACAAGTGGTCTTTCAATCCATCACTAGCACAGATAGTATTTCGCTACTGGGGCCAACCTTGCTACAGTCTATATTCGTCTCCTAACAATACCAAATGACGCAAGTATTTCTCTCTCCTTCCCCCTTCCCCCACAGGGACACTCGGCCAGCGATGCCCAGATTTTTCAGAAACCACCTGGACCCTATGCCTTTCCACTTCTTCCTTTAATGATGACATTTCTTCAGAAGGCATCTCTGTTCAAAGCTTCAGTAATCCTTATAGCCTCTTTTTGGTCAAGACAAATTTGGTTACCTTTGCTATGGACTCAATTCAAGGAGTAGAACCAGCTTCTAGAGCTGCAACTTAATTCCCTTTCCTGTGAGCCTCACCCTGACAGTCACTCCCTTAAGTTAACCAAATTGTTTCTCTAATTACATCGATGGCTGTAGATCCAGCCCATTCCATTAGAGTCTCTTATTTTATTTTGCATGTCTTAACTGGGAAGTCCGATTGAGCAAACATAGCTTATTTACAGCAGAGGTCCTATGAGAAAAGCTCAAACAATTATGAGTACAACAACGCTATCAAAGAGTTACATAAACCGTTACAACAAAAAACACCAAAAGTACATTAGTTTGCTGTCATCCTCAGAATCTAACAAACTTAAAGAACAAATGGACATTGTTTTCCATCTTGGCTTTTCTTCAGGGCTTGGATTCCTTCTTTAATCTCATCTTCTCAGTTTTACATCTCATCCCTATTTGATTCTGGCCCCAGCCATTCTACCTTAAGGACCAGTTGGCTACCATCTCTCACTTTACTAGAAGTATTTCATCTTCTCTGGCAGCTGAAAAGTCTATAAAACATTTTTTAAGGGCACCTTTCTCCTCCATCCCCCCCCCCCCATTTTATAGGCCCAACTACCCATGGGGCATGAACATTGTGCTGGAAGCATTGACGTGTCCTGCATTTGAGCCAGAGTCTTCTGCTGACATAAAATTTTTTATTTGAAAGATATTGTTTCTGATATCTGTCTTTTCTGCTAGAAGGATCTTGGAGTTACATGTGCTGTCCTCATCCCCTTCATATCTGAGTTTTTTCAAAGAAAGTGTATCCACTTAGAACAAATCCGTCCTTTGTGCCCAGGATTACTTCAGAATTTTCTCTTAACAAATCTTGCACTTCCCAGTACATTTCCTCAACTACTCCAACAAAAGGGGTGCTTGATGCACACCTTAGTTTTTCACAGATCTTTGTTTCTATTTCCACCAAATGAAAACATTCTGGAAGGACAGTAAGTAATCTGTTTGTTTCTTAAGTGGGGCCTCAAAGTCTGCAAATTAACATTGCACAGATAGTATTACATTTGTATAGCAATCTAAACAACAAGTCGTTGCTGGTAAAGCCAAAGACGACTTTTACAGCCTTCCTGAAGAATTCTTCATTCAGCGATACTTGTGCAGCTGCCACTTGGACTACTTTGCACACCTTCTCTAAACATTATAAACTGAGCATCTTCTCCAGATCTATGTTCTTCTTTGGGTACCAAACTTAATGGCATATTGTTATGATTCCATTTCAGGAATGCAGATAGCGAGGGAATGTGTCTCATAATTTGTAGTGGATGGATGATAGAAAATAAGATACAGGAATTATGTACGTACTGTGATGCTGGATCTTTTATTTTCCCTACTTCATCCACTTTGATAACCTGTCTTCCATTCCCCTACCAGATTGTCGAAGCCTCTGTTACCAAGCAGACATAATAGACCTACTTTGAAGTCCATCCTTTTTTCACTACCATCTTAACAAACATTTTTGGCTCACTCTCAGGAGATTGCCCAGCAAGCTGATCTGAGGAAATGTAGGGTAGAGGTGCATGATGGAAGTAGGCATGGAGCTTGAGTGTTTGATTAAGTGAACAGCTGCCAGATTGGATCCTTCTAACGTTGAATATTCCCTAAATCAAACTAGATGGACTGGGGATAATAAAAAAAATAACATTTTGGTAAGTGCATAACACTTCTGTTTACTTCACTTCTGCAGTCCACTTTTGATTCCATCAAAGATTGCAAAAGACAATGCTGTTACCCTGATTCATGTTTAACTGTTTTTACTTTTGATGTTTAACTTCCTTATTATTTATGAAAGTGCCACCGAGTAGTTAAATAATATGACAATCATACCATAAATTAAGATGCAGCATCTTGGTTATGTACATAAAACCCGTATCACAGTTTTGTTACTCTGTAACAGAGGGAAAGTCCCATTCTGTCCCATCAGGGTAAAACTTTAGGCCTATTTACTGCTTATTCCTACCTCTGTCATCTAGGTGCCAGGTCCACTACTCACTCTAGGGTCACATGCATTATGGTCAGGGCTGAAACCTCTGAAATCAACTAATGCATTGAGTTAAAGATTTGTGACAAACGAGGTATGTCTGTCTTGGAAAGCTGTTCATTGTAGATAATAGTTGGTGAGAAGATAGGGTTTGGATTAAAAGGGGGGGCAAATGGGATATTTGCTTTGGTCCCCCTTCTTATATAGGCCTCCTACTGCTTTGACAGTGATCAGAAACAGTCTGATATCACCCACTCACCTTGCATGCATATTTCAAAACTTTTCAGCAACGTGTTTTGAATTCCTTGCTGGTTGTGAAATGATTACCTTGGAAAGTGTGGTGTTATGATTCCCAAGATTGACTGAACTTGATCCTGTCCTAAGTGGAACAAACTGCCACTTCCTACTCTGTTTTGGAGGCTAAACTGCACTAGATGCATGCCAGAGTGAGACTGAGATAAATTCGTTCATTAAGGTGTTGGAACATCACTTCAGTCAAGAATAATTTTTATCTCTCATTAGTAAGCTTTCATGGACTGCGGTGGTGGTGCTGCGGTAGCGTTGTCGCCTCACAGTAAGACGTTGTCCTGTTCGATTCTCAGCTAGAGCATCTTCTGTGTGGAGACATGCGTGAATGGGCGTACCTTCGTTGAAGGTTGTGCGTCAGGGCCGGCAACTGGGCACGTAAAAATCTACTGCCAATCATTAGCGGACCGGAGTTCCGCTGTGGCGACCCCTGACCGGGAAAAGCCGAAAGACGCAACAAGTAAGCTTTCATGGACCCCTCACATTGCAAGCTGTACACAGTTTGTCTGTTTTGTGTGTGTGCTTGCTCATGTGTGTGTATATATATATGAATGTATACACATACACTTTTGAGTGGATAGACATTTAACGTAGTATGTTATCAAATATCAAAAATTAAACAGAAATACTTCCCATAAATGTTACTCTCGTGATGGGCAATAGTTATTAACTGAAAGCAAGGTTGTCTAAGCAGCTGTTAAATTGTTCCCTGCTGTACCTTACCCAAAACAGACCTGCTGCAGGGTGCTGTAGACCTCACAATAGTGGATTTTTGACATGCTTACAAGAATTCAGACCCCATCATTCTTTTATCATATATAGCATCTTTCAAAAATGTGCAGTTATAGACTGTGGCTGTTCTATACTTTTATGGCCATTTAGACACTTAAAATTGCATGTGTACATTGCCACACTGCTGTGTTGTGCTGTACTTATCTTCTGTCACATTTTCATCAGATGATGTACTTATCCTGTTCAGAGGTCATCTGACTGATTATACAGGGCCACATGATATACTTGTTCATTGGTCCCATTACCGATACTTTGACTCGTGTGGTCCTGACTTGCCTTGCAATTAATATGACTGTGAGAGGAGATAAGGGATGATACAGCAGCACACATTTTGATTTAAGTGGGGAATTGTGTCATTGGGAGCATACCTTTCAACTGTCCAGATTTTCACAGAATGTCCAGATTTTTGCTTCATATTTTTTTATCTGTTCCTCACAAAATTTGTGGTTTTCTGAAAAATCACTGGGATGATCTGAGGATTGAAGTCACCAAATAATGAAATATATTTGAGTTTCAGACTTCAAATCCTTCAGAAAACGTATGTTAACACAAACCGTGTTACTTTAGCAACTTTCTAAGTTTATAAGATCTGTATTTAAAATGTCTCTCTATTTTGGAGCTTTTGGCCCCCCCATTCTGCCAGGCTTTGTCCCGCTTTCTTGCACTATGAGGTTAAGAGGTATGACTGAGGACATTCTCTGCTTTTTTTTGGTGGTGTGGCCCTAAATTACCTGCTAGATGTAAGGTTTCGGTTTACTTCAAAATGTATGACTTTGGCTTTACTGAGGTTTAAACCGGTTATTTTGATATCTAGCTGTGTGGACTTCTTGCCACCTTCTTGGCAAAGATCAAATGTAGAGATGTCAAATCAAATTCAGGCTGATTGGTTATCGAGTCTTTAGTGTAGAAAATGCTTTTGAGGGAAAGGAGGTGTAGTTGTAGAATATGAACATAACTGTAGTATGAAGCCAGGATCAGATCATTGGTAAACTCCAGAATGGTGAGGGTGGTGACGAGAAGTTTGTCAGGACTCTAACAGTGTTTTTAATATGGTAAGGTAGGGAATCATGGCATTAGCAACTGATGAATGCAGTTAAAACCTTGTTTCTGTAGATGATTTGCAAAGCCCTTTTAAAGTTTACTATCCTAAAAAAAAAAAACTTAATTGTCACAGTACATTGTTAGAATGGATAATCAGGCATATCTTCACTTCTCCTTTGTCAGGATAATCATAGAGCTGCTCTTCTCACAGCATATTAAGTGTAGATAAGTTATAAATGTCAAGAATTCATATTCTTTACTGCATCTTGGAAAAATAAAATTTAATTTGCATTAATGTTATCTTTATGGTTTGTTTAGGTTTTTGCTTGGGGAGATAATGACCATGGACAGCAAGGAAATGGAAGCACCACAGTGAACAGGAAGCCCACTTTAGTGCAAGGACTGGAAGGACAGAAGATCACTCGTGTTGCATGTGGATCTTCACACAGTGTTGCCTGGACTACAGTTGACATAGCAACACCATCAGTGCATGAACCTGTTCTTTTTCAGACTGCAAGGGATTCTCTGGGAGCCTCATATTTAGGTAATGTTTTGCATAAGTTTTATTAGAAGTTGGTGTTATTGCCCAGATATTAGAAGGACACGTTCCTCTGTAAATTAAACATAGTTTTTTTTTTCATCCATATGTCTGATGGGGTCTGTAGTAGTTCGCTGTTTCTTTTCAGCAAACACTGATTCATCAACCCTCATTGAGTGAAAATCACTTCCATGATTCGCTAAATACTCCTAGGGCAAAGAAGTACTTGCCTCGCAGCACAACTTTGCCCTTTTCTCCACTATATTGTGATCTCAGAGTTGGTATATATAGTTAGGGGGTGTGGGGGTACAGCCGCCCCACTTGGGTGAGTTTGATTTAGCTAGATGTGGGTCTGTTGTGCTGCAGGGCAAGTATTTCTTTGGCCTGGGAGTATTCAGCAAACCACAAAAGTGATTTTCCCTGAATGAGGGTCGATGAATCCGTGTTCGCTGAAAAGACATTTTTCGAACTAATATAAGCTCGTCTGATGCACCTTTGCTGGATTATTTTAATACATGTGTAGTCTAGTCTGTCCTAGGTAGTGATCAGGGAAAAGACAGAGAGAGAGAGAGAGAGAGCAGCTGAGTTTAGTTGGAATCCATAGTACTTTGGTGATGGTGGACTATGTACTTTGTACTGGTATTCAAACTATTGTAAATCACATCAGAGTGTATTTGTTGTATTTGTTATGATAACTTTTCACTTCGCTTTATTTTTACACTTCCCTTTCTTTCTTAGCTTACTTCTCAAAGAATCTTTATGAAGATCATTACAGCTGCTCCTTCCACTTGTATTTGTGAGCTGATTTTAAAGTTACTGGCTTGTTTTAAGGGCCATCCCTGTTCTCTGCTTAGAAGAACCAGTTTATTGGCAGTAAACAGGTGTCACTGTTATTAAAAGTGAGATGTGCCTGTCTAAGTAGGCCGTTACCTCTTACTACATCACTAGTAAAAATTGTAGCTCATTTTTCATTTTATTTATTTTATTTTACATTTGTTTACCGGGAAAGTCCGACTGGACACAGGTCCATTGTCAGCGGAGGCCTGGGGAGAAAAGCTCTAAAATGCAATTACAATACATTAGAGAAAAAATAAATAAAGCAAACATATTAGAAATATTGTATGAATACACAGTGAAGTAGAGATTAACTATTCATAAAAGTAGACAAGTAGTGACTTATATAATATATATTAAAGCACACTATTGTTTAAGACATTCGGTAATGTGTGCTGGTTTAGTAGAGAGAGTTATTAGTTCTGCAAGTTAAGTTTGGTAAAGGGAGTTATTAGTTCTGTAAGTTAAGTATCAACAAGTTAACGTTCTTACAGGGTAAACAGTTTGTTCTTAACAGTATCCATGCAGCAATCATTTGCGATTGGATTAACCTGGGAATGGCATGAGCAAAGCCAGTTGTTTACATAGTGGGTTTTTAGGAGTTTTTTTTATTTGAATAATGGAGGTGGTAGAAGTTATTTGGCTTGGTAGTGAGTTCCAGATTTTGGCAGTGTAATAGGCAAAGAGGGCTTTGCCAGCATTGTTTGTATGTTTGATGACAGTTATGAGGTTCTGGTTACTAGATCTTAAGGCTCTTGAGGTAGTTTGGGGCTGAATTAGATGCTGGAGTGCTGGGGTTGTATCAGGAAGGTAGTAGAGCTTGTGTGCTATAGAGAGTTGATTGAGAAGAAGTATTTGAGGCAACTCAAGCCAGTTGAGCTGCTTAAGGGATAGATAGTGATGAGACCTATAAGAAGTTTCAGTAGCAAACTTGGTAATCCTGTTATAACAAGATTCCATTTTATTTAGATTTGTTTGGCGGAGATTAGTTAAGATAGGGGAGGCATAGAGAAGGATGGATAGGAGATCAGTCCTTGCAATAGTATGTTTAGTGATAAACTGTTTGTTCCTATAGAGGAGTCCAATCTTTTTGTTAACTTTCTTGATGGTTTGTGCTATGTGGATGTCAAATATCAGGTTATTGTCGATTTCTACACCTAACAGTTTAGTGTGTGTGGTTGGAGTGATTTGAATGTTATCTTTGGAGATGATGGTGAAATCATTGTTTAGAGGAGGAGATCTACTAGGGCTGAAAAGAATTAGTTTAGTTTTTTCGGGGATTAAGAACAAGTTTTATGCTAGTTGACCAATTTTCAGCTAGAGTTAAGTTATTTTGGGTTAGGGTTTGCAGTTCAATTAAGGTGGGGGCAGCACGTATAAGGGTGGTGTCATCCGCGTGTATTCTACTGAGGCAGTGAATGAGGATGAAGAGATGTGGTTGGTAAATAGAGAGAACAGCAATAGGCTGAAGATGGATCCTTGAGGGACTCCTATGGTTACTGGTAACAGAGGGGACAATTGGTCCTGCCATAGGACTGCTTGCTGACTGCCTGATAAGTAGCTATTGAACCATGATATAGAGGAGGGGCTTATATTTAGGGTAGATAGAGGTTTCAAGAAGCAGACTATGGTTTACCATGTCAAAGGCTTTTGATAAGTTTAAGAATATGGAAGATATGAATAGACCCTTGCTTCTATGATAGTTAACTATGTTGGTGAATGATAGTGGTGCGGTGGTGGTGCTATGGGAAGGTCGAAAGCCATGCTGAGATATGGAAAGTAGATTGTTATTTTGGAGTTACTGCATTAGTTGAGTATGAACTATTCTTTCTAGTATTTTGGATAAAGGTGACAGGATTGCTACTGGTCAATAATTGGTGAGCTCTAAGGAGTTACCTCCTTTATGCAATGGAATAATATGTGATGTTTTCCGTGAGATGGGTACCTTGCATTCTGACAGTGACCTATTTATGAGAATTGAGACAGGATAGGCTATGGCTTCTGCCGATATCTGAAGGAACTCTGCTGGAAGGTTATCAGCTGCTAGTGTTGTTGGTTTAAGTTTCTTTAGGAGTTTAGAAATTACCTTAGTGGACACAGAGTGCAGAGTAAAACTGGAAGTCCTGATTTGTGTAATGTGGTGGGTCGGAGTAGTTATTTGTGTGGGTCTGTTTGTACTATTTTGATAGGATAAGATACT
Source organism: Protopterus annectens (assembly GCF_019279795.1). Classification (NCBI taxonomy): domain Eukaryota; kingdom Metazoa; phylum Chordata; order Ceratodontiformes; family Protopteridae; genus Protopterus; species Protopterus annectens. The sequence continues at coordinate 1,719,075 of NC_056735.1, read as the reverse complement.
AATTAAGGTGAGCCCGGGGGTAGGGAGGCTAAAGGTCTGGACTGTTTCGGTAAAGAATTTGTTGAATTGTGTGGGAATGTTATCCTGTTTGTTTGGTAGTACAGGGGTTGGAGTAGTGGGTTTTCCTGGGTGCAGTATATTGTTTATTGTGGCCCAGAATTTTTGAGGGCTGTGAGCATATTTTTCTTGCATGTTTTTATAGTAATTAGTTTTGTCAAGTTTAATTTGTTTTTTGGCTTTGTTGCGGAGTTCTAGATACGTTTGTCTAAAAGTAGTGGTTTTGTTTTTGTGAAATTGAATTCAGGCCTTGTCTCTTTCTTTCACTATAGTTTTGGTATCTTTTGTTAGCCATGGGGCATAGTGAGTTCTTATTCTAATGGTTCTGGAGGGTGCATGATAATTTAAGATTTTTAGGAAGGTTGTGTTAAAATACTCCACGGCTTTGTCACAAGATAGTTGTATTAGGGGAGTCCAATTGCACCTTTTTAGTGCATTGATGAAGTTAGTAGCTGTAAAGGTCTTTTTGTTACGTACAAGTCTGAGGATGGGTTGGCTGATGTGTTGGGATCTGTTCCTAATTAGGTAGGTTGGTTGATGGTCACTTTGACTATCAGGAAGACAGCCAGATTGCTGTGCAACAGTGGGGTCAGATACCAGAGTCCAGTCTAAGATGGACTGGTGTTTGGATGTTTTGTCTATTCTAGTGGGGGTGGTAATAGTTTGGGTAAACCCATGGAGGTTTATAAAGGTAGAGGGATTGTGGCTGGAACAGTTAAGCCAGTCAATATTAAATTCCCCTATTAGTATTGTTTCTTGTGGAAGGGAGTTTGAGATCCAGTTAAGCAGGCTTGCCATTATAGTAGTGTTATTGCCTGGTGTATTTGGCAAGGATTAGTTCTACATCTTTGACTTCTTGGGTATTATAATTTATTTGTTCTATGGTGAGATGATTTTGGAATAATATTGCTACACCTCCTCCCTTTTTCTCTAAGCTGTCTCTTCGTATAATATTGGATCCAGGTGCTGTGATCTCATCATTGTGGTGCTCTGGTTTAAGCCATGTTTCGGTTAGCACAGCAATATCTGGTTTGTATAGAGCTAGTAGGGCATGAAGGTCCTGAATTTTGTTAAGTATGCTTCTTACATTTATGTTTAAGAGAGTAGAGAAGAGGTAGGTCTGTGGTATAGGGGATTTAGCTGATTTGATTTTGGGTTTGTTGATGTAATTGGGTCCAGGGTTAGGGTGTATGTCTCCACAAGAGGTGAGTTTCTGGCGTAGGTGTAGATAGAGTTTGGTTAGTTTGAGAATTATTTTAGTTTGTCTTTGAGAAGAGTGAGGGATAGTTTTGACTGTCAGCTTATTGTATGAGTAAGGGAAGGATTGGGAGGAACTAAGGTCATATGGTGATATAGGAAAGTTTTTTAGTTTTATGGGATTGGTTATGGATTCTGTTTGCCATGGAGGTGGGGCACAGATATGGAGTTGGGTGTGGTAAGAGGAGAGGATGGAAAGTAAAAGTAGGGTGAAGATTGTTAATGGGTAGAATAATGCATATAGTGGCTGTGTTGGATGTTTGAAGTACATATTATTTAGTTTCAGAAAGGGTGGTGTGTGTATAAGGGTAATAAGTGCTGGGTATATTGCTTGTGTATAGTATTGCAGAGTAGGACTAGTACCCGAGTTTTCTTTTAAATATTAGGGAGTTGTTGCTTGGCCAGTAAGGGTATGAAGAGGTAAATAGTACTGTCTACAGAAAGAAGGATAGCAGAATTAGTGAGTACACAGATCTGGGGGAGATATTTGCTACTTAGCTGTAAATTAGTGATTAACCATGGTTAAAGTAAGTCTACAGTAATTTAAAAGTAGTATTGTAGGTTTGGAGAATAATAGAGTATAAACCTATTTGAACTCTTGTTTAATGTATATAATATAAATATTTTATGTGTGTGTGTATGTATATATATATATATATATATATATATATAAAATTGTAATTGAGTATCGGGTTGTGTGTTAGAGAGGCAATGGAGGAGGTTTGGATGCTATGATGGAAGCAGGGAGTACGGTGGAGAATTTTTGAGGAACGGGAAGGGGAGGAGTGTAACGGCAGGAGGAAGTAGGTGGTTAGGTATAAAGGAAATGATATGGAGGTGGGTGGGAATGGGGGTGGGAGGGGAGCAAAGTGAGCCCAAGCGCAGCGGGGCTACAACAGAAGCAGAGGAAATTCCCCTAAAAACAATCAATAAGTATAATACAAAGAATGGAGGGCAAGGTAATTATCCAATTTAGGAAGATAGGTAACAGTCCTAGCCTTGCTAGCCTGATTTTACAAGGGGGGAGTTATAATCTGCTGCAAGAATTGAGAAACTGGGATGAAAAGTACACCACACTAGATAATAAGTTGATGCAGGATTTAGGGATAGGATAAGATACTAATTAAGGTGAGCCGGAGATAGGGAGGCTAATTGAGCATGATATCATGCTCACTGCAGCTGCCCTGTACTTAGCAATAGGCTTTAGTTTAGGTAACATTAACTTTTACAGTAGTTTAGGAAGAATACGTATTTTCCATACTTTGTAGCTTTAGATAGGATGGTGATGCTGTCCGTATGACACTTTGGCCGTTCTCTTAAACGGCTCCTTTATTCCACGACTGGCACTAATATTGTGTTAGCCAAGGGGTCGAGGGGAGCAGGTCTATATTAGATCACTGAACGCTTAAAAAAGCGAATGGTGATTAATCGACCCTATGTAAGTGAAAGCTTACAATTTTGAACGGTCAGAACAGCGATTTTTTTTCCTAGGGGAAAAAAAAACGTTGTTCCAACAAAAAAAAAATAAAACACTTTAAACATTATATTAAGTGGAGGGCTTCACCCCTACTTAAATATACCAACTCCGAGACCGCACTACAGTGTCGAAAACGGCAAAGTAATGAAGTGGCCAAGCAAATTTTTTCCCAGGGAAAGAATTCACTTAAAAGCCGTTTCAATATTTTGCCGTTTCAGGCTTTTGAGTTCGACCAAGACATGTTCGAAAGAATGCATCTTCGGTCTTCTAATAGGGAACCGAGAGGAGCTAGAGAGATTAAGGGGGAGAGTAAGATGAGAAATATGTTAGGAGAACAGTGCAGAGGTTATAGTGCATCTAACTCAGTTTCACAGTACATTTGCATTTTGTCTAAGGCACAGACTCATTTAAGAGTGCAGCTTATAATATTACGTCAGCTGTATTAACTGCATCGGTGACTAAATATATCTTTAAAGAGAAATACAAATAGTCCAATAGACAGTGATATCCTCAATTCCCTTCAGATGTACTGCGAGTGTGTTACATGCTATCAAACACACACTAATAAAACATTGTTGCAAGGAGTGTACCGCAGAGTTCTAAATCATGAAACTGTGCCCAAAGCATTACATCCAATATAATCAGATGTTTTTCAGCCTATTAATTCAATGTTTCCAGTTCTAAACAGTGAAGATAGTTACTGCAGCTACACTAAGTAATAGAGACACGAGGTATGCTCTTTAGTAAAGCTGCATCACAGTAAAAAACAAACAGCAACTACTGCCACTACTTATTTATTCCAGTACCATAAAGTAACAACACAGAATGTAGTAATCGCAGATGTAGATCTAAAGCCACTATAAACAGTGCAGAGGTTAATTTTAACAAACAGAGTTTGGGCCAGGATTCCCGAGTGAGCACACTATCACAAAAGCCGTCAGGCAGGGGAGGGACGTGAGAGAGTACTAAGAATTTTTAAATTAGCGCCAAGGGATATGCAAGTATAATATAGCTTTAGGAAGGAAGTGATGTTCAAGGGAGGGGGCAGGGGGCTGCAACAGAAACAAAGGAAATGGAGGGCAAGGTAATTATCCAATTTAGGAAGGTAGGTAACAGTCCTAGCCTATGACTTCTTTGATCTTGATTTGTTTTCATTAGCCTAACATGGCTTGCTTTCTGGTCCCAGAGCCATGAAAAGTGTTCCTGAACTCCATTATTGGTATTCAGATGGTTTTAGGTTTTTTAACAGTTACTGTCCTCATACTGATCAGTCATTCATTTCTTTTATTTACTGCTTTTTGTCTTGCTTCCGTCTACTGTTTTGTGATTCATTAGCTGATATATTTGCTAATAATGTGCTAAATTCTCAATCACCACTTCTGTGCTGCAGTCATTTTTAGTGATATGACTTGAGGTTTCTTGCAATGGATAACTTTTGGAATCTCCTTTTTCTGATATTCCTAGCTTGCTGTAATGTAGAATTTTGTCTAGCTCGATGTTTGGGAGAGGGCATGTATCCATCCAGTACACATGGGGATGTCAGAAACCAGACTAGGAGGGTGCTTCTGACTCCTCATAGGTTAGTACTAGGCTAGCTGCCCTTGTGGGACATTTTAAGCCTAGCCAATTTCCCTTTTTGTGCTCAAAATAACCTGTCCCATTTGGTTATAGATTGGTCTTACCCATCTCATTGCTGATAATTATGTATTACTCTTAATAAGAATAAATGGGATCATACCATAGATACTTTGAGTGGACGCATGCATGGGATGAATCATTTAGGAGTTGCCTCTGTCCATTAGCAGTACAGGGGGCAGTCCTGGGGTAAATTTTCTATTTCCCATTCATTGATCTAAGTTCTGAGTTGCATTTGAATGTAGACATAGATGGTCTTCGTTTTATGTGGATGGGGAGTCTGTCGCACAGCAGCAATATTCTCTGCGAGCCATACCTGTCCCTCCAAACTGTTCTGTTCATATTGCAGAAAAAGTTTAGATCCCTAGACTGAACATTTCTGATGCCATTTGACTTGCTGATGAATTTTCCACTCTAATATTTGCTTTGAGTGAATAACAAACTCTTGCATTTATAACATGTCAACACATTTCACTGTTACATGGTATTGAATTTATCTTGATTTAATGATGGTATCCATGAATTATTAAGGACTGTACACATTTCTTCCAAAGGGATAGCAAGGGAGTGGGATAAAATGAAAATGGAATTTACCAATGTGGTAGAAATAAGAAAAAAAAAATGTATGGGAAAGAAGTAATATTTATTTGGAGGGGTTATCAAACATTGAAGTGTTAGAAGCCGCGGTGGTGCAGCGGTAGCTTTGTTGCCTCACAGCAAGAGGTTCTCCTGTTCGATTCTCGGCTGGAGTGCCTTCTGTGTGGAGTCTGCATGCCCTCCCCACGGTCGAGTGGTGTTCGAAAGACATGCATGAATGGACATGCCTTCGTTGAAGGTTGGGCATCGGGCTGGCAACTCAGCACCATAAAAACCTACTGCCAATCATTAGCGGACCGGAGTTCCGCTGTGGTGACCCCTAACCGGGAAAAGACAAACAAACATCAGACATTGAAGTATTAAAGGCAGAGAGGAATCTTACAGAACAAGAAGGGGTGCAGCTGCTGGGTGCTAAAGGGAACATAAGCGAATATTTGGATAATATGCATGAGTTTAGAAGAGTTGGGGATAAGCAAGTATTTTTTGATAACTCCAGAGCAGCAAAACTATTGTCACATTGCGACTTGGGCAATAGAAAATAGAAAAGGGTGTTACTAAACTTTGGGGAACATATGACAAGAACATTAACCAGAGATCCTATTGACATATTAAAGAGATTTTAGAATTTTTATGAAAATCTGTTTAAATAATAATAATTGGGAAACCAATAAAAGGAAAAAATGGAATGTTTCTGGGAGTCTTCATGGCAAAGTTAGATGAACATGAGAATTAGTAGCCAAGATGAGAGCGGATTAAAAAAAATGGTGGTGTATAATCAATCAACAGGGAAGACTACAGGAACAGATTGTATACATGTGTAATTTTGGTAGTTAAGGGGGGAAAAGTGCCAAAAATGTGGATGGTTTTGTTTACAATATTTTCAAAGGAGGGAATGGTACCCGTGATGAAAGCAGCATAGCTAGCTGGAATTTTGTAGATAGTTACATGTCATTTTTGAATGTCAAACTGGTTTGTACAGGATGCTTGTGTTGCAGATGTGTTGGAGCTGTGTGTCAGGCTGATTTGTGCAGATGTTTGTGTTGAGAGGGTGTTTGTGAAGTGTTTGTGTTTGAGGTGTGCCCACGGTGAGCCTACTGGGGGGAGCAGAAATGTGCATGTACTGTTGTGGTTGTTTGGATGTGTGTGTTTTGATAGAGGAAACTGGCAGACAGGAGGTTGACCTCAGTCCAGCGGACTTTGGAAGAATGTCTGGGGTTGGATCACTTTGTAGTCTGGGACGTGGGGCTGCTGTCTTGTGAATTTTGGTGCAGCCAGGGACATGGGGTCTGTGCTGGCGGGCTTTCTCTGTTGTCGTTGGAGTGGACTGGTTGCTGCTCTGGAAGCGTGGATGTATGTAGTTGCTTTGTGATTTCTGGCGCCTGCCAGGCATCTGGGTGGGGGCCCTTGTATGTGTGTTTTTGCAGGTAGGTGTGGGTCCTGCCTACTTCCAGCCATCGGGGTTTGCATTGGAACTGGAGGTTGGATAGCTGGAGGTGGTGTCGTTCTGCAGGCTATCTCAGAGTTAGTATTTTGGATGTTATTCTGAGGGGTCTCTGGGTGGGACAGAGTGATGTTCTTCATGTTTCCCTGTTGCAATCATCACCTGTGGGTTATCCCTGCTGTGGTACCCCTCAGCCGGCCCGATTGCCAGAGTCAATGTTTTTCTGCGTCGGCTGCTGTCACTTGCAGGCTGACATCTGGTAGTCAGTACTAGTGTGCCAGTCGCTCGCTTCCAGAGTTTGAATTACAGCTGAAAACGTCTAAAGCTAAGTACCCTGTTGGGGATCCTTTTTTCTTGCACTAACCGATGTCTGAAAAAGTTAACAATTGTCTCACCTGTGGAAAGCAAGCACCACACTGAGACTTCCATTCTTATGCACCACTTGTTTAGGCCCAGACCATGATGTCCCATTTTGCTGGTTCTGTGCCCTCTTTTATTTGAGATTTATTCATTGTAGAGCTCTTTTCGTAGCCAGGTATGTTTGTCTTCTGTCTTTGTTTTCCAAAATGGCATCCGTCAGTTAAAAATCCGTAGACTTTCTGAAAAGACATAAGGATAAAGATAGAGACAGACCACACAAGGCCAAACCTTCCGACGACTCCACCGCTAAGCAGGTCATCAGTTCTCAGAAATTCAGTGAGGTGCCTTTGCAGCCCCTGATGCCCGGTTCAGTACCTTCGCAGGCCTCTACTGAGACTCTTTCGGAGTCCAGTATAATGCAGAAATCTTCTTCGTCTTCCGAGCCTTTGGTTGTCTCTACCTCAGTTGGGTCCGGAGCCACGATGCAGGCACCAGCTTCCGAGGAGGTCTTTTGCACTACCGAATCTAGACAAAAACTGACGTCCTTTCCTCTGAATACTGTTTCTCTCAGACCGATGGATATTTTTAGGGCTAGAGGTAGGGCCACTGCTAAGAAAATTACCAACAGCCACCATTTTAACCCTTCACCACCACCCCAAGCTCAAATGCTTAAAATGGCAGAGGATCTTATCACCCTTACCAGGGGGCAGTTAGGCTGCACCTTCTAAAAGGAAAAGAGACCCTTCCCCTGAAGTTCTGACAGAACAGGATTCTGAGGAGTCTGATTATTCAGATTTTTGAAGAGGAACAACAATGGCTTACTGCTTATGAGGATTCAGATGCAGAGGAATCCATTCCTTCTGCCTCCCCACCAGAAGATTTTTCCTTTGGGGGATCCCTTCACACCCTTAGGGAACATTTCCACTGGGAATCCCAGGACTTCCCTCAGTCTAAGAAAAGACCGAAAGTTTCTAGACCTGCCCCAGCACAGACCCTTGGCCATCCCCCCTATGTTAGAGGTGGTTGATGATGTCTTCCATGAATCCAGCTTAACTCCTCCCACCCGCTCCCAGAAAAACTGACAGGTACTGCAGAGTATCGGACTTTCACAAATACCTGTACAGAAATCCTGCTGCAGACCCAGAGGTTATTACACAGGGACCAAAAGGAGCTAAGGCTAGTTCTGCAAAGAATCCTACTCTTCCTGACAAGGTCTCCAAAGCTCTGGACAGATGTAAAAAAGTATACACCTCTGCAACCTTAGCTGTCAAGGCACTCAACTGTCCATTCCACATGATAAAATATCAACAACACACTTTGGAACTTTTAAAACAAAAGATTTCTACTTTTCCTGACTGTGCCAATTCAAAACAGCTAGCAGATGTACTGCACTCTACTTGTCAAGTGGCTAAACAGTCTTTACGCTGTGGATATGACGCCCTAGAAGCCTCAAACAGGACAGCAGCGTCAGGATTTGTCATTAGAAGACATGTCTGGTTGAAGGAACTACCTCTCCTTTGTCAGATCTAAATTACTTGATGCAGCTTTGGATAAGGACTGCTTGTTTGGAGAAAAAGCAAAAGAGGTGCTTAAGAAAATGGAAGACAAAGCAAAATCTATGCAAACAGTAAAAGATTTTCTTCAGGTACAACCTTGTAGGTTCAGCAGGAATTTTCTTTCAAAACACTGGTCCTTTCCCACACCTAGCAGATAAGGACAAAGTAAGTCCCACAGGGACAGACCACCAAGACTCCTATCCCAGGGAGAATAGAGAACCAAACAGTGGACAACTTCCGCTCCAAAGGCAGGGAGTTCTAAGCCATCCCTGTATGGCAAAAACTCTTGACACTCCCTCCCCCCTCTTTTCACTCACCAAAAACTAGGAGGAAGGCTCTCCCTCTGCAAAGAGAAGTGGTTCTCTGTGACAAAGGACCAGTGGGTCTTAAAGGTAATTTTTCAGGGATACAAATTCTCCTTCAATGAACTCCCAATTTCAAGAGGGTACCCAGACCTACCTCCAAATCAGTGGGCAGAGGCATTGAAACAAGTCCAAACTCTCATATCCCAAGGGGGAGTAGAACCTGTCCCCTCAGATCAAACAGACAAAGGCTTTTATTACAGACTATTCCTTGTTCCCAGAAAAGAGGACACTTGGCAGCCCATCCTGGATCTCTCCATTCTGAACACCTTCCTGGTGGTCCCCAAATTCAAAATGCTAACTTTGCAGCAGCTACTGCCTATGCTGACAAAAAATGCTTGGTTAGTTACCCTAGACCTAAAAAATGCCTACCTTCACAACCCCATAAGGGAATCCTGCAGAAAATTCCTTCGCTTCAGAGCAGGCTCACAACACTTTCAGTTCTCTGTGCTACCCTTTGACTTGTCTACTGCTCCCAGGGTATTCACCAAATGCTTAGCCCTGGTCATAGCCTTTTGCAGACATAAAAATATACAAATTTACCCTTACCTGGACAACTGCCTCATTCAGGCAGAGTGCAAAGAAAAGGTCCTCGAGTACCTCCTCTTTGTCAAAACCCTCCTAACCTCCTTAAGGTACACCATCAATGAGATGAAATCAAAGCAAACTCCCTCCAGAGAGATCATTTTCTTGGGAGCTCTGCTGGATACAGCATCCCAAATGGCCTTCCCATCCCCAGAGAAACAGAGCTTCCTGCCTGTCTATTTTACACAGCTGGCTTCCAAAAGTCACCTCACTGCAAGGAAGTTCCTGCAAGCCTTAGGATACATGGCATCCTGCATCCTTCTAATTCCTCTGGCCAGGCTTCACATGAGAACTTCAGTAGTACCTAAAGAACCTTTGGTGTCAGCACTCTCAGCCTCTAGAGACCTCTTTACCTCTGATCCCCTGTATAAGGGCTGAGTTTCTCTGGTGGGCAGGGGCCTGTGACAAGAACAAGGGTCTTACCTTCACCCTCCGCCCAACCGGGCAAACCATTACCACTGATGCCTCAGACATAGCTTGGGGCGCTCAACTAGAAGGCAGGTGCACCCAAGGACTTTGGGATGCACAGTACCTTCCCTTACACATCAACCAGAAGGAAATGATAGCAGTACAAAAGGTTCTGACATCCTTCAAATCCCATCTCATGCCAGGGGTTCTCCTTATCAAAACAGACAACACCACAGTAATGTGGTACATCAGCAAACAGGGAGGGACCCAATCTTACCCTCTGTGCAGGCTAGCCATGAACCTGTGGCTGACAGCCTCCTCCATGGGTCTACATCTGATAGCACAATACCTACCAGGGATCAACAAAACCCTGGCAGACTACTTAAGAAGAAACCTTTTGGACCCCCATGAATGGCAGCTGCACAGAAAAATCTTTCTGCAAATCACTCAGGAGTGGGGGACTCCAGAGGTGGACCTCTTTGCTTCGCATCCCAACCATCAGCTGAAAAAATTCTGTACCAGGGAGTACCACCACCTACCTTGGAAGGTGGATGCCTTGACCTTCCCCTGGAACACCCTTTTTGTGTACACATTCCCAACATCTTGGAATGAAGATGTGATGGCTGTACTACCCAAAGAGAGTAAGCTACCCTTTATACCCAGCTTCCTATAGACCAATTTCAATTTTGAGCCATGTTTGTAAAGTGTTTGTCTGTAATACCAAAGAAAATGGCTAAGGCATTACCAGAATTGATAGATGTTGATAAATGTAGTTTCTGGAGGGAAGGCAAACATTTGACATTAACAGAACAGTAATGATCCAGAGAGAAGCATGGTATAAGAAGATGCAGCTGTTCTTGGAGAGTCTTCATGCAGAAAAGGCATTCAGTAAACTCTGCTAGGATTCTATGAATAGGGCAGTGGTATTGTTTGAATAATGTTTCAGGAGCATCTGCAGGAAAGAAGACGACAATTTGGTGAGGAAGATTCAGGAGAGACAGGAAGAAGGCAAGAGGAAACATTGTCCATGGATTGAGTGAAAGAAGACCTCCGGCAGTCAGGCATGTTTGTCAAAGAAGGTAGGTGAATGGCACAAAATTGAGAGGTATGACATCAGTTGATGAGATGCCCTAGTTGGTTTTCCCTAACCAGGATTGATATGAGAGAATAGGCAAAGAGAAAGGGATAGGGAAGAGCTAAGTGAAAGACTGCTGTGCTAGAGTTTTTTAGTCTATTCTAGAACAGAAGCTACTTTAAAAAAGGCTAATTAGTAGGGCATGTAAAATATTTCATGATAACTGTAAGAGTTAATTATAAGAGGTTAGAAAAGACTGGAAAGGGAGAATGGAAAGACAGTATACAAATGAACAGTGGGAGTACAACTGTCTTCTTAGTCTTTCGGCTTTTCCCATTTAGGGGTCGCCACAGTGGAACTCCTGTCCGCTAATGAGTGGCAGTGTTTTTTTACGGTGCCGAGTTGCCAGCCCGACACCCAACCTTCAAAGAAGGCATGCCCATGCATGCACACACCTACCTGCATGTCTTTTAATGTCACTCAACCACGGGGCGGACATGCAGACTCCACACATATGGCTCACAAATATGGAAAAAAAAATCAAAAAAGTTTAGAATTTTTATGTTGAAGTGTTTACATAGGTATTTTTATATACCCTAAGCAGAAATTTTCATTGGGTAGACAGCAAATGCTGGAGATGTGATGGGAAAGATGGGGCAATTGGCAATGTGCATTTTGGAATTGTAACACGTTAGCAGATTTTAAAAAATCTCCACTGAGTAGTTTGTCAGAATTGTTAGAGGATCAAATTATTATAACTGAGGAAATTATTCTTTTGAACTGGGGTATAAAAACTTTATTGCCAACACACACAGTAAGACCTTACTAAGTTTAATGCTATTGGTTGCCAAAAAAGCAGTTACTAGAAAACAGAAATCAAAATGTAAACCATCTTTAGTTGAAGTACTGAATATTGTAAAGGAGATTAAAAACTGATGTTACCTACACTGAAACTGAAGATATAGCTAATCTATTGTCCAATAAATTTACCATTAACTTTATCTCTCTCTCTCCTCTCCATCCGTTCCTCAAGATATACCCAAAACTGACTCACAAGACCAGGTCCTGAAATTGCTATCAAAAGCTTACAAATACTGCATTTTTGGTCTTGACAATATTCGTTGATAGCATTTAGCAATATTTAACTACACCTCTAACAACACTGTTCAATCTCAGCACCCATACAAGTTTTATACCAAGCAAATGGAAAACAGCTACAGTCATTCCCTTACATAAGGACAGACCTTCCACAGACCCAAGCAATTGCAGACCCACAAGTCTGACCAACCTCATATGCTAAGCCATGGAAAGACTAATGAAATTAGTTGTTCAGGACCTAGGGAACCTCTAAACACTAGATCCTTCTCAGTTTGGTTTCATTAAGGGCAGGTCATGCTTACTCAATCTGGTGGATTCTTTTGAAAAGGTCACCAGTGCAATGGATGAAGGCAAAATGCTACACCTCTTACCTTGACCTTACCAAAGCTTTTGATATAATTCCCCACTCAGACATAGTAGAAAAACGAAATAAACTGGGAATAAACACCTATGTCACCCACTGAATTGCCAACTGTATCACAGGACGCAGATTAGCAAAATAAGGAAACTTAACTTTATAAAGTGACCAGTCACCAGTGTGGAGTCCCCAAGGTTTCTTTGCTGAGACCTCTCCTTCTTGGCATCTACATTTCTGAAGTAAAAACCAATACCATTGGGCTCTGGGTGACTTAAGTTTGCAGATGACTGTAAGCTAGGAGCAGTCACTGAATCCTCATACGACTTAGCCACCTTGCAGGAAGTTTGTATGGTATTAAAATCATTTTCTGAAAATTCATTGTTGTACCTTTTGGGAAGTCATCTACCCCAGGGAGCTACCCCAGTGACAATAGGAATCTAGGTATTGACCCAGTTGTTTGGGATTTGGGAATTTGCTTGGGCAGTGACTTAACTTTTGACCAACGTGTCTGTTGTAACTAAGTCCTTCTATATTGCACAGCTTATAAACAAAGGGATTGTGTCTAGATCTAGGAATGTCATTGTCCCCTTTACTTAGCCCTCATTCAGCCAGTCATTTTGGCATGTATCTGTATAGACACAGGCAACAACTGGAATGCCCACAGAGATACTTCACTAAAAGGATACAAGGCCTAAACTACAAGTCCTATATGGACCTACTCAAAGCTCTGTCATTGGCGATCTGTATTTGGCATACAAGGCATCCTGTGACCCATTGCTGTTGGATTTGCTGCAAATCAGCAAGTCCAATGACATGAGATATTCTGTTTAGGTATCTTAACCACTTCTGCAACATCAAAAGAATTGTTTGGAGGGACAGGTATATTTTGCAGAGGATACCACTGCTCTGGAACAGACTTCCCATCTACCTAAAACAAAGTTCATCCTTGTCCATTTTCAAGCACAGCTTAGGTCTATGGATGGGAAATAGAAAATGTACCCCAGGACTGCCCCCTGTACTACAGATGGACAGGTGTAGGTCTGAAATGCTTTATCATATTCATGGGTCTTCTCAAATTTTCTATGGTATGATCCCAGTTGTTATTATTGGGGGTAATATATAACTAGTGACCATGGGGTGGGAAAAGCCACTCTGTAACCAAATGGGATAGCTTATTTTGAGCTGAAAAGGGGAAATTGACTAGGCTTAAAATGGTGCACAAGGGCAGCTAGCCTAGTACTTACCTGTGAAGTGGGATCTTTAGAAAAGGGAAAGAGAAAACTACACAGAAGTAAATGAAATTTATTGGAACAATACTTTTAATTTGTTTATTGGGAAATTCAGGCTGGATAGTTTTATCTGTTTCAGCAGAGGCCCGGGGAGAAATCCCCACAAGTAAAAGAACAGAAAATGCATATACGTAGGAGGAAATTGACATCATATAATATAGTATAATTACATAAATACAAGTATTGCACATATGGTATGTAGAGTAATACACCAAAGGTCAGAATGAGTAAGGAGAGGAGAAGAAGAGAGTGAGGAACAAGTATTTGTTGGAGGAGATATGGGAGGCAGGAGGAATGAGTAAAAGCAAGTTTGAGTGAAGGAAAGAAGAAAAAGAGAAATGAAAGGCAGGAAAAGGAGAGCGAGGATGTATACAGGCATTAGAGGAGAAGGAGTTGGCGTTTTAGCCAGGAGAGCTGCAAAGTACAAAACCATGAGGTAGAGAGGAATTCATTTAATTGCAGTTTAAATAAAGGATTGTTATATATTGCCTTGATTAGTGTGTGCAAGAATCATATTCCAGACTTTTGCTACACAGTGTGAGTACAGACTTTTTTGTAAGGCTTGTAGATATTGAGTAGATTTTTGTCAGAAGATGACGATTTTGAAAATAGTGGTAGAGAATTGTGTTTACAGCTGGGTAGGAAGTGGAATTAAATATAATTGTGTGATAGGAGAACTTGAGTATAATGTAGTTGGTGGGATAATTCTATGCAGTTTAGAGTTTTAGTCCAGATCAGTGATGTGTCCTGTGATTTGTGTGAGCTACAAATCTAGCTACCTTGTTGTAACACTGTTATAGTTTAGATTTTAGGAGTGAGCTAGAGGCTAGTCAAGATGGGAGAACCATATAATCAATAGGGGAGTAGATATGTAGTGGCAAGAATGACTCTGGTGGATGCAGTCAGGAATCTTTTGACTGTATCGCATTCCTTTTTTTTTTTTTTTTTTTTTTTTTTTTTTTTGAGTTTTTTTTTTTTTATATTGCTCTGAATGCGGAGATCATATTTGAGGTTGTCCTTTATTGTAACCCCCAGCAATTTTTTATGGGGTACTACTTCAACTAGAGTATTGTTGAGGGATAATATTGCAATTATTTTTCTCATGGGTAAGTGGTTTGGGGATAACAAAAGGAGTTTGGTTTTCTTTGGATTAAGGAGTTGGTTACAAAGCCTTTTCAGAAGAGTTAAAGACGTTGCATAATCTTTTCTAAATGTTCTAGTTTGAGAGGCAGATAAGGTTGTAATTGTCTGCATGCTATGCAAGGGATGCTCGTTGAGCAGAAGTAGGATGATTGTTTATAAAGGATTTTAAAACAGCAGAAGGCTAAGAAAGGAGCCTTGTGGTATACTTGTAATGATGGGTAGATAAGAGGAAAGGGGAGAATTCCATTTGACTGCCTGGTAACATTCTGACAAATTATTAATCATTACTGGGTAGGTTGTCAGATACCCATTGCGGACAGTTGTAGTAGATGTTTTTATGAGATGCAGTGTTGAAAGCTTTTGATAAGTCTGTGAATAAGAAAGATAATGACCTATTTCCCTGGCTTTATTTATGTTATCTGTAAATATTACGTGGGTAGTAGTCATGCTATGGGTGGGTCAAAAACCATGTTGAGTATATGTTAGTAATTGTTCCTTTAAGAGATGCTTAAGTTGTTGATTATGGACACATTTTCCAGTAAGATGAAGTATGGTTGTTTAAAGGAGCTGATAATTTGGGGTTGGTAAAGGAAGAGGTGAGTTTTTAGATCTGTAGGGAAGAGAAGATGTATATTTATTGGGCAGTCAGAGTAGCTGACTGGGAAAGACAATCTCAGTAGTATTGTGGTGGATACTGTATTAACAGAGTAGACTCTGAGTGAGTGAATAGGGAAGGTGATATTAATACTAATGTAATGGATGATATGGGGTGGATGAATGTGTGGAAATTATCCTGATATGTAGCTGTGTCTTTAAGCAGGTTTGTGATGTCATTAAAAAGTGGGAGGAGAACAGTGTTATTAAATGTGTAGTTTCTGTAGGTGGCTACGGAATTAGGAATGGGAGGGAGCGAAGCAGGCCACATCTCCCATATTAGTGGGAGGCAATCAACCAAAGGTAAACGAGTGGCCTGAGGCAGAGTTTTGCTGTGGCTTTTAAAAGACAGAAACTAAAAGTATAGGATCATCACTGTAAATTAGTTATAAGGTGATGTGGGACTGTACTGATGTATCACTGGGTGCTCAGGGATGTTAAACATGAAGGCAATCTACGCAGGGGGGGATTACATCAGTAAAAACACAGTTAAGCAATGTATGCCCTCTGTGCATGCAGTCTTGGCTGTGGCAATGTTTTCAATACTCAAGCTCTGTGAAATAGGATACACAAACAACCACTACTACAGTTACCTGAAGTATTTAGAGCAGTAAAGAGGCAAAGGAGAGGTAAAGTTGCAGGTACTTCTGAATGTTTGTGTGTAACTTTTCCCTTCATTGATGGGGTCGTCACAATTTAAAGCAGCTTCTCCCCATAATGAATTATTCCTATTTTGCAGTATTATTATGGGCGCATATTACAAGAATAACAAAAGTTTTATTTTTATTGTGCTGCCCTAACTATGAATCCCTGCTACAAATGTATTTTTCAACCCTAACCATTTAGTGAAGAGAAAGACTAGGAAATTAAAGGTGGTGAGCTTGAAGTAGCATGCTGATAGCAGATCAATAGGCTAACCATGTAGAAAAATATAGTTGGTGAATTAGTGTGCTAATAAGATGAGAAGCTGTATATGTGTATAGGTTCATAGGTTCATAGGTTCATACTAGGCTATCTGCCCAAGGGCATTTATAAGCCTAGCCCATAGTTATTTGGCTTTCGCCACCCCTTTAGTTTGAATAAAACTATGCCTATTATTTTGCTGTGCCTCTGTCAAGCAGTGACACTGAAGTAATCCCTTGGGTATATCTGAGATCCCCCATCCATTGGTCAAGATTCCTCTTGAACAAGGCCAGCGAGGTGCTCTGCCTCACATGTACCGGGATTTTGTTCCACAGCATAGGGAGTCTCTGGGTGATGAATCTGTCCCTCCAGCACGTTCTATTAATAACCGTGTCAAGGTTTAAGTCTCCCGCCCTTGTGGTTCTGAGGGATCTAGATTTTTTGAGGTGAAGCATATTCATCAAATCAGGGTTTGACATGCATATATAAATGCATGATAAGATGAGAAGCTATATATATATATATATATATATATATATATATATACACACACACACACACACACACAAGTATTGTTGTGGTATGAAGATGGAAGAATGTCTTAGAAACTAGGAGAGGACTAGATAAAAGTACACTGTTGCTAGAAAGGAAACGAGAAGATAGGTTTAAGGTTCTAGACAAGAGATCAGAGTAAAGAAAAATCACTGTAACACATCTCTAACAAAGTGCACTTCAACTTATACAAGGTACAAGACCCATTTCAGAACATAGAAGAACTGATAACATCAAGAACTGTTTAATGTAGTATGCATTAATTTAAGGTTGAACATTACTAAAAATAATACATTCAAGTCCTGAAGCAAAAATAGTGGCAAAACTGACTCCCCTTTGAAATTTTAGCATACAGTGTTGTAAATCTGTCAAAGAACAAAACTCAGTGATAAATGAATCTGCACATTGGAATAGACAGCAGTGATAGAGAATATGATGTATATATTTGCACCCAGTGATGACTTGAGGTTCGTTGTCTGTATTTTTTGCAGAAGTTGTCAGTACAGTAATACATATGTTTAAAGCGGTTTAAGCATATAATTAAATCCTGTATTTACCCTAATAGTAGAAAGTAGGGGGGAGAGCCTCATCTAAGCCATGTGTCCAGAGCCATGTCGAACATGCAGAATAATGTTCAGGAGAAGAAATGAACTTTTAGGAAGTCAGAACTTAAGCAGTTTATGTAATGTTGAAATCAGTAATGACTGTAAAAAAAGAAAATAAAGTATAATGCATGAAGATGAAAGATTTTTGTAATGGTTTGTTTTCTTTTTTATTATTTTGTGTGTACCCATATCATTACTCAGTATGTTAATTTAATAAGGTTTTTTAAAAAAAAAATTAGATGCGTTTAACCATCATGAGAGGGACAATCTTATATTCTGGCTTCAAATTGCAGTTGTCTAACTGGTGGTCTTTTGTCACTTGCTTCAGAAAGAGGGATTAACTAGTTTACAGAACTACATGTGAGTAGTAAGGTTGCTGCATGTACACCTAATCGCACAGGCGCGCACGAGCGGACACACGTGTTATTAACTCGTTGCCTCCCTAAAAAATATAGTCATCAGGAAAGCAAAGTTCCTGTGTATCCTGTAAGGCTTTACTCCTGTACTCCTGAAATGAGTGTATTCATCATTGTTTCCAAAAAATTCTGGAAGTCCTTGTAAATGTACTTACATAAAACTAAGGAATCTACAAGCTGACATGATTTGCTAAACTTGACTATGAAATGGTTAGCATGGGATATCTAGAGCTGGAGTTAAGGAGTGTTTACAAAAAGTTCTGAAAAATATTACGTTAATAATGCCAAAAAATAGTGTGATACTGTCATGAGGGGTAGCATATGTAAGCAGCAATTAGTAAAAATAATATATTATTAAAACATTGTTGGTAATGTGAAGACATTCTGAGATGAGATGTTCTTTTTGGTAAAGCAGTTCTGACTGTTATATTTTCATAACTGCATTAATTTCATAAAAGTTTTGTGACTTTCAGCTGAACAAATGGTGCCATTTTATACAAACCATTGATGTGAAATTGTTCTATCTCGCCATTCATTCTTGCTTATGGGTTCGGAGCCGATCTTCTGCTCCGACTCGGCCAACTGCAAAGCTTGAGGTCTTCAACCAACTTGAGGCCAACTCCCTATCCCATGATGCACCTTGATCTTCCTTCAGATCTCATTTGCCGCTGCAACTTGATCGGATGTTCACCAGCTCTGGCCAGTGAATATCTTTATCATAAATAACTGTTAAAGTAGCTTAGTTTGTTGCTTAATTATTTAGATAGCTAGTGTGTTAGGTCTATACTTGGATTTAGATAGTATAGTTAGTTATAGGGAAATCTTTTTTAGGCCTTTTTTATCCCTATCTCCATCTCTATCTCAGTTAGTTACATTACTGAGAAATTAGTGGCCATGTTTTTAGGCCTTTTTTTCTGTTTATCTGTAGTATCATATTGAGTGTGTTTGTATTAAATTACAATCCTTTTTTTTCACAGGGCACATAGTTATCTTATACTAATATTAAAATTAGAGATTAGTGGCCGTGTTTTAAGGCCTTTTTTGTCTTACCTATAGCATTACATTGTGTGTGTGTGTTATCTGTTGAATTGCAGCCGTTTTATTTATGGGGCATATAGTTTCTCTTAGCTAAATATTTATATTAATAGCAATTTTCTCATAGCCTTTTTTTTTCAAGGCTTTACAAGTTGGTTTGTGTACATATTACTGTTAGAGGCCCCCCCCCCCCTTTTTTTTTTTTTTTTTTTTTATACAGGGCATTGTTGCTGTGACTTATTATAGTTAGCATTTCCCTTTGTACCTTTGAAAATATGTCTCAGCAGGAGAAGGAAAAAGCCAAGTCTGGCTTCAAAAAATGCCCAAATGTGGGCAAAAGATCTCTATAACTGATGGACATACTGAATGTGTCTACTGTTTGGGTGAGGTACACCAACAGGAAAGCTGTGCTAGATGCCATTCCTTTAGCTCCAGAGTGTTGCATGAGAGGAAAAGAAAACTCATGGATAAGGGGTCTGTTGAAATCCTCTTTCCAAGAGTCGCTGGATAAGTCAGACAAGCACTCCAAAAAACCTTTGGAACCGACTAAGAGTCCATCTACTTTGAAATCAGCTTCTAGTTAAGCTTTAATATCGGTTCCACAGCCTTCAGAAGAGACTGTCATGGTTAGGAGCTGGTCCCTGACCTTAGAGCCGGTATCTCCTACATTAAAGTGTCCCATATTACAGTCAGTGGCTTTGTCACATTCTTTACTGGCCTCAAGTAGACTGTCTGATTTGGATGTGGACCGCTTAATGAAGAAGCTTCTACAGATACCGGCACTGGCAAAAATTTTATCGGCACTGACCCTGGGGGCTTCAGAGCCAACCTTAGTTTCTCCAACATCTTCTGTTCCTCCTCCGATCTGAATGGAAGTTTCTGAGCTGGAGAGAGAATGGATGATCATGGACCCCTCGGGACCGACACCTAGTCTATGTTTTTCGGCCCCAACTGCCCTGATGTCTGCAGTGCTGACTGTGGGATCTCGGGGCCGACACTCACCGGTCGGGTCCGGGGAGGATAGTAGGACCAACTTGTCAGTGCCGACTTTACCTCTCGGGGCTTCGGCTCAAGTGAGTTCAGCCCCGACCTCTGGCTCGGAGCCCTCCGTACTGGCACAGACAGTTTCCATCGAATCTTTGGATCCGAGGGATTCTTCTTGTCGGGACTGAGGGGCCTTTGAGACTATGAGGAGGGCTTTGTCCGCCCCGATGACCACTCCATCAGTTCAAGCAGCTCTCTCCCTGAAAGCACCGGTGTCTGCCTCTTCATCACATGCTTCATTGAAGTGTAGAGATCCTGAGCCTCAGGAAGCCCCATTGGGTGAGCCATATTCTTCCGAGACCTCTCCAGAAGCTCCCACTGAAGAAGTGCCTAAGAAGACACTTTGCAAGAGGAAGCATCTGGACTCCTCACAGGAGTCAGTCACTTCTGATACTGACTTTGGATGAGTCAGAAGGGTCCCCCACGGTCCCCCTCAGAAGATGTCACCTTTGCAGATTTCTTAGAAATTCTTAAACAGAGGGGTGGCTGGAAATCCCTTAACCCTTCTGATGATGAGTCAGTCCTCCTGAAGGCTTTTGGGTCTCAACCCTCCACCTCTTGGGTGTCTCCACCCTTTGATGAGTTGCTTGAATTACTCACTCAAAGGACATGGGAGTCCCCAGACACCATGGAGCCTATCCCCAGGAGGCCTAACAAATTTATAACTAGCCCTCAAGCTAGACTGTATCTTATTAAAGGAGTACCTGTTGATGCTATGGTGGTGGCAGCAGCCACCAAGAAGGAGTGATCAGAGACTTCTTCATCTGTTCATCCTCCTAATAGAGAATCCAGGATTATGGACAGATACGGGAAACGTATGTTTAGTTCAGTGGCCTTTGTCCTTCGATCGCTGAATTACCTCACACATTTTACTAGGTTATAAAGGGATCTCCTGAAGGAGCTAGGAGACACCCTGTAGAATTCAGTAGCTTCTGAGGTTTCGGACAAGGTAACTTCCTAGCTCTCCACTCTTAATTTGATAGTGAACTCGTCCATGCTTCTGTTATCATATGCAGTGGCTGGTACGAGCAGAGCAGTGGGTACAGGAATCGCTCTCAGGAGACATTCCTGGATGCGCTTATGTTCCTTTGCAGAACCCTTTAAGTCTTCCTTCATTAACACCCCCTTTGACGGTTCGTCCCTTTTCGAACCAAAGGTAAAGGAAACACTTACCAGGAGTGAAAAAGACAGAATGACCTTGTTTGCCGTCTGAGTACATTTTTCTACCCTGTATAGACCTTACCCCAAAGGGAGGAGAGGTAGAAAGATATGGTTCCGTAAATCTCAAGGATCTTTCCAGAACTATCATGGTGAAACCCCCTCTACAGGCAGAGGAATGGGTAATAATGGAAGATGCCACCCACACGGCAGAGGGGGTCCACCGAACCAGGGTAACAGAGATCAGTTCTTTGGCAAGCCCTGTCAGTGCTCCTGAGAGGAGGCCCGACTGTTCATTTCTGGAGGCAATCAGGGGACGCCTATCTTTGTACCTAGACGCCTGGCTAAAAATAATAAAAGACAGCTGGGTACAAAGCATAATATCCAGACGATACTCTATTCCCTTTGCCACTCCACCCCCTCTAGTAAAGAAGATCCCAGACGTTCACCCAGTGACAGGGACCAAGCAGCCTTAGAGTCTAAAGGTTGCTGGAGAAAAGAGTCATCCAGCCAGTCCCAGCAGACCAGAGAGGATCCAGAACTTACTCAAGGTTCTTTTTAGTTCCAAAGAAAACAGGGACTGGAGACCTACTCTGGACCTAAGCAGACTAAGCAAGTCAGTAAAAAAGACGAAGTTCTGGATGGTCATGCTTCAGTCTGTACTCCCCTTTCTGGGGAAAGACAATTGGATTTGCTCTATAGATCTTCAGGATGCATTCTACCACATAAAGATGGACAAGGCCATTCAGGGATCATCTACGCTTCCAGCTGGGAGCCAGCCGTTATCAATTTCACACTCTGCCCATTGGTCTCACTACAGCCCCCAGAATGTTCACCAAATGTATGGCAGTAGTCACCCCTCACCTGAGATGTTTGGGATTCCAGGTGTTTCCATATCTAGACGACTAGCTCCTCACTACCAAAACCAAGCATCAGCTTATTCAGATGAGGGGACACAACCTTAAATCTCTGCAATCAATTGGGGATTACCATCAACTCAGAAAAATCTGCCTTATCGCCATTGCAACAGTCTTTATAGGTGCAGAACTAGACACAGTTTCAATTACAGTGTCTGCCTCCAGAAAGAGTTTGTCTCATACAAAAACAAATATTAGACCTGCTTCCAAGGAAAAAAGCCCCAGTCTCAATGGTACTCAAATTGCTAGGCTCGATGGTGGCAGCGATCATTGCCATTCCCCTCGCTGGAATGGACATGCGAGTTCTACAATGGCTCCTATTCTCTCAATGGTCCTTTCAGAAACTTCCAATGTCACACCAAATCATCATAACGAATAGGTGCAAGAAGGACCTTCAATGGTTGCTGACATTCGTTCTACCCAATCACGTAGCCACGGTGACCATGGACACTTCCTTGATAGGGTGGGGGGCATTATCAGGGAAGAACAGCCCAAGGCACGTGGAAGAAACACCAGGCTCATCTGCATATAAATGTTGTGGAGATGAGAGCAGTACTTCTAACGTTGCAGTCCTTTCAAGACTATCTACCTCCAGGAACAATTGCAGTTCAGACAGACAACATGCCAGTGGTCTGGTACATAAACAAGTAGGAAGCAAATCTTACCCCCTGTGTTGAGAGGCCATGAGAATATGGCAGTGAGCAATCTCCACCCAGCACTTATGATAGCAACGCACATCCCGGGTAAATCCAGTGTGATAGCAGACACGCTTAGTAGAGCAATTCTTCTGCCTCACAAGTGGTCCCAAAAGAAACAAGTAACAGAACAGATATTTCGCAGGTGCTGCTATCTCTTTGCAACCCCAACAAACACGAAATGCAGCAGCTACTTTGCCCTGGTTCCCCCACCAGGGGATGCCCCAAGGGATGCACTGGTGCACAGTTGGCCCCTGGGTTTACTTTACGCCTTTCCCCCCTTCCCTCCGATTCCCAAAGTATTACAGAAAGCAAAATATCTGAGAAGGACCATGATCTTAATAGCCCCTTACTGGCCTCAGCAAATTTGGTTTCCCTTCCACCAGCCTCATCTCTTGGAAGAACCCTGGATCCTGGACCCAGTTCTGGATCTGTTGACCCATTCGTCAGGGGCTCTTCACCCTTCTCTTCATTCCCTCAAACTGACAGCTTGGCTGCTCTAATTCCCACAATAGCCAGGATTTGCCACCTCTCAGCCGAGGCCCAACATATTAGTATATTATAATATCCCCTCATGAATCATCCACCAGAAAGTTATAGCTTAGCAAATGGAAGAGATTTTCTTTATGGGCATCTCAGAATGATGTTGATCCTTATCTAGCCCCGGTCCCATCTATATTGGAATTTCTGACTAAACTTTTCGATGAAGGAGCTGCTGCAGCTACCAACAGAGTTCAATTAGCAGCAATCTCAAACTTTGATCTTGGTTTCCAAGGCTCCAATGTCATGTTGCATCAAGTTGCTATACCCTTTCTTAAAGGTACCATTCATTTGAGGCCACCAATCAGAGCTCCAGCCATGCCATGGAATCTAAATTTTATTCTCCCCAGAATTATGTTACCTCCTTTCGAACCAACCTCGTCCTGTCTTTTGAAATTCCTTTCATGGAAGACTATATTTTTGATAGCCATTTCTTCTGCTCGGAGGATTTCTGAGTTGCAGGCCTTGACCATCAAACCTCCTTATTTGATTTTCCATAATGACAGAGTTTCGCTCAGAACTTATCCATCATTTTTACCTAAAGTTTGTTCAGAGAGAAATCTTAACCAATCCATTGAGTTGTCCGTTTTCTTTCCTAAATACACAAATAGGATGGTGAAACACATGCTTCACAAACGTGATGTTCATAGACAACTCTGATTTTAATCTAGATAGAATGAAACAATTCAGTTCAATGGATCAGCTCTTTGTTTCTTTTTCGGAGTCAAAAAAGGGTGCCCCAGTCACAAAAGTAACCTTGTCAAGATGGCCATCAGATTGCATTTCCTTCATTTATAGTTCAGAGAATGCCCCCTTACATCAGAAAGTAAAGGCCCACTTTACTAGAGCTGTTTCAACCTCCTTAGCCTTTTCGCAAGGTTGCCATTAGATTCTATTTGTGCAGCTACCTGGTCAAGACCTCATACCTTTATCACTCATTACAAAGTAGATGAGGCCTCCTGGGACAGGACCTTCTTTGGTTCCACAGTTCTGAGGATTATTCTCCCGTGAGCCACCTAAGAAAGATGGTGCTTGGGATGCTACCCATCAGTAAGAAAGAATGGCGAGATAGAACAACTTCACATAAGGAAGTTATGAACTCACCATAACGTTCAATGTGAGTTGTTCATTTCACCTTCATTCTTGCGTCCCACCCTCCAACCCCCATCCAGTCTACTTGAGGTCCGTCACCTTTCTTAAATAGTGCATTGTCTCTTATCCAGCTCTCAGAGTGGCACATTAATACTATTAGGTAGTCAGTTGGCAGCAAACAAGATTTGAGGGAAGATCAAGGTGCATCATGGGATAAGAAGTTGGCCTCGAGCTGGTTGAAGACCTCGAGCTTTTGCAGTTGGCCGAGTCTGAGCCGAGGATCAGCTCCGAACCCATCAGTAAGAATGAAGGCGAGATTAACAACTCACATGGAACGTTATGTTGAGTATATAACTTCTTTTTTTACCCTAACACTAGAATTTTTTGGCAAACAAAATACTAGAAAAGTTCAGAAGAAAGGTCTTAAAGCAGGTGGTTTTCTTGCTTAGAAGGTCTCAGGAAGCAAAAGTGTTAATTAGCCTCCTGCTATTAACGATTAAATGAGTTATTTGAAAAGTCAGGTCATTCTTGCCATTCAGTACTGATAACTTCTGAAATGAAAAAAAATAATTAAAACTTGAATTTGCTATCAGTAAAACAATATTGCTTATTTATCTTTAATATATAAAAGGCTTTATTTATGATATCATTAGAGGTTCATAGGTGTGTACTAGGCTAATAGCCCTGGGGCCTTTACAAGCCTAGCCATAGGATTACCCTGGCATAGTGCCACCCGACCTTAGTTCCTAGTGCCTCTGTCGAGTAGAGCCACTGGTGTTATCCCCGGGGTGAATTTTCTGTTTCCCATCCACACATCAAGATTTCTCTTGAAGAGGGTCAGCGAGGTGCTCTGCTTGACATTTGTGGGAAGTTTGTTCCATAGTATGGGTAGTCTATGGGTTATGAACCTGCCCCTCCAGCATGTTCTGTTAATTGTGGTAATGAGGTTGAGGTCTCTAAGCATGTGGTGCAGAGGGATTTGGATTTCTTTAGATGTAGGATTTCTAACAGACCTGGGTCAAACATGGCTTTGTAAGTCAAGCAGAGATTGCCTCTTAGTAGGCGATAGGAGACAGAGAATAGTTGGAGTTTTTTGAGTCTGTTCATATAGGACAAGTTTTTAAGGCCTAGGATCTTCTTTGTGAGGTACATTTGTGGCCTCTGCAGTTGTTGCAGGTGTCTAGTGAGGTACATGCCAAATGGGCCATTGTACTCGATGATTAGCCTAATGAGGGAAGAGTAGAGGGAGACAATGACCTCTTTTTTCCTGGATGCAAAACCCTTAGTAAGGAGATGTGCCACATAGAAGGACTTTCTGACCACAGTGGCAATGTGGTGATCAAAAGAGAGGTTGCTGTCAACCTGTGTTCCCAGATCTCTTATAACGTCTTCTGTGTTCAGTGGATTACCATCAGTGTGGTAATTCATGGGAACCGGGTTTTTCCTCAAAGGGGATGACAACACAAATTTTTTGGCATTGCGCTTAAGGCTATGGTTCTGACACCAGTCGTTGGTCACAGTGAGGCCATTCTGTAGGATGTCAACATCACTTGGGGAGTTAATAATAGCCGGGCTGGCAACTCGACACCATAAAACTCCACTGCCAATCATGAACGGACAGGTGATCTGCTGTGGCAACACCTAACTGGGAA
Source organism: Protopterus annectens (assembly GCF_019279795.1). Classification (NCBI taxonomy): domain Eukaryota; kingdom Metazoa; phylum Chordata; order Ceratodontiformes; family Protopteridae; genus Protopterus; species Protopterus annectens. The sequence goes on along the minus strand of NC_056735.1, from coordinate 1,693,114 downwards.
AAGATGAAAGAAGTGTCTTGGTTCTATTGGGTATGGCGAGATCCATGCATTTGTGTACGTGTTTGTACAGTGCATTGGTGTATGATTCTGCAGTCATGCAACTATTCTCCATTTGCATGGGTGCCGTGAATTTAGCCACCTCTGTTTTTAGGATCCCAAAGTTAGCTTTGGAGAAGTTTTTCATGGTGGTTACCTTTGCTGGGGGGGGGGGGTGGGAGGGATGTGGATTTCCAAGATGATTCATTTGTGGTCGGCTCTAACCAGGGAGAAGCTGACTATTGGTGTAGAGCAACGGTCACCCATGTTAATAATGACCAGGTCAAGAATATTGCTATATCTAGTGGGGTTAAGAACGAGCTGGTCCAGGGAATTGGAATTAATGAACTTCAGTAAACATTGGGCAAGTGTATTGGTACATGAGAAGTTTACCCAGTTTATGGAGGGGTAGTTGAAGTCCCCTAGTAAGCTAGTAAGACAGTGTTAGGTTGAACCCTAATATTCTCCAGGGTGCTTAAGAATGTGGAGTGCGAGTCTTGGGACATGATTGGGGACCTATAGCAGGCTGTGACCTGAATTGCTGTCTTACCCAATGTTACCTGCACCTGAAGTACCTCTGATGCGTTATGTTGGGCTACCAGTCTGGAGTTGTGTGCATACGTTATGAATATGGAGACATCACTGCCTTTGGAGCTTCGGTCTAAGTTCTGGGGCCGAAAGGTGTGGATTGAGTTATAGCCTGGTAGTGCAGGGGTGATTTCTGCTGCCTTGAACCAGGTCTCTGTTATAGCACAAATGTCGATGTTCTCCATTTTAAGGAGTGCCTTGAGCGAGTGCATTTTGAGATTTAGACTTCTAGCATTGAGCAACATGACCCTCAGACTGGATTTGTTTGTAGCTGTTAAGGTGGTAATTTGGTCTTTGGAACACCGCCTAAAAAGGCAATGTTTGTGTACAATGTTTGCTGTTCGACTAAAGGTAGAGTATTTCAAGAATGTAAGCCTGAATTGTTTTTCTCAGGATCATTGTCATTAAATATGAGGTACAGTATCCAGGCCTGTTTCTCCACCTTGTTGCACTACTTTTCTTGATAGAATAGGTTGACCTCCTCCCCAACCACAAGTGGAATAAACTGGTTTTGGACAATGAAGGAGTGAATAAATTTGAATTCAAATGGCCATGTCTCAGAGCTGTTGGCTTTGCTTGCTATCCTGGTCTGTCTTTAAAAAGAAAGGAAATATATTACAGTGTTCTCTTAAAAAGATTGCTGGAGAGACAGTTTTGTCTCCCAGAGGCTGCCCATGTCTGGAATAGATTTCCCAGACATGTCAAACAGAATACGTCTCTGACCCTCTTCAATCACAACCTTGAGTGGATGGGAAACTACAAATTTGTCCCAGGCATTCCACCTGTGTCCCTCACTGATAGGGGCGATAGATAGGTGCTGACTTGAAGTTTCTTTTTTGGAGATAAACTCTTGGCTAGGCATGTAAGGGCCCCAGGGCCATTAGCCTAGTAACCTCCTATGATCCTATTGTCAAGTTTGGACTCCCATACCTTGCTTTGGTCAGTTGAAAGTTTTTTATAGAGAGGCATTTCCTGGGCAGATTTTACATTTTCTGTCAGCTTGCTGTGATTGGTTGTTTCTTGGCTGTCTGAATTAAGGAAAATTAAAACTTTCTGAAAAAAATATCCTGGAGATTCCCCTGTGCAGGAACTAGCAGGGAAAAGCCTAGATGCCAAGGCACTACATTTGGTTGCTCATCTTGGTATTGCAGATTATTTTATCTTAGGCTTTCTTGATGTAATTGATTCATCTTGCCATCTCAGCAGCAATATTTTATCAAATAATGTGTAATAGAAGTTTTTTTTTTCGGAGTAGCTACCTTTTGAATTTGACTGGTAGATGTTTGCATGGATTTGTTTTGAGATAAAGCCTTATTTTATGCTTTAGGTACATCAGCAAGCTTCTATAAGAAGCACAGTCCCTTCAACTCTTAACAGTATTTGTTGGCGTTGATTCTAGTTGAGTGACAGGGAGATGCAGGTTTTGAAGGCCACACTGAAGACATTGATGGCTGTCCTCCAGATTAATGACATTTGTTGGCGTTGATTCTAGTTGAGTGACAGGGAGATGCAGGTTTTGAAGGCCATACTGAAGACATTGATGGCTGTCCTCCAGATTAATGACATTTGTTGGAGTTGATTCTAGTTGAGTGACAGGGAGATGCATGTTTTGAAGGCCACACTGAAGACATTGATGGCTGTCCTCCAGATTAATGTATTTGTTGGCGTTGATTCTAGCTGAGTGACAGGGAGATGCAGGTTTTGAAGGCCACACTGAAGACATTGATGGCTGTCCTCCAGATTAATGTATTTGTTGGCGTTGATTGTAGTTGAGTGACAGGGAGATGCAGGTTTTGAAGGCCACACTGAAGACATTGATGGCTGTCCTCCAGATTAATGACATTTGAATGCTTATCTTGTATTTGATGTATTACCAGTTTGAGTGAAATGCATTTCCTTTAACAAGAGAGCTGTTTTACAAACTTACTGGAACCGCACATCCTGATAATACTACTTTGAGTATATTCCCAGGTCTAATATCAGGGGCCGTCCTTCATGGTCCTGTGATTGAGTTCATTCTTTTAGTCTATCAGAATTTGACCATTTTCTGGAAGATCTTTTGTTTAGTGGTTTGCACACCTGGTGCTGATTCACGCAGCACCTTCACATGCATGCTGCATAAGAAAATCTAATCCTACAGCCAACAATTGTTTTTTCTTTTGCTAAATTCAGATTACAGTTTTAACTATTGTTGGTAAACTTCTTGTCTTGATCGCCTTATAAATGTATAAATTGTCCCTGCAGCTATCTTTTCTTACATCATCTGATTGATTCCTATAGTTGTTATTCGTTATTTTATATGATCTACTAATTATCCTTTTTTAACATACCAGAGTGAGATGCCATGTGTATATTAAACTAAAACTCTACCAGAGCTAGTCTTTCACTTAATACTTCACCTTCTCCTTTCGGTTTGCTTGTTTTCATAGGCTATTACTAGGCTATTGGCCCAAGAGCCATTTTAAGTCTAGCCAGGCTTACCCCAAATTTATCAAAATATTGCTGATATAAAAAATAAATAATGCACTTTAATACCCCCAACAAATTTTTATTTACTATTAGGAAATCTGCTTGTACACATCAGACATTTACAGGCTGCTGCCCATTAGGGGCATAAGTACTAAACCAAGGTAAATTTACAATTTCCCATTCAGTGATCCAAGTTATGTTTGAATAGGGTTAGGAATGATCTTTGCTTCACATGGATGGAAAGTTTGTTCCAGAGAGGGATAATCTTTGAAATACATACCTGTCCCTTCAGCTTGTCCTGTTTGTCGCAGATGACAGATGAGGTTTAGGTTCTTTGAACCGGCATTTCCAATGCTATTTGATTTGCAGATATGCAACAGATCTGTCAGTGTGGGATCAGAGGATGCCTTGTATCCCAGGCACAGACTGACATGCAGCAGTCTGTAGGAGACCAAGTACAGGTAAAGGGCTTTGAGATGGTTGCATAGGACTTGTTTATTCCCTGTATTTTTTTTTAGGAACCTCTGTGGTCTCTCAAGCTATTTAAAGTGCCTGGTCAGGTACATTGTACTCTATGAATGGTCTGATAAGAACCGAGTGTAGTAGAGTAATAACCTCATTTGACCTGGATGCCATGCCCTTTCTCACTACAGTAGACACACGGTGGTCAAAGGTCAAGTTACTTTTAATAGTTATTCCCAGATCCCTGACCATCGAGACTGCTTTTAGGGGTTTATTATCAATGTGGTCATTTGCAGGGGTGACTATCTTTCTGAAGGGCACTGTTATGCATATTTTTCAGGGTGAGTTTTAGTCTGCGACTTTGGTGCCAGTTGTTTCTGTCTGGCCTTCTTGAAGGGTCTCTTTGTTTGTAGGGGGATTCAGTGACCATGCCTAGTTTGCTATCGTCTGCAGACTTGGTCGACCAGATGTCCTTGATGTTTTCATCAACTTCAGAGAAGGAAATGCTAAAAAGGGGGAAGTCCCAGCACTGATCCATGGGGGGATTCCACTTGTGTCTGGCCTCTTTGTGGACATGGATTGCCCTATGTTAACTTTTTGTGTCCTGCCACTGAGCCAGCTGGCTGTCCATCAAGTGATATATGGGTTTGTGCCTAATTTTGTACGTTTATATACAATACCAGAGTGAGATGCCATGTGAAACACCTTGGCCAGGTTGAGGTAGGTAGTGTACACTGTTTTATCCTCATCTATAGCTTTAGTGACCTTCTTGAAGTCTACCAGATTAAGTAGGTGTGACCTGCCTTTGACAAAACCCGAACTGAGTAGGGTCCGGTATCAGTTTCCTGTGTTGGTTTATCAGATTCATGATGATTCTTTCTGTGTCCTTGGGTATGAGACTAGTTAAACTCGTTTGTCTGTAGTTCCCCAGTTCTGTGGAAGGCCCCCTTTTATGTAGAAGGATAACCATTGTAGTCCTATATTTATTTGGCATAAAGCATTTCCAGAAGGTATGGTAAAATAGAGATTCTAGTGGGCCTGAAATTTCTATTCAGGAGGCATCCTGGGATATTAGCTCTGTCCATTATTATTATTATTTTATTTTTTTACATTTGTTAACTGGGCTAGTCTAGCTGGATATATGTCCATTTTCAGTAGAGGTCCGGGGAGAAAAGCTACAAACATGAACAGTGACAAAGTTAACAATGCATAGAAACATAAAGAATCACAGTACAGGGTAGTATTAGTCTAAAGGCAGTTATAATAATAAATTTATAAACTAACAATTTTAGTAAAAAATTATACTAAATAATTATACAAAGCACAGTAGAAGGTATGAGCAAGTCTCAGGTAGGGGGAAAAGAACATAAATGTTATTCTCATAAATCAAAGAAAGAGTAGTAACTCGTTTTGGAGGTTACAGGAGTAGGGGTGGGGGTAAGAGTAAAAAGTGAAGAAGATACCAGTCTGGGTTAGCGCATGGACAAAGCCAATGAGTTTTCAGATGTTCTTTAAGATGTTTTTTTAAAAGAGAAGTAGAAGCAAGGGTAGATAATTCTGAAGGAAGCTGATTCCAGATTTTTCCTGCAGTGTTTGAGAAGAGTGAATCCCCAGCTTTGTTGTTAGCTTTATTTGTGGAAACTAGCAGCTTATTAGCAGAGCGTAGTGTGGCTAGATTTGTATATGGTGTAATTAGATTAGTGAGGATAGGGGTGTTGTTAGGGTGGTATAGGATCTTTTGAGTAATAAGTAATTGTTGACAGAGTATATGTTTTTGCAATTCTAGCCATCCAATTTGTTTGAGGTTAAGGCAGTGGTGAGTTTTAAAGGGGGAGCTTGTGATGAATCTAGCTATGCTATTATAACCAGTGGAGAGTTTAGAGAGGTTGTTTTTGGATAGGTTAGTATATATAACAGAGGCATAGAAAAGAGTGGAAATGAGGTGGGTTTGGGCAATAGTTTTCCTTGCAGAAGGGTTAAGGAAGGGTTTGATTCTATAGAGGGTGCCAAGTTTTTTGTTAACAGACTTTATAGTGGAGTTGATGTGTTCATCATAGCTGAGACGATTATCAGTTGTTACACCTAGTAGGCGGGGTTGTAGTATCTGGGGTGATGTTGGTATTATTGTTAGAGGTTATAGAGAAGAAAGGATTAGGTGATTTGTGAGTTGGGGTAAAAAGCAATAGTTTTGTTTTTTTGGGATCTAGGAGGAGGTAGTGTTGCATAAACCAGTTTTCAACATTTTGAAAAACAGTTTGGGTAAGGGAGTGGAGAGAGGCTATATTCTTGGCTGTACAGATTAAGGTAGAGTCGTCAGCATATTGAATGCAGGTGGCTTGAGGTATGTTCATGTGTAGATTGTTAATAAATAAAGAAAAGAGTAGGGGACCTAGGATAGAGCCCTGGGGTACTCCAATATTAACTGGGAGTAGAGAAGACAGATTGTTCTGCCAACGTACTGCTTGCTGTCTATTTTCCAGATAAGACCTGAACCATTGTATAGCTTGAGGATCAAGAGAATGGGCATTTAGTTTGTCTAGAAGTAAGTTATGGTTAACCATGTCAAAGGCTTTTGACAGGTCAATAAATAGTGCAGAGGAAAAAGTTATTGTTACGATTTTTATATATAGAGTCGGTAAAGGATAAGAGAGCAGTCGATGTGCTATGGAATGGCCTAAAGCCATGTTGGCAGTTTGCAAGTAGGTTATTTTGTAGTAAGTGGTTAAGTAGCTGTTTGTGAATACATTTTTCTATAATCTTAGCTAAAGGGGACAGTAAAGCAGTAGGGCGAAAGTTAGAAAGCTCAGTAGAAGGTCCACCTTTGTGTAGAGGGATGATGTGGGATATCTTCCATAGAGCGGAGATTTTGCCTTCTGAGATAGTTCTGTTAATAAGGATAGAGATGGGATAGGCTATGGCTTTTGCGGCTATTTGTAAGTATTCAGATGGGAGACGGTCAGCAGAAGGGGTGCAAGGTTTCAGTTTTTGAAGTAGCTTACAGATGAGGGCTGTAGATACAGGTTGTATTTGAAAGATAGGCAATGAAGTGTTGCAGGTATTTGGTTGGGAAGTAGTGAAAGGTGGTAAAGAATTGGCAAGGGTTTGAATGGCTTTTGTAAAGTAGTTATTAAAGGCATCAGGGATCTGGTTGGAGTTATGGTCGAAACCAGTTGGGTCTGGAGTAGTGGTGTGGCCTGGCTGAAGAAGTTTGTTTATTCCAGACCAAAATTTTTGTGGAGTTTGCTGGCTGGTTTGTTGAAGTTGAAGGTAGAAGTCTTTTTTTGTCTCTAAGAATATCCTTCTTGGTGGCATTTCTTAGCTGTTTAAAGTGAAGGTGGTTTGTTGGACATTTGGTAGCTCTCCATTTAGCCCAGATTTTATTTCTGAGGAGTATTTTTTGTCTAGTTTGTTTTGTGAGCCATGGGGCAGATTTGGTTCTTAATCTAGTAGAGTGATAAGGTGCATGGCAGTCGAAGATTTGAAGAAAGTTAGTATTAAAGTAGTTAACGGATTCATCAAGTTCTAGATGGGTTAGTGGTGACCAGTCACATGCTTGTAATTCGGTTAGGAAGCTGTCTGGATTAAATAATTTTTTTTAAGCGGGAGGTTTTGAGGTTATGAGTAGTTGGAATATGGACTTTTTGTCTAATAATGTAGGTAAGCATATGGTCGCTGATATTGTCGGGAAGTGTTCCTGGAGTATAAGTTTCAGGGTGGCTATTAATAAGGATCCAATCCAGAGAATCTTTGTTGCTAGGTTTGTGGATTCTCGTAGGAGTTGTTATTAATTGTGAGAAACCAAAGAGGTTTATGTGATTGGTAGGATTTAGAGAACTGCAAGTGGACCAGTCTATGTTAAAATCACCTAGTACAATGGTCTCCTGGGGTAGTTGGGTAGAGAGGTGACTGAGTAGGTTCTCAAGACTATATTGGTATTATTACCTGGGGGTAGACACATGCAAATTAGATAGATAGATTTGGAGTTTGGTGGTTAGGATTTCTGATTTGGTGGCAAATGATGGAAGCACATTAATGGGGGAAATATGGAGGTTAGATTTATAGAGAATGGCTATACCTCCACCTTTTTTGATTTTACGGTCATTTCTAAGGATGTTATAGCCAGGAGGGGTTCTTGACCTTAGCACAGTGAGGACCTACTTCTAGTGACAGTTGCTGGAGAAATGGTGAGTGTATTTCCTAGAGGTGACTGGAGGGGTAGAATTTGAAGCTAAGTTTAGCGACCATCTAATTTGAAATAGCCTATGGCTTTGTATAGGTTGTTCCATTCACCATTAGTTCAGTACATTGATAGGTGTTGGCTTTAAGGTTCTGGACATAACTGAATAAAGCCTTATGTTGTCCTTAGCTTGGGAGGCTATCTTTATCCCAGATTTGTCTTTGGTGGACTTGAGTAGTTCCCTGAATTGCTTGTTCAAATTGATGAGGGGGGTTTTACCTTGTTGGGCAATGCTCTTCTTGTTCTTGGACATGATTTTCTTTCTTTTTTTTATACAACCTATTTATACTGGGATTCCACCAGGGTGATTTTTTTTTAGATTGTCCTGTGTTTACTTTGGGTAGGTACAGCTATGTATATGAAGCTGTTTACATAATCATACAGGGTTTCTGTGAACAATTCCATATAAGGAGCTCTCTGGGTTTAGGAGTTGGGCTTGGCATTATGCTAAACTGTTGCTTAGTGGGAGACAGTTAACCTTGGAATATTTTGTAAATGTTCCAGGATTAGCTGAGGTCCCTGGCTTAATATTTATTTCAACGGAGACAGCTTTGTCGTCTGACCTGACCAATGAGGACATTTTATACTAGAGGGAGTGCTTCATTCCCTCGTGTTGTCAGTATTTGGTTAGCAATTCCTTGTATGGAAGACCGTCTTTAACTTGCAGTCCAAACTTCTGCTTAGCCTCTTCCAGCTGAATTACCTTTCCATCCCTAGTTATTTCCTCCTAGTATCTTGGTATCTTTGCTCATTTCTTCTAGTAAATTCCACACTCTTGCCTATTTTCTATGCCCTACTTGTATTTATCCCATTTTGTAAAATTTCCTTTCCCCGTTCCCATATTTATCCTGTTTTATAAAATTTCCTTTCCTCATTCCCTTTCTGCTACTTTATGAATATAATACTCTGTATGATGATCTGTTTAAGGATGTTTATCGTGTTTCACTGTTGCAGTCATTACTCTTGGGTTATCCTGTTGGCAGGCTACCCTCAGTCGGCCAGAATTCCAAAGTCTAGGTCCGGCGTCGGTTGCTTTTGCCTCTTCCCTGACTTCATTGCGCCAGGGGTATAAAAGATGCAGCCAATGTCATTTTCTTCAGTCTTTCTTGCCGCGCGGTGCCCGAAGCAAAAGCAGTTCACAAGTGCCAGTCGGCCGACTCCTGAGATTTTCAAATCCGAATTTCAGAACCAAAGTCTTCATTAAAGCTAAGTACCCCATTGGGGAAACTTTTTTCTTGCTCCAGAACGATGTCAGAAAAAGTTAACAATTGTATTTCTTGTGGGAAGCAAATACCTAATAAGGTTTTTCACTCTTACTGTATTCCTTGCCTAGGCCTTGATCACAACGTTGCTAGTTGCTGGTTTTGTGCTAGATTTAACCAACGCACAATCAAGCGTCGGTTCGATTTTGCATTTCATTACTTTGGCCGAAGATTTAATTATATAATGCCATCGGAACAGCCGACAACCGGAGTTTACAAAAAACACAAGGACAAGGATAAGCATTTGAGGTCCAAAACCGACGATGAAGCCTCTACTAGGCCAGTCGCCGGTTCTCAGTGAGGCGCTTTCGCAGCCCCTGGCACCCACTACCTCAGAGCCACAGGCCGCTACCGACTCTCACGTGGAGCCAACTGAGCCTCTGGATACTCAAGGTATTGGACACTCAGAAATCACTCCCTCAGATGGGTCTGGAGCCGCTGAGCAGGCATCGGCTTCTGAGGGGGTCTTCAGACCTACACAACTATATATTAAGCCATCTTCAGCTTCAAAGACAAAGACTAAAGCAGCTCTAAAGACAAAGAAGCAAATACAGCATTCTCCTACTCAGACTTCCATGCCTAAAAAACAGATGCTCAAAATGGCCGAAGACCTAATTACTTTGATCAGTTGCTCCCATCCCCCTCCTGATAAGAGGCCTAGGCAAGAGACAGAGTATGATTCTTCTGATCAGGTATCTATTTCCTCTGATTCCTCTTCTGAACAGGATTACTCCATGCTTCCCTATGAGGATTCTGATGCTAAAGAATCCATTCCTTCAGCCTCTCCTCCTGAGGATTATTCTTTTGGGGAAACACTGCCCTGCTAAGCCAGATAGATACTACAGGGTCCCGGATTCTCATAAATTCCTATATAAAAACCCCGCTGCTGACCCAGAAACTATATCTCAGGGTCCCAAGGGGGTTAAAGGTTCCACTGCAAAAAACCCTGTCCCCTCTGTTAGGGATTCCACGGCTCTAGACAGATGGGGAAAAATGTTTACACTTCTGCCACCCCAGCTGTAAGGACTTTAAATTGTCAGTTTCATATGCTTAAATATCAGCAATATTTAATGTCACTACTTAAGCAGAAAATGTTGACAAATACTGAATGTTCAGAGAACAAGGAATTGCAGGATTTATTGCATGCAGCTGAACAAGTGGGAAAGCATATTTTGCAATGTGGTTATGATTCACTGGAGGCCTCTTGCAGGGCCGCTGTTACAGGTTCTGTTATTAGAAGGCATGCTTGGTTAAAGGAACAGAATCTGCCTGATCATGTTAAGGCAAAAGTATTAGATGTACCATTACAGCATGATACTTTGTTTGGTTCCAAAGCAAAAGAGGTGTTGAAAAAAATGGAGGATAAAGCAAAATCCATGCAGACAGTCAAGGATTTCTTACAGGTACAGCCACCCAGGTTTAGCAGGAACTGGCCTTCTAGACAGACCACAAAGAGGCAGATACAGGCGTCCCAGAGGCAGATCTCAGCCCCAAGGCTCATACAGGCCTAAACAATGGGGTGCTCCTACCTCCAAAAGCGGAGAAGACTAATCACAACCTTACAGAAAACAGTCACAATGACTTTCCTCTACCAGTTCCAAGCAGTTTTCTTTTGACAGCCCCCCTAGGGGGAAAACTAGCACTTTTTTCATCAAATTGACAAATGGTTACCCAAGACAAATGGGTCCTGAACATAGTGTCCCAAGGCTGCAGGTTCCATTTTCACACTCTACCAGGGTCAAAGGGCATGCCAGACCTGCCACACAATCAATGGGCAGAGGCACAAAAGCAAATTACCGCCCTCATGGATAGAAGGGCCATTCAGCAAGTACCACAACAAGAGCAGGGGCAAGGATTTTACTCCAGACTTTTCCTAGTACCCAGGAAGGACAAACCTGGAGACCAATTCTGGACCTGTCTATACTAAATACGTTTCTGGAAGTTCCAAAATTCAAGATGTTGACTCTACAGCAGCTACTGCCCATGTTGGGCAAGAGGGCTTGGCTCGTAACTTTGGACCTAAAAGAGGCATACCTGCATGTCCCAGTCAGACAATCTTGCAGAAGATACCTCAAGATTCATAGCTGGCTCAATGCATTACCAATTCTCTGCACTACCCTTTGGCTTATCTACTGTGCCCAGGGTCTTCACAAAATGCCTGGCACCAGTAATTGCGTTTGCAGACAAAAAGGAATTCAAATATATCCCTACTTGGACGACTGCCTAATTCAAGCAGAGAACAAAGACACTCTTCCAAAACATCTGGCGTTTGTAGAAAGATTACTAATTGGCCTAGGGTACACAGTAAATGAAAAGAAATCAAAACTAGTGCCCTCTCAAGAGATACTATTCCTGGGTAAAAGCTTAAATACAACTGCCCAGATGGCTTATCTCACGCCAGACAAGCAAAAACAACTATTTGCTTCAAGAAATTGGCAACAAAAACCCACTTATCTGCAAGGAAAACCCTGCAGGCCTTGGGTTTCATGGCATCTTGTATTCTACTAATTCCATATGCTAGACTGCATATGAGGAAACTACAATGGTATCTGAAAAGTGCTTGGACTCAGCATTGCCACAGCCTGGAGACAGTAATTGCACTCTTTCCCTGCCTACAACAGGAGTTTTGATGGTTGGCAGAAGCCTGTCACCACAACAAGGGTCTGCCATTCAGTTTACCCACAGCCAGACGGACACTGACAACGGATGCATCAGGTTATGCCTGGGGAGCCCATATGGCAGGAAAATGTATTCAGGGCACATGGCCTGCAAACCAGATGTATCTTCACATCAATCAAAAAGAGATGCTAGCTGTTCAAAATGCCCTGACAGCTTTCAAGGACCTGCTTCATCCAGGACAGTTACTGATAAAGACAGACAACACTACGGTCATGTGGTACATAAACAAGCAGGGAGGTACACATTCCTACCCCCTCTGCAGACAAGCAATGACCTTATGGGACATAGCATTGGCTTTTCAAGTTCACCTGCAAGCACAATTCCTGCCAGGAAAAACAAATACTCTGACAGACGAACTAAGCAGAAACCTCATGGATCCCCACGAATGGAAACTAGATCCACAAATCTTCAGCATGATAATAAGGAAATGGGGATGCCCAGACATAGATCTATTTGCCTCCCCTTACAACTGTCAATTATAGAGATTTTGCACAAGGATTTATCACAAGCTAGCATGGAAAGTGGACGCCCTATCACTCAGCTGGAAAAATCTAACAGTATATGCTTTTCCCCCACTGCCTCCCCTTCCCAGAGTACTCCTAAAGGTCAGACAAGAGAAGCCAAAAGTGATACTGATTGCTCCAGACTGGCCACGCCAGCACTGGTACCCAATCTTAAAGTGCTTGTCTGAAGGTCCAACATGGATATTGCCTCAAACTTCTCACTTGCTGACCCAACAAAACAATCACATCCTGCACAACCAAATCAGGACCTTAAATCTGGCAGCATGGCAGATAATGTAGCCATTCAAAACACTCCACTTTCAAAAGCTGTTATGGATGTTATCTTGGAGGCCAGGAGGCCCAGTACCAGAAAATCTTATGCAGAAAAATGGAAGACATTCTGTGCTTGGAACCAGGGACAAGGCATTGACACATCTGCACCAAATTTTCCTCAGATTTTACAATACCTAATTGAGATGCTGAACAAAGGCCTTTCTTTCTCTTCAATTAAGATTCATGCCTCTGCCATTTCAGCACATTACAATACGGAACCACCTATCTTTTCTCATCCTCTAATAAGGCAGTACTTCAGAGGGGCCAAAAACATTAGACCTACAAGGAGAGCACCAATTCCAGCCTGGGACCTCAATTATGTTTTTGAAAAACTCACACTGCCTCCTTTCGAGCCAGCATCAACAGCAGATATAAAATTCTTATCCTGGAAAACAGCTCTGCTCCTAGCAATAACTTCTGCAGGGCGAGTCTCGGAGTTACAAGCACTCATGGCTGTGGAACCTTTCATCATTTTTCATCCAGACAGGGTTTCTCTGAGGACAAACCCTACATTTATGCCTAAGGTGGTTTCCAGTGTGGCCCTCAACCAAACCATCCACTTGCCTACCTTTTTTACCCAAATCCACAGAACAAGGGTGAGAAAATTCTGCATTCTTTGGACATACACAGGCAGTCGTGCTTCTACTTGGACAGATCTAAAGCTTTCAGAAAGACTGAGCAACTTTTAGTGTCGTATGCTGCAGGATCACAAGGAAAGGCTATCCCAAAACAGACTATTTCTAAATGGATAGGCCATTGCATCTGTTTCTGCTATTTTCAACGTGGCAAATCAGTATCTAAGGGCATTAGGCTTCATTCCACCAGAGCAGCAGCCACTTCAGCAGCCTTCCTCAGAGGAGTACCAACCAAAGATATCTTAGAGGCTGCAACTTGGAGTTCAGTGCACACCTTTACAAAGCACTACCACTTGCCTCTCTACTCTAAGTCCAGAGCAGGGTTTGCCACTGCAGTTCTGCAGGGCCTCATAGCCTCTCCTAATCCTGTTTAGCCCAACCTCCCATCCACAGCTTTGGGATTCTACCCAAGAGTAATGACTGCAACAGTGAAACACGATGAACATAGTACAATTGTGTACCTACCATAAATGTAGATGTTCGAGTGTATTCACTGTTGCAGTCCAGGTTTCCCACCCTCCATCCCCCTTCTCTTTGCTGGAACTTATCTGCACTTCTCTATCCTATACAATCTTTTTGGCGTATTTGCTTGTAGATGAAGGAAATGTTATTTTTGTGCATGCATTTCTGATTGGCATATTTTTCAGCCTACCTATTTGGGGCACCTGACACCTGAGGCAAGAAAAATTGAAGAAAATGGTGTCTGCTGCATCTTTTATACCCCTGGCGCAATGACGTCAGGGAAGAGGCGACAGCAACCAACACCGGTCCTAGACTTTGGAATTCTGGCCGACTGAGGGTAGCCTGCCAGCAGGATAACCCAAGAGTAATGACTGCAACAGTGAATACACTCGAACATCTACATTTATGGTAGGTACACAACTGTACTGTCTTCACCCAAAATCATCTTTCCTTTTTTGAACTCCCATCCTCGTGATCATCCTCATGCCTTTCCACTCTGTAACCTGCTTGTGTTATGTGTATGTCATACCCTCGTGATCATCCTCATGCCTTTCCACTCTGTAACCTGCTTGTGTTATGTGTATGTCATACCCTCGTGATCATCCTCATGCCTTTCCACTCTGTAACCTGCTTGTGTTATGTGTATGTCATACCCTCGTGATCATCCTCATGCCTTTCCACTCTGTAACCTGCTTGTGTTATGTGTATGTCATACCCTCGTGATCATCCTCATGCCTTTCCACTCTGTAACCTGCTTGTGTTATGTGTATGTCATACCCTCGTGATCATCCTCATGCCTTTCCACTCTGTAACCTGCTTGTGTTATGTGTATGTCATACCCTCGTGATCATCCTCATGCCTTTCCACTCTGTAACCTGCTTGTGTTATGTGTATGTCATACCCTCGTGATCATCCTCATGCCTTTCCACTCTGTAACCTGCTTGTGTTATGTGTATGTCATACCCTCGTGATCATCCTCATGCCTTTCCACTCTGTAACCTGCTTGTGTTATGTGTATGTCATACCCTCGTGATCATCCTTATGCCTTTCCACTCTGTAACCTGCTTGTGTTATGTGTATGTCATACCCTCGTGATCATCCTCATGCCTTTCCACTCTGTAACCTGCTTGTGTTATGTGTATGTCATACCCTCGTGATCATCCTCATGCCTTTCCACTCTGTAACCTGCTTGTGTTATGTGTATGTCATACCTTCGTGATCATCCTCATGCCTTTCCACTCTGTAACCTGCTTGTGTTATGTGTATGTCATACCCTCGTGATCATCCTCATGCCTTTCCACTCTGTAACCTGCTTGTGTTATGTGTATGTCATATCCTCGTGATCATCCTCATGCCTTTCCACTCTGTAACCTGCTTGTGTTATGTGTATGTCATACCCTCGTGATTATCCTCATGCCTTTCCACTCTGTAACCTGCTTGTGTTATGTGTATGTCATACCCTCGTGATCATCCTCATGCCTTTTCACTCTGTAACCTGCTTGTGTTATGTGTGTCATACCCTCGTGATCATCCTCATGCCTTTCCACTCTATAACCTGCTTGTGTTATGTGTATGTCATACCCTCGTGATCATCCTCATGCCTTTCCACTCTGTAACCTGCTTGTGTTATGTGTATGTCATACCCTCGTGATCATCCTCATGCCTTTCCACTCTGTAACCTGCTTGTGTTATGTGTATGTCATAACTGTGTAGCTCTAAAGTATCCCTTCAAATCAAGTGGTTGTAAACCACCTAGTTCTCTGTGGAGAAGCAACTTATCCCACTTGTCTTACCTTCTTCCCCTCACAAATTTCTACAACTCTCTATGAATTATCTTTCATAATTTTTCTTCTGGTTGATAAAAGTTAACATGTTACCTGTATATAAAACTAAAGGAACTATAGAAACATTTTCAGAACTTGTATCTTACTGTACATATCCATAATTAAGAGCGTCCAGCTTATCAGTTTTTATATTGTCTTTTGTTTAGTCTCTTCCTATATATATATATACCTGGCTGCATAGCACATTCCTTTTTAACCTAAGAACTTAATGTTATGTTCCTGTAAATATGGGTACTGCTTAGCCAGTTCATGTGCATAGTTTACTGCTGTAGGCTTTGTTTTATCACCATTTATGTTTTTTTCCTGAAAATTTTACATAATACCAACATGTCCTTTTCTGTATTTTGTGCAAAGTAACATCTGCAAATAAAGGTAGCTTTTTGATTACCATATCAGTTATATCCTTGAATTTGTGTGCCCCTTATTTTCTCTGCTAAAGGCTCTAAATATAAGACAAGTAACAAAGGGGAAAGAGAGCAGGCACCCTTACCTTGTTTCTCTGTTGAGGCACAGCTTGTTGGAGAGGAACTCTTCCATCTTAATTCATTCCTCTGACCCTTTAAATGTCCTCCTAATTAACCCTGTTATTCTGTCTGGAATACAAATGCTTCCATTGGCTTACTCATAAAATCCCAGTTGACTGCTTTACTTGCATCGACCCACCAGCAGTAATGGCATTCTTTTACATTCTTCCATCCAGATCATTGTGGTATTGATGTTGTCAAATAGTATTGATCCATATGTATTAATTCTGGCAACACATTTAACATTCTGTAGTTAGAATAGACATAAACACTTTATAATCATGGTTCTAAATTGAAACGGGTCTGGGTAAAGCTGTGTCTAAACATTTTTTTTTTTTACCCTTATTGGGTAATACAGCCACCATGGCTTTCTTTTGTTACAGCATCCCAGTCTTTCCTCCAAGCTTGCACAGGGCTATCATTTATTCCTGGAGACTTTCCTATGGATTGATTATATTTATGTATGTGTCTCACATTTTTTTATTTCATATCTTTCCTGGTTATTAACTATTGAGTCTCATCTTCCTCTAACCTTTGGCATAATTGTGCCTTCCATACATATTTCCGTGTGTACCTTTTTTTGGTTTCCACATTCTTCTTTGTTCTACAAATTTTCATAAAATTTGAGAAATCTCTTTAATACCTCTCTGTAAGATCTTTTGTTATTTTTCTTGTTGTAGACTGCCTAAAATTGGTGAAAACCCTTTCTGCTTTCTCTTGCTTAAGTTGTACCAAAACCTTTTGTGCTCTGGAGTTATAAGAAATTACTTGCTTAACAGCAACCTTTCTAACTCATGGTTGTTGTTCAAATTTTCCTTTATTTTTCCTTTAGTACACTATGGTTAGTCATCATCTTGTTCTGTGAGATTTCCCTTATTCTGGGATACTTTAATCTTTGTCAACCCCTCTAAATAACCCCTATTACTTTCTCCCCTATATCTTTCTCTTTTCTACCATGCTTTTAAACTCCATTTTCATCTTCTCCTACTCTTTAGCGATCTCATTTGAAGAAGTTTCTGTCTTCCCTAATAACTCTTGAATCATTTCCATTACTCATTCCTTAAATTCTTCTCTTTTTAACAGACGAGTAGGAACATTTTTACTTTATTATTCTGCATATTCATGTCAGTTTTTATTGGCACATGATCTGGAATAGTTATTGGAGGTGTCTTAAAACTTTCAATTAAATACACATGCTACTGTGAAATATAATTTCTGTCCAATCTAGTCTAGTAGCTGTACAGTGGTGAATAATGTGAAAATTTTGTCAGAGTTCCTGCTACTGAATTCACATGGTCCGTACCAAATATTTTCATATATGTCATTAGAAATGTAGCCTCTTTTGTTGCATTTTCCTTTCTAGGTCTTCCTGACAACGTCCTCACTGTTGTATCTCAGATTCCTGTCTTTGCCTCTAAGTAATATTTCCTGCTGCAAGCTTATTCTCCCCTCAGTTTTCCATAACAGTAGATGTTATGTTGTCCTATCTTGCCTTCATTCTTTGCTGGTTGGGTTCAGAACAGAAAATCTGTTCCGACTCGGCCTGTACGAAAGCTCGAGAGCTTCCAATGGCTCAAGGTTATGCCCTATCCCATCATGCTTTGGGAGATTACCCAGGTCTCGTTTGCCACTAAACTAGATCAGGTGCTTCCTACTAGGCTCCAGGCTAAGTGGAATAATTTTTTTCTTTTATACTGTCTTTTGGCTCTGTATTTGTTGAATTAGTTGTTTTAGTGTGCTACACAAGTTTTCATAAATCCGTTGCAATTTTTGTACTGTTTGTTGCTGGCCGTCATCTTTTGCTAGGCTGTTTATCATCTCACCCCTATCCCGATCTCAGAATCTTTTGAATTAGAGAGTTTTGGGTCTTTGTTCTTTTAAAAACTGTCTTGTTTCCCTTTTCTTTATATTGTAAGGTAGTCCGTTTGAGTTAGAGGGCTCTCTTTCAGCCCGTTTAACTTAGAGGGCTTCCCTCCCCTTCCCTTTGTTCAGTGATGAGTTATCATTTTAGAGACTTCTCCTCTGGCTAGAGGAGATTGTCATTTAAGTTAGAGACTTCTCCTCTGGCTTCTCTTTGCTTTGTTGTAGTTTGTTTCTGGTGTTATTGATGCAAAAAAAAAAAGTTGTTCTTTGATTGTTGAGTAGTCTGCCTTGTACTGTTGGTAGTTTTGTCTAAAGATTCTAAAGAAGCTAAGCCTTCGGGCTTCAGAAAATGTGACTGTTGCAGCCAGAAAATGTCCTTAACAGATGGATACACCAGTTGTGTGTACTGTTTAGGTACTGTCCATCTGCAAGAGTCATGCTCTTTTTGCCATGCATTCAGCTTCAGAGTATTATTAGCAAGGAAAAACAAATTGATTGTTAGCGGATTACTGAAAATTCCTTTTTCTGAGGCACTAGAAGGGAAACAGAGTTCCCTGAAATTCTCCCACCAGTCTCAATTCCCTACTTCCGAAAAGTCTTCTAAGAGGTCTTCTTTCATGGCTGCAGAATTGGAACAGTCGAAAAGAAAGGCAAAGGATTCATTCACGGACCTGAAGACTTCTGGGCTTGAAAAAGCTACCTCTTTGACTCCACTGGTTATCTTGGAGCCAACATACCAGATGCAGAGCCACTCCCCAGTACTGGAACCAGACTCTTCAGTTTTACACTCGCCTGCCTTGCAATCCATCAGATCCTCGACCCCATCCTCACGGTCCTCCCAGGAGTCTCTCAGACGACGATGTGGAAGGGGTGATCAAGAGGCTGTTACAGATGCCGACGCTGGCCAAGATCCTTTCGAGCCCAGCCCAGAAGGATTCAGTCCAACAACCATCACTTCCCCTTCTTCGATTCCTCCTCCAACCCATGTTGTGACTTCAGAGCCGGAGTGCTTGGATTTGACTGTAGTGGAACTGTCGGGGCCAAGACCTGCTCCAGGTTATGTGGTCCCAACTTCCGCTCTGACCTCCTTGGTGCCATCATCTATTGAGGGGTCTAGGGCCCGATGCTCCCCTGTCAGGTCTGGGGAGGGAGAGTTAGGTTGGGCATTTGCCTGAGCTGAATCTACCTCTCAGGGCCTCAGCGCAGGTGAGCTTGACGCCTTCATCGGCCTTGGAGCCCACCGCCTTGACTCACGGGCAGTCTCCTGGCTCTCTCGAGCCGGATGCTCCCTTGGAGTGGGGTCGTAGTGCTTTTGAGGTCATGAGGAGAGTGCTTTCTCCCCAGATGGCTCCACTCTCAGATCCAAACACTCTTCCCCCAAAAATGCCGGAGTCTACCCCTTTACCATCTCTCCCCCCAGGAGTGGAGACCCAAAGTCCCAGGGCGCCCCTTTGAACGAAACCATCTCTTCTGAAACCACCCCTGAGTACCCCTCTAGAGAGGTCCATACGAAGAGGACATGTAAGAGGAAACGTCTAGACTCCCCCTGAGGAGTCTATCACTTCAGACACAGACCTAGATGATTCAGAAGGATCCCCATGGTCACTCTTTGAGGATGTCTCCTTTGTGGATATCCTGGAAATCCTTAAGCAGAGAGGTGGCTTGAAGTCCATTAACCCTTCTGAGGATGGGTCCGTGTACATGGAGGCTTTTGGGTGACGCCACCTTTCGATTAACTCTTAAACGTAGTTAGTCGAAAGGCGTGGGGCTCTGCTGAATCTGTGGAACTTGTTTCGAGGAGGCTGAATAAATTTATTACAGCACCATCTGATAAGGAATTCCTCACAAAAGGTATCCCGGTGGATTCTATGGTGGTGGCGGCAGCCACCAAAAAGTAATTGTCTGAGACTCCCTCATCTGTCTATCCGCCGAATAAAGAATGTTGTACGATGGACAGGTACAGAAAGCGTGTGTTTTCGTCAGCAGCCTTTACCCTTGGGTCGCTGAACTATTTGACCCATTTTACTAGGCTTCAGAGGGATCTCCTGAAGGAGTTAGGTGATCTCCAAGGTTCTACAGCTGTGGGTGTTTCAGACAAGGTCACCTCTCAGCTTTCTACCTTAAATTCTGTGGTAAATTCCTCCATGCAGCTTACCTCTTATGTGGTCAATGGAGTGAGTAGGGAAGCAGGTATAGGAATCTCCCTAAGTCGGGATTCCTGAATGCACTTATGCGAGTTTGCAGAGCCCTTCAAGTCTTCCTTTATCGACGCCCCATTCGATGGCTCATCCTTGTTCTGGCCAAAAGAGAGAGAGAGACTCTGACCAGGTGCAACCAAGAGGGAAAGACTCTTTCTGCCATGGGAGTCCATTTTTCCCTCCCTAGCAGACCTTACCTCAAAGGCTAGAAGGGGGAAAAATGTGGTTCTGTAAGTTCCAGAGAGCCTTTCTGGATGCACATGGTGATTCTTCCCCCGGGGCAGAGGGGGAAACAGCAATGGCAGATGCCGACCTCGCAGTAGAAGGGGTCCGCAAAATCAGGGTGTCAGGGATGCTTTCCTTGGTAGGCCCTTCCAGTGCTCCTGAAAGGAGGCCCATCTGTCCACCTCTGGAGGCAGTCGGGGGTCACTTGTCACTGTACCCAAACGCCTGGCTAAACATAAACGGCAAATGGGTACAAGTGATCATATCCAGAGTCTACTGTCTACCCTTTTTCTCTCCCTCTTTAGAAAAGAGGTCAGTCCCAGATGTTCCACCCAATCAGAGGGATGAAACAACCCTAGAAGTTCAAAGGTTGCTAGAAAAAAAAAGTGTAATCCAACACGTCCTTGCAGACCAAATTGGATCCAGAACTTAATCAAGGTTCTTTTTAGTTCCAAAACAGACAAGGGACTGGAGGCCCATATTGGATCTCAGGAAACTAAACAAGTCCATAAAAAGAAATCAAAGTTTTGGATGGTGACACTGCAGTCAATACACCCCATTTCTAGGAAAGACAGTTGGATGTGCTTGATAGAGCTCACAGATGCGTACTACCATATAAAGATAGACAGGCGATCCCAGAGTCACCTACTTTTTCAGCTGGGAGCCAGTCATTACCAGTTCCATGCTCTGCCCTTTGGTCTCACTACAGCCCCCAGAGTGTTCACCAAATGCATGGCATTAGTCATGGCTCACTTGAGGCATCTAGGATTCTGGGTGTTTCCGTACTTGGACAACTGGCTACTAACCGCCACCACCGAGCATCTACTCATCAGAGCAAGAGACACCACGATCCACCTTTGTTCTCAACTAGGCATTACAATAAATTTTGAAGAGTCTGCCGTGTTGCTGTCGCAACATATTGTATTTATAGGAGCACTTAAATGCAAGAGAAATGGTGCCCAAACTTCCTCCCGACAGGATACAAACTTTATGCCAACAAGTAGAAAACCTCGTGACAAAGAAGAAAGTACAAGCAAAGGTTGTTCTAAAGTTCTTGGGTATCATGGCGGCAGCGATAATCTTGGTACCTCTTGCCCTTTTACACATCTCCAGTGGTTATTTTTCACCCAATGGTCCATGCAGGAGCTGGCCATGTCCCACAAGATTATCATAATGGAGTCCTGCAAGACGGACCTACATTGGTGGCTTCATTCTACTCAGGTGGTTCTGGGCAGACAGTTCATTCCCCCACAACTGATGGCTACAGTGACCATGGACACTTTCCAGATAGGGTGGGGGGGCATTATCTGGGGATGACTGTCCAAGGAGTTTGGCAGGAATATATGAACCACTTGCATATCAGTGTCCTAGAGATGAGAGTGGTGCTTTTGGCGTTGCGGGCATTTCACAACTCCCTTCCACTAGGAACAATTGCAATCCAGACAGACAATATGTCAGTCGTGTGATAAACAAACAAGGAAGAACTAGCTCTAACCCCCTATGTCAAGAGGCTCAAAGAGTATGGCAGTGGGCACTCTCTCCCCAATGCTTTCTAATAGCAACGCATGTCCGTGGGAAATCCAGTGTGATAGCAGACAAACTCAGCAGAGCTATTCTAATGCCTCACGAATAGTCCCTGAAACAGCAAATTGTGGAGCAGATTTTTCGCAAGTAGGGCCAGCCTTGCTGCGCCCTTTTTGCCACGTCCATGAATGCCAAATGCAGCAGCTACTTTGCCCTGAACCCCCCTCCGGGGAAGCCACCAAGGAATGCACTTGTACACGCTTGGCCTCCGGGTCTTCTGTATGCTTTTCCTCCTTTTCCCTTGATTCCCAAAGTCCTTCAGAAAGCCAACATGTTGAGAAGCAGGTTAATACTCATCACCCCATACTGGCCTAGTCAGATTTGGTTCCCTTTCCTCTGACCCCATCCACAAAGAGGAGCTGTGGATTCTGGACCCAGTTCCAGACCTCCTGACTCATCCATCAGTCCAAACCCTCAAACTTCCAGCTTGGCTGCTCCACTTCCACTCCTAGCCAGGCTTCCAAATATTTCTCCTGTGAAACATATTCTGATCACATCCCATAAGGTGACAACCAGAAAGCTTTATGCTAGCACATGAAAAAGGTTTTCCTGTTGGGCTCTCAACAATCATATTGATCCTTTCATGGCCCCTGTAGCCTCTATTTTAGACTTTTTAGCAAAACTTTTCAATGAAGGTTCAGCTGCAGCTACCATACAAGTTCAATTGGCTGCGATATCAAACTACCATTTTGGAAAAAATGGGATTCAAAATTATGTCCTATAGACTGTGCAAGGCTTTTTTGAGAGGTACCTTTTTGCTAAGGCCCCCAGTCAGAGAACCACCAGCTCCTTGGGACCTCAGTTTGGTATTGTCCACTCTTATCCTGCCGCCATATGAACCGGCTTCATCTTGTCATCTGAAGTTCCTAACGTGGAAAACGGCCTTTTTGGTGGCCATCACGTTAGCTAGGTAGGTATCTGAACTCCAAGCCTTGTCTATACATCCCCACTACTTTGTTTTCCATAAAGACAGTTTCCTTGAGAACTAATCCATCATTTCTACCCAAAGTTTGCTCCGAGACCAACTTGAATCAATGTATTAATCTACCTGTTTTCTTCCCCAACTACGGCAACAAGGCAGAATATAAATTACACTAATTGGATGTACACAGGCAATTACATTTCTATCTGATCAGAACAAAAGAATTCTGGAAATCTGATCAACTGTTCGTATCCTTTTCAGATAAAAAGAAGAGCGCCCCAATATCAAAAGTCACTCTGTCAAAGTGGCTTACTGATGCCATTACCTATTCATAAACTTCCAAAAATAGACATCTGCCTAGAAAAATAAAAGGTTATTCAACAAGAGCCGTTGCAGCCTCATCTGCTTTTCAGGCTAGGCTGCCTATGGATTCAATTTGTGCTGCAGTGACGTGGGTAAAACCTCATACCTTTATCACTCATTACAAAGTAGATTTGGCCTCCCGGAACAGGGCTTCCTTTGGATCCACTGATGTTCTTCGTGTTTCACTGTTGCAGTCATCACATTTGGGTTATCCCTGCCAGGGTAGCCCTCAACCGGCCCGAATACCAGAGACTTAGTATTTCTGCGTCGTGTGCTGTCGCTCCAGGACTAACGTCAGTGGTATTAAAACAGGCAGCCGACGCCATTACATCAGTCTTTCTTGCCGAGGAGCCCGAAGCAGAAGCAGTTCACATGAGTGCCGGTCAGTCACTACCTGAGTTTTTCATTTCTGAATTAGTCTTCTAAAGCTAAGTACCTCGTTGTGGACCCTTTTTTCTTGCTCTAACCTATTTCAGAAAAAGTTAACAATTGTCTCGCCTGTGGAAAGCAAATACCACACAGAGACTTTCATTCCTACTGCGTCACTTCTTTGGGCTCAGACCACAACGTCAGTTTTGTGCTTTGTTCAACACTGTAGCTAGATATTTTCGCTCTCAGTCCTCCACTTCCGATATGGCTTTGGTAAGCCATCCAACAACCGATCTTCTGAAAAAAACGTAAGGATAAAGACAGAAACAGACTGCACTGGTCAAAACTGCCTATGACGCTTCCGTTAAGCTAGTCATCAGTTCTCTGGTCCTCGGTGAGGCACTTTCGCAGCCCCTGATGCCCGCTTCTGTGGATTCGCAGGCTGCTACTGAGACTCTTTCAGAGTCCAGTGTGCAGCAAGACTTTTCGACTAAAGATCCTATGGTTGTCTCTACCTTGGATGGGTCCGGAGCTGCTGAGCAGGCACCAGCTTCCGAGGAAGTACTTCATACTACCGATACTCGACACAGACCGATGACTTCTTTCACGTCTACAGTTCTTTCGAAAACTATTGAGTTTCTAAGGCCTAGGGTATGAACCACACTCAAAAAAACAACGACCCAAGCTCAGGCCCCTGCTTCCTTGCCTCAGTCTCAAATGCTTAAAATGGTGGAACAGATTATAATGCTTATCAGGGGAAGCCAGGCTACCCATTTCAAAAGAAAGAGAGACTTGTCCCTAGTAGTGTTATCTGAAACAGGAGTCCAATGACTCTGATACATCTGAATATGAAGATATGCAAACCCTCTCTGCTTATGAGGATTCTGATGCAGTGGAATCCATCCCTTCAGCCTCTCCATCCGAAGACTTTTCCTTTGGGGAAACCATACATACTTTAAGGGAGCATTTCCAGTGGGAATGTCAGGACTATCCTCAGTCAAAAAAAGAGACTCCGGGAATTCTTAGATCTTCCACAGCACAGACCTCTGGCCATTCTTCCTGTCCTGGATGTTGTGGATGATGTTTTTATGGAATCAAGTCTGACCCCTGACACCCTCCCTCCTGCTCCCAGGAAACCTGACAGGTACTATAGAGTCCCTGACTCTCACAAATTTCTTTTAAAAAAATCCTACTGCTGATCCAGAGGTCATCTGTCAAGGACCTAAAGGAATCAAAGCAACTTCAGCTAAGAATCCCCCCAGATAGGGATTCCAGAGCATTAGACAAATGGGGTAAAGAAGTATACACCTCTGCTACTCTTGCTATTAGAGCATTAAATTGTCAGTTCCATATACTGAAATATCGGCAGCATACCATGGAACTCCTCTAACAAAAAATGTCTTCTTTCCCTGCTTGTGCAGAAAATAAAGAGTTACAAGAGTTAATGCATTCTGCAAGTCAAGTAACTAAGCACACCTTACAGTGTGGTTTTGAAGCATCTTGCAAGGCAGCAGTTACTGGTTCTGTACTTAGAAGACATGCTTGGCTTAAGGAACAGACCTTGCCAGACCGTGTCAAATCCAAATTATTGGACGCACCCTTGCACAAAGACAACTTATTTGGCACCAAGGCAGAAGAGGTTCTAAAAAAGATGGAAGAAAAAGCTAAATCTATGCAAACAGTTAACGACTTCTTACAGGTCCAGCCACTGAGGTTCAGTAGGCATTGCCCCTCCAAGCACTGGTCCTTTCCTGCCCCCAGGTCAGCTCAGCCCAGACAATAGCCCCAGGGAATGCAGAGATCTAAGCAATGGAGTTCCTCCTCTTCAAAACCAGTGAGTGCAAGGCCACCCCCTTATGGTAAGAGCTCTCAATGACTTTGCACTTCCACCCCCTCCCCCTGCCCACCTGCACTTGTCCCTAGGAGGAAAGCTCTCCTTCCACGCAAGCAACTGGGCCGCCATTACCAACAACCGCTGGGTCCTCAACATAGTGTCCCAGGGATACAAATTTTATTTTCACTCTCTGCCAACCCCAAAAGGGTTCCCAGATCTTCCCCCAAACCAGTGGGCAGAGGCCAAAAAGCAAGCCCTTTCCCTCCTCTCTATGAGGGCAATATAGTATGCTCCTGCAGAACAGACAGGCCAAGGTTTCTACTCCAGACACTTCCTGATACCCAGAAAAGAGGGAACATGGTGCTCCATCCATGACCTATCCATTCTAAACACCTTTCTGGTGATACCAAAATTCAGAATTCTTACCCTCCAGCAGCTTCTTCCTATGCTTTCCAAGGATGTTTGGTTAGCCACCCTAGGCCCAAAAGAGGTCTACCTACACATCCCAATCAGGGAATCATGCAGGAAACACCTACGTTTCAGAGCAGGATCACTGCACGTTCAGTTCTCTGTGCTTCCTTTTGGCTTATCCACTGTTCCCAGAGTTTTCACAAAATGTCTGGCTCCCGACATTGCTTTTTGCAGGCAAAGACATATTCAAATTTATCCATACTTAGACTGCCTAATTCAGGCAGACAGTCAGGAAAAGCTGCTAAAGCACCTGACCTTTGTAAAGGACCTACTGACCTCCCTGGGGTATACTATCAACAAAAAGAAATAAAAACTAGTACCCACACAAAAAATTGTATTCGTGGGCACAAGCCTGTATACAGCATCACAGATGGCATTCCTTACACCAGAAAAACAAACCTACCTGATAACCTACTTCTCTCAACTAGCCACCAGGACCCATTTATCTGCAAGGAAAATCCTGCAAGCTCCAGGGTTCGTGGCTTCTTGCATTCTACTCATTCCATATGTCAGACTGCATATGAGGAAACTACAATGATACCTAAAAAGCCTTTGATGTCAGCACTCTCAAGACCTGGAAACTCTTATACCAGTGATACCTTGTCTAAGGAAAGATTGTCTTTGGTGGGCAGTAGCATGCTGTCGCAACAGGGGACTTCCCTTCTCACTACCCCATGCCACCCAGACCCTCACCACAGATGCATCAGACTATGCCTGGAGTGCACACCTGGATGGCAAATGCATTCAGGGCCAATGGAGCCCCAAGCAAATACATCTGCACATCAACCAAAAAGAGATATTAGCTGTTCAGCACTCCCTGACAGCTTTCAGACCCCTACTCTCTCCAGGGCCTCTGCTGATCAAAACAGACAACACCATGGTGAATGTGGTACATCAGCAAGCAGGGAGGTACTCACTCTTACCCTCTGTGCCGGCTTGCCATGACCCTTTGGCACACGGCCACAGCCAAAGCAGCTACACCTGTTAGCACAATTCCTGCCAGGCTCTCTAAATTCTCTGGCAGACAACCTAAGCAGAAACCTGCTAGACCCGCACAAGTGACAGCTAGACCAAAGAACCTTCACCCTTGTAACCCAGAAATGGGGCACCCCAAAGGTAGACCTCTTTGCCTCCCACTCCAATCATCAGCTCAGCAAATTCTTTACCAGGGAACCTCACAGCAAGGCCTGGAAAGTGGATGCTCTATCCTTCCAGTGGGTAAACCTCTCAGTCTATTATTTCCTCCTCTACCACTCATTTCAAGGGTACTGCTCAAAATAAGGGGGGAAAAACCGAGGACAATCCTGATTGCCCCAGACTGGCTACGGCAGCACTGGTACCCACTGCTGCGCAGCCTGTCACCCCTGCCACCATGGCACCTACCTCAGATCCCAACACTCCTGATCCAGAGGAATGGAGAATTCATGCATCCCCAATTGCAGACCCTCAGTCTGGCAGCCTGGCTTATTCCCTGACCTCTCCTCAAGCTGCCAGTCTAAGCAGACCAGTTCTAGATGTTATATGTGAGGCCAGATGCCTTAGTACTATAAAGTATTATGCTGACAAGTGGAAAAGGATTTGCACCTGCATCCAGGCTAAGGGAGCCGGAATGGCACAGCCCTCCCTACCTCTCATCCTGGATTACCTGGCAGACCTACTACACAAGGGTCTTTCCTTCTCTTCTATTAAAATTAATGTCTCTGCCATCTCTGCTCATTTCAGCACAGAGCCACCTCTTTTCTTGCACCCTCTCATCCCTCATGCCAGAAGTGGTGTCCAGTGTGGCTCTCAACCAATCCATTCATTTGCCCATCTTTTCCCCTAACCGACAAAACAAGGGGGAAAGGATTCTGCACTCTCTAGATGTGCACAGATAGCTCAGATTCTACCTAGACAAGACTAAATCTTTTGGAAAAAAATGATCAATTGCCAGTCAGCTTCACTGCAGGAGCAGAGGGCAAGGCCATATCCAAACAAACAATTTCCAAATGGATAGCACATTGCATCCATTTCTGTTACAAACAGCATGGAAAACCTCCCCCAAGGGGGTCAGGACACATTCCACTAGAGCAACCTCCACCTCTGCAGCTTTCCTCAGAGGGGTCCCCACCAGGGACATCCTGGAGACAGCAACATGGACTTCTGTTAATACCGTCACCAAGCATTACCACCTGCCTGTCTTCTCCAAATCCAGAGCAGGCTTTGCCACTGCAGTCTTGCAGGGCATCCTAGCCAGTGCCCAGTCTTCTTTATTGCCTCCACTCTTTTCTTCAACTTTGGGAATCAACCCAAATGTGATGACTACAACAGT
This sequence comes from Protopterus annectens, assembly GCF_019279795.1. Taxonomy (NCBI): domain Eukaryota; kingdom Metazoa; phylum Chordata; order Ceratodontiformes; family Protopteridae; genus Protopterus; species Protopterus annectens. The sequence continues at coordinate 1,664,940 of NC_056735.1, read as the reverse complement.
GAAACACGAAGAACATAGTCCAGTTGTGTACACTTGCCATCAGTGTAGATGTTTGAGTGTATTCACTGTTGCAGTCCTGGTTTCACTCCCTCCATCCCCCTTGTCTCTCTCTCTCTCTCTCTCCTTATAAGGAATTTTTGGTATTTGCTTTCTTCTGGTGGTGGTCTTCCACCATAACCTAGCTCCTTATTTTGGGCTCCTGCCAGGGCAAGAAAAACTGATGTAACTGCATCGGCTGCCTGTTTTTATACCACTGTCGTCCTGACGTCAGTCCTGGAATGACAGCAACTGACGCAGAAATACTAAGTCTCTGGTATTCGGGCCGGCTGTGGGCTACCCTGGCAGGGATAACCCAAATATGATGACTGCAACAGTGAATACACTCGAACATCTACATTTGTCGTAAGTGTACACAACTGTACTTTCTGAAGAGTTTGTTCCCTTGAGCCACCCAAGAAAGAAGGTGCTGGGGACTCTGTCCCAACCAACAAAGAATGAAGGCGAGATTGGACAAAATAACATAAAGAAGTAATGTACTCACCACAACGTTCCATGTTTGTTGTGCATCTCACCTTCATTCTTGCATCCCACCCTCCTTCCCCCAACCTTCGCTCCTGGAAGATTGAGAGGTATTTATTGAATTTGGAACTCATGTTCTCCGATTCTCTTCTTAGTCCTTGCTGGCACATGTTTATGTATGTGATATTATATGTTTATGTGTATAACTCTTACTCTGTTTAGTAATTGCAAACAAGATCTGGGTAATCTCCCTAAGCATGATGGGATAGGGTATAGCCTCAAGCCAGTGGAAACTCTTGAACTTTCGTATAGGCCAAGTCAAAACCAATTGTCTGTTCCGAACCCAATCAGCAAAGAATAAAGGTGAGATGTACAACAAACATGGAATGTTATGGTAAGTACATAACTTCTTTTTTTAGGTGGAATATGGATACATGTCAGTGAAATCCTCTTCCCCTGTGAATGACCCGTAGTGCCACAAACCTACAGTTATTGTCTCCCCTATCACTAATCAAGCTGTTTTAGCAATCAATATTATTACTCCCCTTTGTTTAAAAATATTACTTTCATATATTATTCATGGCAGTTCTTTTGAATGTGTGTCCAACTTGCATGGCCAAACTAATGTTTGGCAGATTGAGCCGCTCTGCATTTGCTGGTTCTCATCTGTGTTTGAAACCATGCCACTTTGATTTCAGACTTTTCACTTCAGTGAAAACACTCAAGAAACAACAGCAAAATAAATAAATACATTTTAGAGCCTTTTTCCTCTCTCAGCAAATGCAGAAGACTGTATACACTTTTCAAAAAGGGACGTTTCCCCCATTTAGGGACAGTCGCCCCAAATAGACCACTGCACCCCAAAAACATTACATGTTCTAAAGTGTGCTAATTATGCCAAAAGTGCATGTTAGAGGCTAGGTTCCCACTTAGAGCTACCATCTATCCTTGACATGTCTGTGTTCCCCTCCCATTTTTTTTTTTTTTACTCTAACCCTCAATAATTTGCTAATGATTTGCCAGAAAACCACAATTTTATGAGAAATAGACAAAAAATATGGGACAACAATCTGGACATTCTGCTAAAATCTGTACAGTTAAGAGGTATGTAATATGATCAATACATTTTACACCCACCAACAAACCTATACCACTGCATTATGTAGCTTATTTCCAACCTTTCTCATCGTGTTACAATGGAAATGCTGGATATAGTAAAGAATTTTTTTTTTACTTTAATATCATTAACATAACCAGCAGTAACTAATAAAGCTTTCCATGTACTTCTAATTTAAAGTACCCCAGCATGCTGTACAGAACTGCTTTAGAATATATACTATGCAATTTGTATCAGGATATTTTTTTTATATAAATAGTATTAAGAACAAAAACTTTTTCTTATAGTTACTTCAGTCCCTTCATTGTCCTTCTATGCATTAATGGTAAACTGAGGATTATGCTTTATAGAGTCCACTATTTTAGCACAATCAACAATCTTTTTCAACAACTTATTCATTCAGAACCACATTCATGTGTCTAAATTGTGTCAAATCAGAATTATACTTTACATTTCTCACATGTATTCACCCGTTTCACGTTATTGCTAGTCTTCCTCTCCATCTCACCCTCTCAGGAATGGTCACTGCTTCAAGTCTAAGGTACTCCTGATACTTTGTCAGCTCATGGACTTTTTTTGCTGTCACTAAAACATTTTCCAATGGGAAAGGTTTTGCTAGCAAATTCTGTCTGTGTGCTTTGTTATTATCAGAAAAAAAAAATAGAAGCAGAGTCCCCTTCAGCTGGCTAGCTCATTCTCTCTAGGCTACATTTTGTTTCTTCCTATCTTTGATTCTCTGGGAAAAATATTCTGATGACAGCTGGATATAGCAACTTGAGTCTCACACTTGCCTCTCTGCTGTTTTGCAGGGATAAACTTTTCTCTTTACCGGGTGTGCAGTGAATTATCATTTTCCGCAAAAGACTGGTGTCCCCATTTTTAATACATTTCTTTCTGCTATAGTTTTGTCAGGAGCATCCCTTTGTGCTGCTAAGGACTGCATCTATACTAATATACATCTTGGCTGCTTTCACATGGCTAAATTTCAACTAACCCATCCTGCTGTAGAATACCAGTCCAGTCCAGTTGCTTATTTGTTCTTTCATAAAATTAATATGGTTGTCTCCTTCCATTTTGTCCGATTTTTCTTTGCTTGTGCTGTCTTCTAACTCTATTTGTTTTTAAACAGTTATTGAGAAGACTCTTATTCATCTGGTCTTTCCTTCATTTCAGCCTCTCATTTCTTCAGTTTTATCAGCTTATCTGAATCTGGTTTCTTTTATTCTTTCCAGTTTTTTTTTTCTATTTGGGTTTATGTATTACTTCAGTGTCTCACTCACTTTAAACACATGTGAGTGCATTTGATTTATTTTGTTCCCCAATTTACTGGAAGCTTTCTCCTGTGCTAAAGCTGAAACTTGAACTGCATTTTTACTGAACAGCTGATTGGTTCTTCCCAGGCAGATTTTTTTCCTTTTCTTGATTTTGTCTTACTTTTTCAAATTATTTTCTTTGCTGACATCTGGGTAGTAAGATGACCCGTCAGTAACTGAATTTTACCCAGATTGTTAATGCTTACTGTCTTTTTTTTATCTATTTCAGTTTTCAAGTTGGACCAGCTTTAATCAGTGTGCTACTCAGTATGCAACCATCTTGGAAGTCTCCAGGAGACTGGATATGTTCTTGAATGAAAGATGGTAAATTACTCTACAGGACTAGAGGTTTTTGATAAGGTGGTCAGTTTTGTTTGATTTAGACAGTGTTGTAGTGACATACCAGTGGTGAGTGGGACACCTGCACTGATCTCTCTCTTGCTGTCTCACACACAGACGACAGGGGTTGCTAAAGTTTTTTTTAAAACAGACCATATAATGCAGTATATTGAATCTGAGTGGTACTTGACAGTTGTTTGCAAAAAGTTATCAAAAATCAATGCTCCTTTGTTAGATATGGTAGTTGCTCAAAGAACCTGTATATGGGTTTGTTCATGATTATTAAATCTGTATGGGATCTTTATGGTAACAAGTATGACTTCTAGATTGTATGCAGTGAAGACCAATGGGCATTACTAAAGGTTTTAAAACTGTTACCTGATGCTTTGTGATGGAAGTTTGAAAGGGGTGGAACTAATGCATATTACAATTCTGTGTCCAGTTTCAATTGGCAAGCATCCGTTTCATGTGAATGTGTAGGATGGTGGAGAGAAAGGCTGTGGTGTGCTGTGCTAATGCATTGAGATCAGTAAATGAAGGGAACAAAAGGAATGACTGTAGTAAGTGATGAGCTGGGCATGATTTGAGAGATGATTTAGAAGTTATTTTGCTTTATTTTTTTATTAGGTACTCTTTACATATATATCCATCAATCCCCCCCCCCCCATTTTTTTACATGGGTTGAAGTGTCACATCAACAGTGACCACCATGTGCAAATATGTTTACAGGGAAATGTCTAGAACTGAGGTATCTAAATAAGTATTAGAGAGACCTGGTTGCTTGGAAGGCTATCTGATGCAGATGTGGAGACTACGGTAAAATAACCAAGAAGTGCCAGAGACTTGATGGAGCTGTCTTATGAGATTCAAACAGCTTTGGTCATTCATAAAGATTAACTGCCAGAGCTGCCTTGTCAGTTAGAACAGCGGATTAATGCTGTGAGCCATTACTGAGGTACTTCCACAGTTCATATTTTACTCTGGCTGCTTCCATTTATCTACTTTGTGGCCCTTGGGGTTAACCAGACTGTGTACTTGGGCTAAGTCTGAAAAAGGGCCATATAGATCAGTGCTGTACCCCCATTAAAAATACAAGTGCAGATACAAATAACATGAAATAAATAATTTAGAAGATGTTTTTCAAAATGTTTTAGACAAAAAGATGGATGAGAGACTTAAGCTGGGTAGCTTTTACCTTTTTTATGGAAGAAAGAGAATTGAGTCATAACGTCTGGATACCAGTGTGCATGTTTAACGTGGATGTCAAACTTTTGATGAAGACTCTAAAGAACAGGTCAATCTAGTTTGTCCCAAGCATTATATGTGCAAACCATTGTAGATTCCTTGGTGTTGAGAGATATATTTTGAAGATTTGAGTAGTGGTCTGGCAAAAGGTTATGTAGTCTTGACTCAGGAGAAGACTTTTGATAATGTCAGATATAAAATATAGTGGACAAATCTCAGGATTTATGTTTATGTGAAGAGTTTCTGCATTAGCTGAGAGGTCTTTATGAAGTTTTTACAGGGAGGATGCTATAAAATGGAAAATTAGAAAGAGCTTTTTATATGTAGGTAAAGGGTTTTATCAGTTCTACTCCTTTAGCCCAGTTTTTAAATGGCTTACATTAATTTTTGAGGGTGGTGTTAGACCAAGCTAACATCAGGTGTGTTATGGGGTGATGGGTGGAGAAGTACAGAAGCTGTGAACTTGTGTGATTGGCCTGTGTATTTCAATAAAATATAGGGATGTTTTTCCAAACATTTTTGCCGTGTTTAAAGAAATGGAAGAGAAAGAGCAGGTAAGGATGAATGTGAGCACACCTGAGTTGTATGTTAGGCGTAGATACACAGGTCAAGGTTTCTGAAGGTATTGCCTTAAATGTATCTGTTTAAACGAGTTTTAGGGTAAACTTTGGCTGTGTAAGTAGTAGAGAAACTAAGTGGGAAGATACAATGATGGTGACTGGAGATTTGGCTTAAAAGCTGCAGATAGTGGTGTTGGCAAACATTGTTTTATATTTACTTTCCAGCTCTTTTTCTAGGCTTTTGAAACCCAGCTTTTTGGGAGAGGCAGTTTTGAGCGACTCCCAGGTAGGAGCAGTATTTTATATCTGAAGGTGGAATGGTGAGGAGGTTACACGTGGTGACTCCATCCATTTTTAAAAAAACTTTTTCATAAATCTTTGGTAAGTAATATGGCGTGATGGAGAGGAGTTTTATATCTGCTAAGTTCAGTGAATATGTGAAATGAGTAGATGATGAGGCACTTTGCAGAGAAAAGCAGTTAAAAGGAAAATCGGGTGAGAGAGGTGTGAGTAAACATGTAGCTGTGCAGTACATTGTTGTCAGAGGTTAGTGTCAGAGGAAGAAAAACTGTATGATAGGATATTGCCAAATAGTTTTACTGTAAGATATTTGGTAGATAAGCCCTGCCACTTCAAAATAAGTAGATAGTAAAATAACGAGAATTACATCCTTTGGTACTTCCTTATTATAGCACCCCCGGCGTCAACGACCTTGGGTGATGCCCTTTACATTCCTCGTTCACTAGTATATACTTACACAGTTTTCCTGAGTAACTAGTGTGAACTACTCTGTTATTGCTTACATTTCTGGAAAAACAAAAAAATATAATGTCCCCGATTCATTGATAGTTGGTTATTAGCTATGTTAATCAGCACACACCTCTCAACATCTTAGCATAAGAATTTTGCTTAAAACCAAAAACTGTGATAGAGGACAAAGGCCAGAAATCAGGGATAGCTTTTAAATATTGTTCTTGTAACAAAGTTGCTAGAATAATGAGTTTTGAATTAGCATGAGTTTTCTGAAGTCTGAAACTCAAATGCATGCCATTAGTTAATGGTTTCAGTTCTCAAATATTTGTCACATTTCACGAGGAACAGATCAAACAAATGCGAAACAGACAGTTGTGCGGAATGACTTACTCTAAGCTTATATTATAGCCACATTGTTTCTTAATCCTTTAGGGTTAATATATTTGGAAAACTTTTAGGTGATTTGCTAGAAAAAAATTGTACCACATTGTTTTAGCTGTTGAGTCACACTGTTTCCTTATGTCCTTTGGCGTTGTATCAAAGGCAGCACAAGTGTTGGTAAGCAGGTGTTCACGAGCTAGCAAATTACACAACTGAAGGGGATCTGATCGCAAAGCGGACACTTTTACTAGGTTTATAAACACACACGCTACCATTTTATTCATTGCTGCATTTTATTCTAGGATTGTATGTTCATGACCAATACCATTCATGTCTCTACATGCATAATACAGTATACATAACATACGTAATTCCTGAACTGCATCGCCCAAGGCCGCTATAATAAGGAAGTACCCATCTGTTTTACTATAACATTTAGTGAGATTCGTTTATTATAAAGTTATGGGGGAAATGGTCCCTGACACTTCACAAACTGGTTATAACATAGAGGTTTGTGACTGTTGTGAAATATGAGATATCATCTAGATGTTCGTACATGAAAAAGTAGCAGTAAAGGTAACCTCACATATAAGCAACTGGAAGCCAAGATGAATGAAAGGGAAGTATTGTGGATACTGAACTGTTTGTTATATACCTGGTGATTTATTGGCAACTTATCAAAGTGCAGTGTGTCCGTGAGATAGAGAGGCAAAGCTTGTGAGGTGAGTTGCATGCATGTTTGATGTGTGATGTAAAAAGTGTTGTGCATATGCGAGTTCTGAGTTAAGTGGAAAATTGGAGATTTGTCTGGTGTGGCTTTTGTGTGATTAGAAGGGTATTATGCATTTATTTCAGTACTGAACGTATGTCTCTGTACAAGTTTGATGAGTGTAGTTTTTTCTCGTTTGATGTCTCTTAGTACGTAGGGTGCTTGCAGTATTTGCGCAATATGTCTAGTGAATAAGCAATCAGGTTTGCTCTGTGTGTGTGTGTGTGTGTGTGTGTGTGTGTGTGTGTGTGTGTGTATATGGATGATTGCAGTGATGAATGTGATGTGGGATGGATGTTTGTTTGATAGTTTCACGAGTGGCACTTACCCTTGTAGTAAGTATAATCTCGAAAAAAGTTTTATTAATTTTGGGGGTGAGTTGTGGTGGGGGATGGGTCTTGGCCACATGTAAACAGCTTTAGTGCGAGTCTTTGGTATTTCTGGTTTTGTGAGGTTTGAATGGCCTTTGAGTTTGTTTTACTTCTAGTGCATGTTGATGTATTTTTTCCTGAAGTGGTAAAACCATGATAGCAAATAAAACCACTGGTGAAGTCTGTATTATTGTGGATGAAAGTGCTTATTAAACATCAAGTTTTTTATTCCTAGCACAATGTTTTTATAGTGTTTTACTGCTTTTTACTCTTTCTTTCTGTAGTGGGTAACTATTTTTGATGAAGTGGCCATTAGATTATTCGCTCATGGTATTAAGAACTGTAACCCATGCCAGGGAAAATAAAACTTTTTAGCATCTTGCTGTTTAAGTGCCCAGGTACAAGTATTTGGGCATGGCAGGATTAAAATTTTGTCATTTGGATATGGTATTTGGAGTGTGGAATGGATCTGAGTGGTTGAGAAAGAGCATTTAATCTAAGATGGGATTTCTGTAATACTAAATGCTTAGTTTTCAGCATAAAGACCTGTATGTAGAGAACTTAATTTTGAACAAAGTATTTAAATTATTAAATACGCAACAGGTAAGTTGTCCTGAATCTGAAGTCCTAGTAGGTTAAAACAATGTGAGGAAAAGAAAGAAGTATTACTTTGCTGTTATTGCAGTCTATATTGTATTTTGTATGCAGTTGTATGCGGTGGGGGCTTAACATTTTGGAATCATGTCAATACATTGACAACACCAGTGAACCCAAAGGCATCGAAAATGGTTCACTGGAATCACTTTTGGCAAATCTTGAAAAATTCTTGTTTTTTCCCCCCAAATGGGAGGTAAGCTCTCCTGCACCCTCACCACAAACTTAACTAGTCCGAAGTTACGCAGGAGTTGAGAAAAGGGATTCTCCACTGTTGCCTAAAGAGCTTTCAGTGAAACATTTTCAACTAAAGAGCATTCACAACAACTGACCTTGTGAAACTGACAGGCTCCCAAAAGTTTTATTTGTTTTTGTTTAGATGTTCTGCAAGTGCGTATTTAGTTTGTGTTCTTTGAGTTAAATGTACCATACTTGTAAGTAAGTACAGCAGGATTTTCAACATCCACCTAAGTTGCCATCAACTGAGACAGGTGGAAAAATCACCTGGTGTTTTGACTCTTGCTTGTCACTACTTCAGTGATGAATGTGGTCAACAAAAGAAACCCTGGAAAGGAGGAATCTCCTCCATGAAGTGATATGGATTGCTTTAGTTGGTAGACAGGAGAACAAATAGGTCAGTGTAGCACTGGAGGGTAAATTGCAGAGGCTGGTGTTGGCAAAAAAAGTGCTGAACTGATAAACTTTTTTGTTGTTTTTATGAAAAACACATTTATTGAGACTTCTTCAGAACTGATTTTTGAAAAAGTCTGAGTAAATGCATGGAATCAAAGCACTAAAGATAAATGTGACAGCTGATCCTGTGTTACGGAGTATTTGTTTTTTCAATTTTCTTTGCTGTTTACTCTGGTCCATAAGATGCAATTTTGATTTATTTTAGTTTTTGTTACACTTCAGGTGTTCCATCTGACATTGACTCTTCTACAGCCAGTAATAAAAGCAGTGGTCCAAACAGCTCTAAGCCTAATCGCCCATCTCTTGCTAAGATTCTTTTGTCACTGGAGGGTAACCACTCAAAGCAACAGGCTCTTTCTCATGTATTGACAGCGCTGCAGATAATGTATGCAAGGTAAGATTCACAGCGAATTAAACTTGTATAATCTGAATTTCTTTGCCATATTTGTGTTAGAATATATGCATTAGTTTTGTATCTGATATTGTCAGTTTTTTCATCTTGTCTTCACAGATGGGTTACTGATCCGATCTCCGGATCTGACTTGGCTGTTACTAAACTCGGGGCAACCAATGAAGCTCTTGGACACTCCCTTACCCACAATGCTTCTCTCCCTGTACCCTCAGATCTCATTTGCCGCTTCTCAAAAGATATAGTTATCCTTATAGCCCTTGGATCATCAGGTTGTATTTCTTTAATTATTGCCTTTTTCTCTGCTCTTTCTCAATTTTTAGTGCCTTATTGTTGACCTGTCCCTCCCCCTTATTAGTAAACTTTCCCTTTTTTCATTTGGTAACAGCTTATTAGGTTACTTATCTCTGTCCCCCGCCCCTCCTCCTATAACAGTTAGTTTTTTAGTCAGCATGGTTATTTCCCCTCCTTTACCATTTTTTTGGTAGTCTTAACTACTATTGTTAGTAGTTTCTCCCTTACCTATTTTAGGTAATCGTAACTACTACTGCTAGCAGATGTTCATCGTGTTACACTGCTGCAGTCATTACACTTGGGTTATCCTGCCGTCAGGCGGTTCCCCAGTCGGCCTGAGTTCCAAAGTCTTGGTCCAGCGTCGGTGACTGCCGCCTCCTCCCTGACGTCAGTGCGACAGGGGTATATAAGATGCAGCCGATGCCATTTTCTTCAGTCTTTCTTGCCGCGCGGTGCCCGAAGCAGAAGCAGTTCGCAAGTGCCGGTTGGCCGACTCCTGAGATTTTCATTCCGAATCCAGAACCGAAATCTTCTACAAAGCTAAGTACCCCATTGGGAAAACTTTTTCTTGCCTCAGACTGATGTCAGTAAAAGTTAATAACTGTATTTCTTGTGGGAAGCAAATACCTCATAAGGATTTCCACTCCTATTGTATTCCATGCCTAGGCCCAGACCACAACGTCACTAGTTGTCGGTTTTGTGGTAGGTTTAACAAGCGCACCATTAAACGTCGGTTTGATTTTGGCAGAAAATTTAATTAATGCCGTCGGAACTTCCGACAACCGGATTACATAAAAAGCGCAAAGACAAGGACAGGCATCCGAGGCCCAAAACTGACGATGAGGCCTCTTCTAGGCCGGTCGCCGGTTTTCAGCGAGGTGCCTACGCAGCCCCTGACGACCGCATCCACAGAACCACAGACTGCCTCTGACTCCCACGTGGAGCTGCCTGGGCCTTCGGACGCTCTATGTTTTCAGCCTACCAAAACTAAGCCTTCTGAGGGAACCGAAGTAGCTGAGCAATCCACAGCTTCAGAGGGAGTCTTCAGACCTACCCAGTTAACCATTAAACCCTCTGCTAAGTCTAAGGCCCCATTAAAAACTAAGAAACAGATGCAGCATTCTCCAGGCAGGCTTCAATGCCTAATAAACAAATGCTCAAAGTGGCCGAAGACCTAATCGCCCTGATCAGGGGATCCCATCCCCCTCCTGATAAAAGGCCCAGACAGGATGCAGATTATGAATCTTCCAACCAGGTGTCCATTTCTTCAGATTCATCCTCAGACCTAGGATATTCCTTACATCAGCCTCTCCGCCTGAGGACTACTCCTTTGGGGAGACCTTACATACCATGAGGGAGCATTTCCATTGGGAAGGCCAGGATTACTCAGAATCCAAGAAAAGACTCAGAGACTTACTTTTATTGCCTCAACACAGACCCCTTGCTATTCCGCCAGTGTTAGATATTGTGGATGATGTGTACACTGAATCCAGCTTAAACCCTGACTCCTTACCTCCAGCCCCAGTTAAACTTGATGGATATTGCAGAGTCCCTGACTCTCACAAATTTCTGTATAAAAGCCCTGTTGCTGACCCTGAAACTATTTCTCAGGGAACCAAAGAGATTAAGGCTTCATCAGCAAAAAAATCCATTTCCCTCTGACAGAGATTCCAGAGCATTAGACAGATGGGGAAAGAAAGTATATACGTCTGCAACTTTAGCAATGAGAGCCTTAAATTGCCAGTTTCACATGCTAAAATATCAGCAATTGTTGATGTCTCAGTTAAAACAAAAAATGCTTCCAGATTCAGATCCTCCTAATTTTAAAGAAATGCAGGATTTATTGCATGCAGCTGAACAAGTGGGAAAACATACTTTGCAATGTGGGTTTGATTCCTTAGAGGCCTCCTGTAGAGCAGCAGTTACAGGCTCTGTCATTAGAAGGCATGCTTGGTTAAAAGAACATACGTTACCAAATCATGTTAAGGCAAAATTATTGGATGCACCTTTGCAGCGGGATGTGTTGTTTGGAGTTAAGGCAGAGGAGGTATTAAAGAAGATGGTGGATAAGGCAAAATCCATGCAAACTGTGAAGGATTTCTTACAGGTTCAGCCTCCTCGTTTTAGCAGAAATTGGCCAACAAAGAATTGGTCATTTCCAGTCACAGACAGACCCCAGAGGCAGATACAGACATCCAAGAGGTAGAGGTCAAGCACATGGTCATTACAGGCCTCGACAGTGGGGTACACCAGGCCAGAAAGAAGGTGAAAACAGGCCACAACCTTATAAAAAGCAGCCTCAATGACTTCCCACTACAGCTGCCAAACAGTTCTCTCTTGGCAGCCCCCTTAGGAGGAAAACTGGCACTTTTTTATCACAATTGGCATTGCATCACCAAAGACAAAGGGGTTTTCAACATTGTATCTGAAGGTTACAGGTTCCAATTTCACACTTTGCCAAGGTTAAATGGAATGCCAAATCTGTCACCAAATCAATGGGCAGAGGCACAAAAACAAATTACAGCACTCATGGACATGAGAGCTATTCAAAAGGTACCACCACAGGAGCAAGGACAAGGATTTTATTCAAGACTCTTTCTGGTTCCCAGAAAGGACAAAGCCTGGAGACCCATTCTGGATCTTTCTTCTCTAAACACTTACCTGGATGTTCTGAAATTCAGAATGTTGACACTACAGCAGCTTTTTCCCATGCTGGGCAAGAAAGCTTGGCTCGTGACTTTGGACCTCAAGGAGGCATACCTGCATGTCCGTATCAGACAAAACTGCAGAAGATACCTCAGATTTCTAGCTGGTTCAATGCACTTTCAATTTTCTGCACTGCCAATTGGCTTATCTACTGTGCCCAGGGGCTTCACAAAGTGCCTGGCACCAGTAATTGCATTTTGCAGGCAAAAAGGAATTCAAATTTATCCATACCTGGACGACTGCCTGATTCAAGCAGAGAGCAAGAACATTCTTCTAAAGCATCTGGCGTTCGTAAAAAAGTTAAGTTGCCTGGGGTACACAGTAAACGAAAAGAAATCAAAACTAGTGCCCTCACAACAGATAATATTCCTGGGTGCCAGCTTGAACACAACGGCCCAGATGGCTTATCTCACGCCAGACAAGCAAGGACAACTGACTCAATACTTTCAATTGATGGCAACAAAGACCCAACTCCCTGCAAGAAAAATTCTGCAGGCCTTGGGCTACATGGCATCTTGCATACTACTAATTCTACAATGGTACCTAAAGAATGTATGGTCTTAACACTGTCAAAGTTTGGAAACAGTTATACCACTAATTCCTTGCCTTCAACAGGAGTTTCGATGGTGGGCTCAAGCTTGTCACCTCAACAAGGGACAGCCTTTTACTCAACCTACAGCCAGGCAAACACTGACAGCAGATGCATCGGATTACGCCTGGGGAGCACACATGGCAGGAAAATGTATTCAGGGCAAGTGGCCCACAGAGCAAAGGCATTTTCACATCAATCAAAAAGAGATGCTAGCTGTACAAAAAGCACTTATAGCTTTCAAGGACCTGCTGCATCCAGGACAACTACTACAAAAGACAGAGACAACACCGTGGTTATGTGGTACATAAACAAGCAAGGGAGCACGCACTCCTATCCCCTCTGCAGACAAGCCATGACCTTGTGGAACAGAGCTCTAGACTACCAAGTTCATCTGCAAGCACAATTCCTGCCAGGAGAGAAAAACACACTGGCAGACGATCTAAGCGGAAACATCATGGATACCCACGAATGGGAATTGAATCCACAAGTATTCAGAATGATGACACAAAAATGGTGGAGCCAGGACATAGATCTGTTTGCATCCCCAATGAACTGCCAGCTACAGAAATTCTGCACAAGGAGTTGCCATCCACAAGCATGGAAAGTGGATGCCCTCTCATTCAGCTGGAAAAACCTGCAAGTATACGCTTTCCCTCCTTTACCTCTCCTTCCAAAGTAAAAGCCAGGCAAGAAGAGCCAAAGATGATCCTGATTCCACCAGACTGGCCACGCCAGCACTGATACCCAATCTTAAAGAACTTAGCACAAGAACCACCCTGGATTTTGCCTCAAATCCCACATTTGCTAACACAGCACAACAATCAGATACTTCACAGCCAGCTAAAGACCTTAAACCTAGCTGCATGGAAAATTCTGTAGTCAAGCAAGCAGTGCCTCTCTCCAAAGCTGTTATGGATGTCATTCTGGAGGCCAGAAGGCCTAGCACCAGGAAAGCCTACTCGGATAAATGGAAGAGATTCCGTGCCTTATAGCCATCCCTAATGCCTTATAGAACCAGCCTCCCTACCTCAGCTTTGGGATTCCACCCAAGTGTAATGACTGCAGCAGTGTAACACGATGAACATAGTACAGTTTTGTACCTATCATAAATGTAGATGTTCGAGTGTAAACACTGCTGCAGTCCAGATTACCCTCCCTCCTTCCCCTCTTACTTGCTAGTACGTACCTATGCCTTCTACCCTTTACTACCTATGGGGGGAGTATTTGCTGGTAACTGAAAATTGTTGCTTGCTTTTCTTATGTATGTTTTATTAGTAATTTAAATTGCCTACCTATTTGGGGGCACCTGACATCTGGGGCAAGAAAAACTGAAGAAAATGGCATCGGCTGCATCTTATATACCCCTGTTGCACTGACGTCAGGGAGGAGGCGACAGCAACTGACGCCGGGCCAAGACTTTGGAACTCAAGCCAACTGGGTAACTGCCTGACGGCAGGATAACCCAAGTGTAATGACTGCAGCAGTGTTTACACGCGAACATCTACATTTATGGTAGGTACAAAACTGTGCTTTTTTTCCCTTCCTCTAACCCTTCTCTCCAAAAAAAAAAACACAAAAACAAACACTTTCTTCTGTCTTGTTCCTTCCTTCTATATAGTATGTCAGAAAAACATAAATCTGCTGTCTTCAAAAAATGCTCCAAATGATAACATAAAATCCCGCTCATTGATTCTCATGACCTATGCTTGTATTGCTTAGAACCTGTTCATCTGCAGGAGAGTTTCTCTATTTGTCATTCACCATGCATTGGTTGAAAGAAGAAACAAGCTAATCTTGAAAGGGATGCTTCCCCCTTCTTTTGAAGGGGCCATTTTCTGATCCACAAGTTAAGCCGGCTTCTAAGTCAAGTCAGCTCATTCCAGCCCTGCTTTTTCCCTGTCCATCAGATCTGGTAATAAGGGAAAGAAAATACCTTCTTCCGCTCCTTTGGAGTCATCAGAGCTGAAGACTGAGATTTCTAAACATCCCAATAAAGACCGGTTGGGGCCATCAGCACTGACTTCTGTTGGATAGGATCCCAATATATTTGGCTCCAGAGTTGATTGATAAAGATGGGCCAGATCCATTGGAATCGGATCCAGAAGGGAGTGCTTTTAAGCCAGTGATCTCTCTCCTTCAGACCAGGTACTCTCCAAGCTATGACCCTGTACCTTTCAGAATACCATCCTCCTTTTTATCTGTATTGAGATCCCCCTCTGGCTCTTCTCGTTCTAGCAGGAGCCTAACTGAGGATGACATGGAGCAGTTGGTGCAGAAGATTTTGTGGCCGCGGTGTATAACTTAGTGACCATCAACCCCGACCCACTCAGCTCTAGAGCTTCTTGAAACCACTACTCCCCCTCTGGAGCCTCTTCCAACTTCAGAGCAAGTTTTGGAGCCCTTGGATCCAGTGCGCCTGGTGCCCTTAAAGCTGTATTAGAGAACATCTTCTTTGGATCTGGCCTTGGCTCTGAATTCTTCTGTTTTTTTGGAACCGGAGAGCCCCTGGAGCTGTCGTGACCCTCACAGTCCTCGAGAACTTTCAGCTTCCAAGTTGCCAGAGCAGTTGATGCATCTCAGAGGCCTATGCGCAGGTAAGCTTGGCTCCGGCTTCTACCCAGGGCAAGCCATCTTCAGGGCTGGAAGAGGCTTCAACTCAAAAGCATGTCTTCTTGGGTCAGTAGTCCTTTTTCGTCCAGGAGCAATCAGCCTTTGGGGTTTTGGAGAGGGTAACACCTGCCACCGCAATAAAGAGGGTACCTCCCTCTTCGGATCTTCAGTCCTGTACGGATGCCCTGCATGTCTCTTCTGACCATGAAGTTCCACTGGGACAACGAGACCTCAAGCTCCAGGATACCTAACCGGGTCCCCTGTCTCTTCTGATAACTCCCCAAAATCTCCCACTGAAGAGGTTCCTCGTAAGAGACTTTGTAACAGGGAACATCTAGATTGCACTGAGGAGTCTGCCACTGAAGACACTGACCTTGATAAAGCCGAAGGGTCCCAGCGATCATCCCTTGAGGATGTGCCCTTTGGGGAGATTCTAGAAATGCTGAAAAAGAGAGGTGGTTGGCAGTCTGGTGACACTTCTGAGGAGTTGATGTACCTGGCAGCTGTTGGTTCTCACCCATCTTCCTCTTGGGTTACTCTGCCCACCGATGAGCTCTTAGATTTGATCTTTCGGTGGTTGTGGGAGATCCCACATTCCATACAACCTGTTCCCTGGAGACCAAACAAAATAATTACAGCTCCATTAGATAAAGCCTTCTGGACCAAGGGTGTTGCAGTAAATGCCATGGTTGTGGTAGCAGCAACCAGAAAGGAACTGTCAGGGGAGAATTCTACTATCCATCCCTCCTAATAAAGATTCCAGGATGATGGATATGTGTGGGAAGCATGTTTTTTCTTCGGCAACATTTGCCTTGCAATCGCTGAACTATTTTTCCCATTTTACAAGATTGCAAAGGGATCTGGTTAAGGAGCTCACAGTTACCTTGCAAGTTAGCAACTCTACATTCTGTAGCTAACTTTTCCATGAGGCTTATTGCTGACACGACCGTAGGAATGAGTATGGTCGCGGATTTGGGCATTGTTATGCTTGGATGCGCCTATTTGACTTTGTGGAGCCCTTTAAGTCTTCCTTTGTCGGTGCCCTGTTTGATGGTTCTTCTCTTTTTGGACCCAAAGTTAACTATACCCTTTTCCAGGTGTGAAAAGGAAGGTAAAACTCTCTCTGCTGTGGGCATACATTTTTCCACCCCACAAAGACCTTACTCTAAAGGTCAAAGAGGAAGTGGGAAGATGTGGTTCAAAAATTCTTGGAGATCATACCCGGACACACATGGAGAGTTTTCCCCCAGGGGCCGAGGGGTAATAATAATAATGGAAGACGCCGACCTCATGGCAGAGAAGGTCTACAGAGTCAGTGTTCCCGGAAACCCTTTTTTGGGAGGCCCTCCAGCACTCTTGAAAGGATACCTGATTGCAAACCTCTGGAGTCAATTGGGGGTCGACTATCCCTGCACTGCAGAGCCTGGCAAAACCATAAGGTCTGATTTGTGATTGCAGAGGATTATATTTAGAGGCTGTCACATTCCCTTCTGTCAACCCCCCTCCCCTTATCAACAGAATCCCAGCTGTCCCACCCAGTCAAAAGGAACAAACATTTATTCAGGTTCAAAAACTGCTACAAAAGAGTCATCCATGAGGTTCCCCAAGACAAGAGAGGATTCGGAACTTATTCAAGGTTAATTTTGGTTCCAAAGAAGACAGCGGACTGGAGACCTATTCTGGATCTCAGCAAGGTAAACAAGTCAGTTTGAGAACAGTAAGTTCTGAATGGTCACAGTTTGTCCATTTTTGGAAAAGGACAGTTGGATGTGCTCAGTGGATCTTCAGGATGCATACTACCATATAAAGATGGACAGGCGCTCCAGAAAACATCTACGCTTTCAGTTGGGAGCAAGTAATTTCCAATTCAGAGCCCTGCCCTTTGGTCTGACCACAACCCCCAGAGTGTTCACCAAATGTATGGCAGTGGTTGCGTGTGACCTGAGATAAGGATTATGGGTGTTTCCTTATTTGGAGGACTGGCTCATCTCCACCTCAACCAGTTATCTACTGTTAAATGTACAGGAAGCTGTTCTTCACCTTTGTGCACAACTGGGGATCACAGTAAACTACCAAAAATCTCATCTGGAACATGCACAGATGTTGAAGTTCATTGGAATGGTTTTGGACACTACTCAGATGATTGCCAAACTTCCACCTTCAAGAATATTGATGATCAGACAACAAACAGGTTACTTTGAAATCAAAAGGTGGCCATGCATCACATTCTTCAAGCATTTAGGGTCAATAGGCCATGGCTGTAGTACTTGTCCCGTTAGCCAGATCCCACATGAGAGTTCTTCAGTGGCTTTTGGCTGTCCAATGGTGGATTCTTCATCAGTCTGTGCCCCACCAGATTCTGATAACTAATGCCTGCAAGAGATTCCTCTTATGGTGGATTAACTCAGACCAATTATTAAAGGCCAACCATTTGTTTTGCCACAACCACAGGCCACGGTGACCCACGGATGCCTCCCAGATAGGGTGAGGGGGCATTATCTGGGGAGGATGGTCTAAAGAACCTGGTCTGCAAAGAGGCGAACTTGCTCATCAGTGTCCTGGTGACGAGAGACATGCTCCTTGCATTGCAAGCATTTCAGGCTTCTCTTCCTCTGGGAACAGTTGCAGTTCAGTCAGGCATATCAGTAGTCTGGCACATAAGCAAGGGGAGACCAGGTGTTACCCTCTGTGTCGAGAAGCTTTCAGAATGTGGCAATGGGCGATCTCCTTCAACCGTTTTCTCAGAGCAATGCACATTCCAGGGAAATCCAACGTGATAGCAGACAAATTGAGCAGGTCCATTCTCATGCCTCATGAGTGGTCCCACAATCCTAATGTAATGGAGGACATTTTCTGTAGATGGAGCCAGCCTTGTTGCGACCTTTTTGCATCCCCCCAAACAACAAATGCACCAACTACTTTGCCCTGTTCCCACCAGAGAGGGAGTTCTGTGGGATGCTGTTACTCATGATTGGCCCCCCTTTCTCCTTTATGCTTTTCCCCCACTTCCTCTCATCTCCAAGTTCAATCAGAAAGCAAGCAGTTTGAAGAGAACAGTAATCCTCATTGCCCCATCGTGTCCTAGTCAGATTTAGTTTCCCTTTCTCCAGCCTCCTCTTCAGAAGCAACCCTAGATTCTGGAAAGCTTTCCAGGGCTGCTATCACACCCGACAGGAATGATTCATTCCAGCCTCCACAATCTCAAGCTAACGGCTTGGTTCCTCCTGTTCCATTAATTGCCAGACAACTTATGCTCTCTTTGTCGGTCAAACATATTCTGTTGTCTTTTCTTAAATTGTCTACACAAAAGCTGTACAAAAGTAAATGGAAGAGGTATGTAATTTAGGCTCAACAGCGTGCTGTAGATCCTATTACAGCCCCTGTTCACTTTATATTGGATTTCCTGGCTCACCTTTTTATTGACAGAGCGTCTGCCTCCACAGTCAGAGATCAATTAGTGGCTATTTCAGTTTTCTATGTTGGACAGGATAATTTGCCCTTGATTTCCCACAAACTTTGGAAAGCCTTCTTGAAAGGCAGTCTGTTGTTAAAATCTCCTCACAGGGATCCTTCTCACCATGGGACCTCAACTTAGTACTGCGTTCTATTGTACAATTGACCTCTGAACCCACAGCTACCTGTGATATTAAGCTTCTTTCCTGGAAAACTGCTTTTCTAGTAACAGTCACATCAGCAAGAAGTTTGGGCATCCAAGCCTTATGCTCGCATTTTCCCTATCTAGTTTTTCACAAAGACAGGCTCGTACTGCGTACCAACCCCTTCTTTCTCCCCAAAGTTGTTTCTCAATCTAATATCAACCAAAACTATTCACTTGCCTGTCTTCTTCCCTAACTTTAGCAGCAAGGGTGAATATGTTCTACACTTGTTAGATGTACATAGACAGTTGCTATTCTGCCTACATAAAACCCAAGAGCCTCACAAGACGAGAGTTATTTATTAATTTTGCTGGCCTTAAGAAAGGTTCATCAGTCTCCAAGGTTACCTTCTCAAGATGGCTTTCTGATTGTACCTCTCCTTAGAAGGTATTAATCTTCCCAAGCCTGTTCGAGCTCACTCCACTAGAGCTATGGCATCATCGGCTGTTTTTCAAACTAACGCTTCCATGGATGACATTTGTGCAGCAGCTACATGGTCTAACTGTCATACCTTTATCTCCCAATAAAATTGGACTTGGGTCTGTCTGGGAAGGGCCTCCTTTGGTTCTGAAGAACATTCTCCCTTGAGCCGCCCATGGTATAGGAAGCTGGGGACTCTGTCCCATCTGTGAGGACGAGATGAAAAAATTGACTATCAGTTAAAGAAGTTATGTACTCACCATAATGTTCCGTCTGTATTGTTGATTTTCTTTCCTCTCTCCTCACATTCCATCCCTCCAGCCCCTGGCCCTAGTTGAATGAGAAGTTTTTACTGTCAGGACAGGCATTTTTATCTTTGTTTCAGCAGAACTGGCCTCTTTAATCATCTGTCACACGTTACTCTATTACTGAGTTTATTGCCACAGTGTGTTATGGCAAACAAGATCTGGGAGTACAGGGAGAGGTAAGGGGAGTGTCCAAAAGCTTCTTTGGTTTCCCCAAGCTTAGCAATGGCCGAGTCGGATTAAGGATCGGATCCACAACCCACCTGTGAGGAGACATGAAACAAAATCGGTAATACAGATTGAACATTATGGTAAGTACATAGCTTCTTTTTTTCATACTTTATTTCCACTGAGAATTTATTTATCTTTTGTTGATCATTAGGCCAGTGGTCTCTCTTCAGGCTAGATCTGTGGTGATATTCATGCTAATGTAGGGAAAGTTTAACAAATGATGGGGTTGTGAACAGATTTTCAAAATAATAGAATGTCGTCGTGGAAAAAAAATTGGGGGGGGGGCGAAATGATGTATGATGAATATTTTGGAGTTTTTATATGGAAAAATCTAAAACAATGTAAAAAGTAAAGTTTTTATGAATAAAGTGCAGGTAATAAAGTTGTATAAATAAAACTCCCTTTCAGTTTCTGATCAATGCTGTGGATTTTGCTTCCCGTTGAGCTTTACCCACCAACATGGCACATTATATTAATTTTGAGATATTTCAAGCCTTTCTTATCTTGTTACAGTGTAAAGCATTGATTCATTGCAGTTAAGAAATGTAATTTGTGTCACTTATGAAAACTTGCCCCATCTCACATTTTAAATACCGCTTAACTGCATAATCTGCAGAACTGCAATACAGTATAACATGCAGTTTACATCAAAACGTTTGTACATATATTAAGAAAATACTATTTTACTTACTTTTTCATTTTTTCTTTCTTTCATATCTCATATTTTATTAGTATCCTGCTTAATGTAACCCTCTAAGGCAGTCCACATGCATGGGGCTGTAACATTCTTCTGTCAGTGGCTGACTTGTTAAAATCTCACTCACATATTTTCTGTATTTATATTGAAGCTCAGCCCAATACTGACAGTCACAATTGCATTTAAATGTTACTACTTTCAATTTACGTACACTTTAACAAATCTTATTCAACATGTAAACTATAATGCAACAAACTTCCAGACAGTTTATTTATTCTGTAAGAGTCTCTTATCACTCACTACTAGAGCGCAACAGGTAGTCACAGTCTCATTGTCTAATTTCAGGAAGACTTTATCTTGGTGTATAAAATAGCTAAGCTGTGCAGATCCCCCTCCCTGTCCTTCTGTGTTCTGATCTTTTACATAAGCAAGTGGGGGTATAGCTCTAATTCCTGTTTCTGTCAGTAAACTGCAGCCATATGCATCATTTCTTTTTAATCCCCTTTCTTGTCTCCTACACTGTTCTGCCTCTTCTTGCCTTAGCATGTGAGGCAACCTGTCTAGCTCTTCTAAGGTTGGGGAGTTAGACTTTTCCAGTGTCAAGTTATCACTTTCTTGGCTACTAAAATGATGGCTCATATAAGGTTTTCTACCAGATAGGTTGAGAGTGGGGGTCCTTAACTCTATCAGTGAAAAATAAATCCTTTGCGATAGTAATATCCTGATTTGTTAGCTGGGTCAAAATATTTTGTATTCCTGTTTTTAATATTGTTAAGGCTTTATAGACCCCAAGTACGTGCTCCCATGTTCCCCTTACTACTTGAGATTCCCATATTTACACATTTATGGCTGGAAACATTTTAGCTAGTTTGCCTGGTGTATAAAAAAATATGATGATGTTTTCACCAAAATATCTTATATTTTCTGGTGTTAATTGCTAGTGTTGACATCCAGATTATTTTTCTCCACCATTGCTCTGGGATCTTTCTTTGCAAAAAAAAAAAAACACTTCCATTCCTCCCTCTATTTATCTGTTATTAAATTTCTTCAAGGAAATTGTTTTGGGAAGCCCATTTAATAAAATGCATACCTAAAATGTTATCTTCCATCATTTTGTACAGTTGATTCAATTTTAATTGGTCGTTTCTCTTTTTTCTGCCTCCCTCAGCAGGTTTGAGTTTGTTGTCTTATTATCCTTTTGTATTGTAGGTAACTCCTTTGTGGCAGACTGTGTTATTTATTTGCTTCTTCACAGCTCTTGACTTTCTCCAAGGTTTTCAGTTTGTGCCAATATTTGATTTTCTTTGACAGTTTTGTCCAGCACCAATTTGTTTTGTTTTTTTCCAACCTTATCGCTCTTAGTTGCCCCTGTTGGTAGACTATTCCATTGCCACAGCACCTTATTAGAAAATAGTTTACCCATTTGCACACTACCTGTAGTGTTGGTATACTAAAATGTGTATTTTGCTGCCTCACGTTAAAGCAAGTGAATCCACTTTTTCTTTTTTTCTGGGTCTTTTCCTATTACTATGTATTGACATCTAGCAGAATAAGAATCTTGCTGGCACCGGATATAAAAGGTCATGTTGATGTTTTACTGTAATGCCTAATATTTGGCAGAGCTAGTCCTTCCATATCCTTAGTAAGAGTTAACTTCTCCCATGCGACTCCAGGTTTCGTTTATTTTCATTTAAAATTCTTCATCCACCCTTATTTTTCTTATTTCTCCCACCTGCATCAGCTGCCAAAAAGCCTGACCTAAATACAGTAGGTAGGAGAGGATATACGGTGTAAGACTTGAGCAGCTTGATCTATTTCCAGATTCAGATCCTTACATTACTGTAAGTTATTTTGCATTTTTTGTAATACCTAACTGTAACTTCTTTGCTTAGAGTCCTCCACACTTCTTGCATCCAAATCCCTAGGTGTTTTATCTTCTCATGTCCCCACATGTTGGAATATTGTGTGTTCATATCTTGAATCTCTTCTGTACCTATACATAAAGCTTGGGTTTAATTGACATTTATTTTGTAACCAGAGATTCACTAAAAGTGATCTAATATTTGACACTGCTTTGGTAGGTCTTCTGATGGATTTGACATTAATATATCATCTGCAGACAGTGTTATTTTTAAATTCAAGCTGCCCAAGAGTGTTCCTTTATTAAGGACATTCTTATTTTTTCTGTTGGTGTTTCCAGGCATAAAACAAATACTAATGGGAACAGTGGACAGCCTTGTGTAGTCCCTCTGGTACTGAGGAATTCTGGAGGCTAGACATGACTTCGATTTAACCCGGGCTGAGATGCCATATTAAAATCTTTGCAGCGGATGTATAAAATCTGAGGAGAAATTCATATGATGTTCTTCATCTCACATTGCTGCAGTCCTTACACTTGGGGTAGTCCGCTGTCCACGGTCGGCCCGAATATCAAAGTATAAGGCTGACGTCGGTCATGGCGCATTTAACTGACGTCAGGACGTCAGGGTACAAATGCGCATGACCGGCGTCATATCCTCAGTCTTTTTTGCCGCATGGTCCGATGCAGAAGCAGCATTGCAAGTGCCGGTTGGCGTTCTGAGATTTTTCGATTTCGAAGTTTCAGACCGAGTTCAGAGTTGGCTAAGTACCCCGTTGGGGAATATTTTAGTTTTTCTTGCCTCAGTCATTTACCGGATGTCAGAAAAGTTAATAATTGCGTTTCTTGTGGGAAACAGATACCGCATAGAGATTATCATACTTTGTGTATTCCTTGCTTAGGGCCTGAGCACGACGTTGTTGGCTGTCGCTCTTGTGCTAGATTTAATAAACGCACTATAAAGAGAAGGTTGGATTGTGCAAGGTTAGTCTTTGGGAAGCGGTGCAATTATAAAATGCCGTCGGATGCTTCGACCCCCGCTTCCTCGAAGAAGCGCAAGGACAAGGCAGTTAAGCCTAGGCTAGAAGAACCGTCTGTACCGGACGCCGGTTCTTTAGAGGTGTCGGTGGAGCCGGTGGCTCCACCGGAGATTTCTTTGTGTTCTCAGAGTGAAACCTTATTATTGCAAGATGTGGCCTCTCAGGAGGCAAGTCAGGCTGAGGGGGCTTCTCAGGTTACTATACTCCCTCCCTCCCTAAGGTGGCTAGGCCCTCTCCTTCTGTTTCTAAGGCTTCTCCCAGGGGCAGGCCAGGTTTAGCTTCAGTTGGTGTTACCCCTAGCTCTTCAGGTACTATGCCCAAGAAGCATATGCTTAAAATGGCAGAAGATTTGATTACTTTGATTAGGGGTTCTATGCCCCCTCCTGCTAAGAGACCTAGGGTGGAACCTGAGCTGGGGGGTTTTGAGCAAGCTTCAGATGTTTCAGAGTCTTCGGCTGAAGACTTACAGGAGTACTCTCCTTATTCTGATTCTGATGTGGATGATTCTACTCCTTCTGCTACTCCTCCTGAGGATTTTTCTTTTCAGAAACTCTTCATTCCATGAGGGAGCATTTTAAGTGGGAGGGTCAGGACTTCTCTGATTCCAGGAAACGGCTTATGGAATTTCTGTTTTTCCGGCGCATAGGCCTTTGGCTATACCTCCTGTTTTGGATGTAGTGGAAGATGGTTTTACAGAGGCTTCTCTTAATCCTGATTCTTTGCCTCCTGCTCCTGTTAAGCCGGATAGGTATTACAGGGTGCCTGACGTTCACAAGTATCATTTTAGGAGTCCTAGGGCAGACCCAGAAACTGTTAGCCAGGGGCCTAAGGGTGTTAAGGCTTCTGTTGTTAAGAATCCGGTTCCTACAGACAAGGAGGCTAGGGCCTTGGATAGATGGGGAAAGAAAGTTTATACTTCTTCCACTCTTGCTATGAGGGCTCTGAATTGCCAGTTTCACATGTTGAAATACCAAAACTATCTCCTTTCACAATTGAAGTCTAAGGTTGATGCTCTGGCAGTTGGTATTGATTGTAAAGAGTTGCAAGATTTAGTACATGTTTCTGAACAGGTGGGTAAGCATTCTTTGCAATGTGGTTTTGATGCTGTACAGGCCTCGTCTAGGGTGGCTGCCACTGGGACTGTTCTTCGCAGGCACGCCTGGCTGAGGGATCAGAATTTGTCTGAACATGTTAAAACAAGGATTTTAGATGCTCCTTTACAATCTGACGTGTTGTTTGGTCCTCCTGTTGAGACAGTCTTGAAGAAAATGGAAGACAAGGCTAAGTCTATGCAGACTGTTAAAGATTTTTTGCAGGTCCAGCCTCCAAAGTTTAGTAGAAATTGGCCTACTAAGGGGTGGACGTACCCTTCTTATGATTCCCAGTCTCGGGGTAAATCTAGATGTGGTAAGGGCAGAGCTCAGGGCTCTTTCAGGCCTAGAACAGGGAGTTCTCCTGCACAAGCTTCGGTGAGGGCAGGGGTCAGTCCTTTCGTAAGCAGACCCAATGACCTACCTTTTCAGCTGCCAGAGCCTGCTCGTCTGGCAGCACCTTTGGGAGGAAGGTTGGCACTTTTCAAAGAAAATTGGAGTTTAATTACCCAGGACAGATGGGTATTGGATATCATACACCACGGCTACAGGTTTTATTTCCATACCTTGCCTCCTTTCAAAGGCATGCCAGACGTTCCTCCTCAGCAAAGAATAGAGGCTCACAAACAGGTTTCTCTGTTGCTCCAACTAGGGGCCATACAGCCGGTCCCTCTGCCAGAAGTAGGCCTAGGATTTTATTCTCGCCTGTTCCTAGTACCAAAGAAGGGGAACACGTGGAGACCAATTTTGGATTTATCTATCCTCAACACTTATCTGGACATTCCCAAGTTCAAAATGTTGACGTTGCAGCAGCTTTTACCTCTGCTGGGCAAAGATCATTGGATGGTAACTTTAGATCTCAAGGAGGCTTACCTTCATGTTCCTATCAGACTCAGTTGCAGAAAGTATCTGCGTTTTCGAGCTGGGACTTCTCACTATCAGTTCTCTGCATTGCCCTTTGGCTTATCTACTGCGCCCAGAGTGTTCACGAAAGTTCTGGCTCCAGTGATAGCTTTCTTCAGACTAAAAGGAATACAGATCTATCCTTATTTGGACAACTGCCTAATTCTGGCTCAAGGAAGGGAAGAGCTTCTTCATCATTTGGAATATGTGATAGCAGTGCTAAGATGCCTAGGGTATTCTGTGAACGAAATAAAGTCCAGTCTAGTACCCTCTCAAGACATGTGCTTTCTGGGTGTGAGACTGAATACAGCAGCCCAGATGGCCTTTTTAACCCCGGACAAACAAAAGAGTCTATCCCTTTACTTCCATCAACTATCTCATCAGTCCGGGCTGACTGCAAGGACAGTCCTTCAAGCCTTAGGGTTCATGGCATCTTGTATTCTGGTGCTTCCCAATGCCAAACTGCATATGAGGAAGCTACAATGGTATCTCAAAAATGTATGGACACAGCACTGCCAGGATCTGGACACTGTCATTCAAATAATACCTTGCATTCAGAAGGAATTTTTGTGGTGGGCTCAGGAATGTCACCTAAACAAGGGACTCTCTGTGACCCGGCCAGAGGCAAGTCAGATTTTAACGACAGATGCCTCAGACAAAGCTTGGGGAGCTCATCTGAATGGAAAATGGATACAAAACAAGTGGCCTGTCAGACTACAACATCTACATATCAACATGAAGGAGATGTTAGCAGTCCAGTTTGCATTAATAGCTTTCAAGGAATTCCTTCTTCCAGGACAGGTGTTGATTCTAACAGACAACACAACTGTCATGTGGTACATCAACAAGCAAGGGGAACGCATTCTTATCCTCTATGCAGGCAAACAATGATTTTGTGGGAGACTGCTCTCAGTTTACAGCTCAATCTTCAGGCAAGGTTTCTGCCAGGAGCACAGAACTCCTTAGCAGATGTGTTGAGCAGACGAATTATGGATCCCCACGAGTGGAAATTGGATCCTCATGTATTTCAGAAATTGACAGTGTCATGGGGAACTCCAGACATAGATCTGTTCGCTTCTCCACTAAACCATCAGCTGCCAAAGTTTTGCACAAAAGGTTTCATCCCACAGCTTGGAAAGTGGATGCTCTTTCTTTCAATTGGAGCAATCTTCATGTGTATGCCTTTCCACCTCTGCCTCTCCTCCCAAAGGTACTTCTGAAGGTCAGACAGGACAAGCCAAGGATGATTTTAATAGCTCCAGATTGGCCTCGACAGCACTGGTACCCATTACTGAGAAGTCTAGTACGGAAGCCTCCATGGCCTTTGCCTTCGATTCCACACCTGTTGTCACAGGAAGACAGCCATTTGCTCAATGTCAAACTTCACTCTCTTCACCTAACAGCCTGGCATATTCTGTTTTGAACCATACAGGGTCTCAACTTCCACAACAAGTTTTGAATGTGATTTTGGAAGCTAGAAGGCCTAGTACAAGGAAAGTGTACGCAGATAAATGGAAGAGATTTTTATTTTGGAGTGCAGCAAAGGATTTTGATGTTTCTGAGCCTAATTTAAGTGTGGCTCTTCAATATCTTACTGAGTTACTGGACAAAGGTTTGTCCTTCTCTTCTATTAAAGTTCATGCTGCAGCTATTTCAGCTCACTATGATTGCGACCCGCCGTTGTTTTCTCATCCTTTGTTCAAGCAATTTCTTAGAGGGGCAAAGAATATAAGACCCCCACGAAGAGCTCCTACTCCTGCTTGGGATCTCAATTTTGTGTTGGAGAAACTCACTCTACAACCTTTTGAGCCTGCAGCTACTGCTGAGTTGAAATATTTATCATGGAAGACTGCTTTTTTATTGGCCATTACCTCTGCAAGAAGGGTTTCTGAATTGCAGGCCCTTATGGCATTTGAGCCTTTCTTGATTTTCCATAAGGATAGGGTATCATTACGTACTAATCCTTCCTTTATGCCTAAGGTGGTTTCTAGTGTGGCTTTAAAGCAGACTATTCATTTGCCTACTTTTTATGCAAATCCCCAAAATAAAGGGGAAAAGATTTTGCACACTTTGGATGTACACAGACAGTTGCGTTATTATTTGGACAGAACTAAAGGGTTCAGGCAGTCTCAGCAGTTGTTTGTTTCTTTTGCTTTGAGTTCTCAGGGCAAGCCTGTATCAAAACAAACTATTTCTAAGTGGATTGGGTTTTGCATTGCTTTCTGTTATTCCCATCATGGCAAGGAGGTTCCAGCTGGGATTAGGCCTCATTCCACTAGGGCTACTGCCACTTCCACAGCTTTTTTGAGGGGAGTAGCAACCAAGGATATTTTAGAGGCTGCTACTTGGAGTTCTGTGCATACCTTCTCTAGGCATTATCACCTGCCACTTTACTCTAAGTCCAGGGCTGGTTTTGCCACTGCGGTTTTGCAGGGCATTTTAGCAGCACCTGCTTCCTTATAGTTAGCCATCCTCCCTTATCTCTGCTTTGGGATTCTACCCAAGTGTAAGGACTGCAGCAATGTGAGATGAAGAACATAGTACAGTTTTGTACCTACCATAAATGTAGATGTTCGAAGATCCACATTGCTGCAGTCCACTTTACCCTCCCTCCTTCCCCTCCGTACTTGGAGGTGGTTGTGTGGTTGGTTTGTACATATTGTGTGTATTTATATTGTACATATAGTTAGTGCAAGGGTGGTTGGTTATTTGTTTGCTGTCTTTTGGTTTTGACCTTTATTTTTAAGGTCTTCTGACATCTGGGGCAAGAAAAGACTGAGGATATGACGCCGGTCATGCGCATTTGTACCCTGACGTCCTGACGTCAGTTAAATGCGCCATGACCGACGTCAGCCTTATACTTTGATATTCGGGCCGACCGTGGACAGCGGACTACCCCAAGTGTAAGGACTGCAGCAATGTGGATCTTCGAACATCTACATTTATGGTAGGTACAAAACTGTACTTTCTAAAACATTGGAGAGATTGCCGTTCAACTCTGTCAAAGCCTTTTTCAACACCTAGAAAGATTAATGCAACTGAGTGGCATTCTGAGTGAATAATGACGGATGCCCTAATTAGAATGTCTGTCTTCCTGCTAGCCTCTATAAAGCTAGTCTTATCTGAAGAGATTAGCCTTGGGAGTAATCTGTTTTCTCTGTTTGCTAGTATTCACATGGAGTAGTTATAATCATGGTTAAAATACTGATATGGGGAGGTATGAATATGCTAGCTTGATATCTCTGCTTTCTTCGTAAATTGCAGAGATTACTTTTTTCTTCCAGGAGTATAGAGCCTTGTTAGTTCCTTCTTTGTCCTATTCATTGTCCTTCTAAACATTCATGGTATAAAGCAGGGTTTATGCTTTATAGCTCTCCCATCAGTTTAATACAATTAACAAGCTTTCTTGTCTTTCTCATCCACCACTTCTTGTGAAACACAGTTCACGTTTCTAAACTATATCTGGGGGGTTGATACTTAACAATTCTCTCACTTCATCACTAATTTTAAATTGTTGCCAGTTTACTGGATCATTTTGATTTCCCAGTACTGGTGTCTGGTTTGAGTAGAAGATGCTCAAGATTCTTTCTATTTTTTTTGTCAGTAGGTCAACCATTTTTCTTTAGGGAAGTTGAAACGTTTTCACTGGCAAACATTCTCTAAGGGGTTTCTTATTGTCAGGGGATTGAAAAGCAGAGTCCCTTCAACTTGCTAGTTCCCTGTTTGTTGACTAGGGTTTTCTTTTATTCCCTCGATAGGCTGTTCTGCATCCAAAAATGTCTTTGCTTCTCCAGGAAAGATATTCTGATGACAGCTGGACATAGCAACTTGAATGCCACACCTGCCTGTCAACATCACCTAATTGCTGGTATAATGTTGCTTTTCTTCTGTGCGGTGTATAGTGTATAATAATTTTCCAAAAACACTGTGGTGTCCCAGTTATTAATATTTTTCCCTCTGCTACAGTTTTGACAGGATCACCTCTTTCTGATGGTATGATTACACCTTTACTAGTACAGGTCTTATCTGCTTTCTGATGTCTAGATTTGGAGTCTACACATTATGAACACTCTGAATTAGCAAATATTACTGTGGAACCCTAGGTAAACTGTGGTGGTGGTGCTGCAGTAGCATTGTCGCCTCACAGTAAGACGTCCTGTTCGATTCTCAGCTAGAGCGTCTTCTGGGTGGAGACGTGCGTGAATGGGCATACCTTCGTTGAAGGTTGTGTGTCAGGGCTGGCAATTCGGCACGTAAAAATCTACTGCCAATCATTAGCGGACCGGAGTTCTGCTGTGGCGACCCCTAACCGGGAAAAGCTGAAAGACACAACAACTGTGGAACCCTAGGTCAGTTACTGGTACTTTGTGGCCTATTTTTTCCAGTTTCTTTGGTATAAAAAAATCTGAGCTTTTCCCTGCCCTTGTCTTCTAAATTTATTGTTTTTTAAAACATCTCTTCTTGAGAACGCTCATGTTCAGCCAGTCTTCCCTTCATTTCAGTCTATTTTTTCCATTCTTTTGTCACTTTACTTCATATATTCTTCCAGTGTCTTACTTTTAAACACCTCTAAGTGGATTTGATGTATTTTTTCTCTGAATTACTTAAAGCCATCTTCTATACTAAAGCTGAGACTTGTAATGTGTTTTTTCCAAACCGCTACAAGGCTCTTGCCAGACATAGCTTTTTCATCTGTTTTTCTGGTTGTTATTTAGTTCCTTTCTCCAAATGTCTTTGTTGTTGGCATCCAGGCAGTTTAATTACTAGCCATTAAAACTAAAATTTTAATGAAATGAGTTACTTTTACTGGCTTTTTTAAGAGAGTCTCAGTTTTCACATTGGAGGAGCTCTAATCAGTTTGTTCTTCAGTTTGCACCTATCTTGAAATTCCATATGTAGCATTATGTTAAGAACAAATTGCCCTTTTCCTTGCTGGCTTCCTGCTTTCTATACTTAAATGAAAAACTGTATTCCTTTCTTGACTGTGACCTTTCTAACTTTATTTTACCCTTTCACCAGTTTAGTCTCCAGCCAAGTCCTCCTGCATCCTCTAATGAACTTGGAGGATACGTGTTCATCCCTTATTCCTGTGCTCATCCCATATTCCTCTGGTTATCTGTTTTATTGCTTCCCGTATTTTTGTTGTCTTTACTTTCATCTGTTTCATGACCTTTATTGCTTGTTTTCTTCTTTTTCCCATTGACCTATTTCTCCCTCGCTTTACAATCTGTTCACCTCTTTTTCTATTGTAATCCCTTTAAGACCTCTCAGCTGTTCCTCGTGTGGTGGAACAGTCCTATTTTCAGGCTTAATTTACCCCTTCACACAGTTTACTGAATGCAAATAATCACATGTTTTGGTGCTCTGTAGTACACACAAAACCACATTGCATGAACAACATATTAGTGGTAACACTAGTCTGAAGAAAGAGGACACCCATCTTGCATCTCCCTTTGTCTGAAGAAAAGTATATATGTAGCAGCATTTTGTTATACAGATTGATAGTCTACAGATTTTGAACTGTTTGATAGTTTACCTTTATTTTTTCCATAATTTTTTTCACACTGTTTTTTTTTTTAATGTGTCTCAGTAGTATTCCATATTCCTACTAGAAGTGGGTGGAGTTGTGCTTCTTGGTATTCAAATTGTATGCTAATTAGATGGTCATATTTTTAGCTAGATGTTCCTATGTTTCACGGATCGTTATTCCCATTTTTGTTTGAATGTATTGTAGTTTACTAGCTGTTACAGTGTAATAGCATAAAGAAGGGTACATTAAGCCAAATGCATTTTTGTTGATTCATTATACTTAATTTCTGTAATAATCTTTTGTCTTGTAGTACACTTTATTAGTGTTTTTTACAAGCTGTTTTAATATGATCCCCTTTTTTTTGTTTAAATTTCTAATGTTCTTAGGGATGCAGTTGTTGGAGCATTGATGCCTTCTAGTATGATTGCTCCAGTAGAGTGCCCTACATCATCTCCTGTTCCACTTGATGCATCTCCCATGTCGAGTCCCATCAATGGTGATGAGCCTGTACTAGCCATGAATATGGAAGAAAGGCTGAGTCCCAATCCCTGGCAAGACAGAAGAGGCGAGGTAATGTACAAGATGCAGATATTAAATTAAATGTTTAGCTTAGTAGTTGCAATGGTCATTAGAATAAACTTTAGTTTTGTGTTGCCAAGAATACAAATTGAGTTATGAATGCTTTGTTGGCATTGGGGGGAGGGGACATGTTCAGTGCTCGTTAAAGATGATTGCTTCCTCATGTTACCTCATTTGTCTGCAAGTTAAAACCACTAATCAGTCAAGTTAATCTAGTTAATTTGAGAACAGTTTTAGTAAGTTACACAGTTATACTGTCTACTCTTGGGAAGTGATAAAAGAAGTGGATTGGTGAAATTCAAATATTTTGAAGATGTTGGTTATTTGAAAGAATGTAGTCACCACGTTCCTCTGTGTTCTAATAGCACTCACCACATCCCTCTGTGTTCTAACAGCACTCACCACACCCCTCTGTGTTCTAACAGCCCTCACCACACCCCTCGGTCTTCTAACAGCCCTCACCACACCCCTCTGTGTTCTAACAGCCCTCACCACACCCCTCGGTCTTCTAACAGCCCTCACCACACCCCTCGGTCTTCTAACAGACCTCACCACACCCCTCGGTCTTCTAACAGCCCTCACCACACCTCTCTGTGTTCTAACAGCACTCACCACATCCCTCTGTGTTCTAACAGCACTCGCCACATTCCTCTGTGTTCTAACAGCAGCAAACTGAAAAAAAAAAACTTCTGCAACTGAATGCTGTTAGTGTGGTAAATAGTTTGTAAGCTATACTGATGGAGTTGTTGAATTTGACTGGATTGTTTGATGCATATGTGAAGTGTTCAGAAGTGAACTTAACTGATGATTGAGAGTATCTGCATGGCCATTGGGATGCTGTTGAACCAGCAAAACAGCAAATATGTGAGACTTGTGGTAAGGCACGAGGCAATAAAGCAACTGAACCAATTGAGGAAATATTTGATGGTAAAGAAAGACAAGGCAAACATTGATAATAGTACAAGCAAAACAACAAGACTATGCTATTTCATAGCATTTGCTATGATACTTGGATATATTTCTGCAGAAACAAGTACTGTAGGTTTACAGAAATTCAGGAGACTATTGTCTGTGAAGGCTCTTTTAAGTCACTCTTCTGAAGCCCAATGAATTGTAACTACATGGTGTCAAGAGTAGTGCAGACAAGTACTGAAACTGGCTCTCCCAGTGCTGAAGTGGCAATGTGAAGGGCATCTGCCAGATTTGCATTTGTGAAAACTGCAGTAAATCTCATGACATAGTGTTTTTCTATACCTGAATATATTTCTACAGAAACAGTTATTGGATATTTGTAGTAATTCACAAGACTGTTCTCTGTGAAGGCTCTATTTAAGTCACTGTTATTCTGAAGCTCACTGAGTTCAGACTGCATGGTATCAGAAGCAGTGCAGCGATCAACTGGAAATGGGTCTCCAAGTGCTGAAGTGGCAGTGTGAAGGGCATCTGCCAGATTTGCATTTCTGTAAACTACAGTCAATCTCAATGATTCCTATACTTGGATATGCAGAACCAGTTACTGGAGATATGTGGAAATTCAGGAGACGTGTCTGTGAAGGCTGTTGTAAATCACTGTTGTTCTGAAGCTCATTGACATGTCCTACCATATCACTGTTGCAGTATTTACAACATGTATGATATCCGGCCAAGGATAGTCCAGTGTCTGACCAGTATACCAAAGCCTTTTGCGGTTTCCTAGTGTCATATCAGGAGTATGCTCCCCTCGTAGGTGAAGGGCATAAAGGTGACATACATACACTCCATCCTTATAACTTCTTTGCCTCCAGTCCAAATGCCACAGTTGAGCATTGCCCTTCACTGAGCTGGTTTCTACCAAGCTGTTTACAGAAGTGTCCTGTTGGGGTTCCTTCTTTGTCTTCCTTTACTTATGTATTTAGGGTACATGTCATCCATGAAGGGAAATCCTATCCAGTGTACCATTTGACATGCTTTTGTTCCCAAAATGTTTCACAGCCATCTATGCTCTCTATTTATCTTAAGAACCAGCATCTCAAACTTTTGACCTGGGTACCATGGCTGAATCCGTCCACCCAGAGGTACACCCATCTCTTAAAAAGAAGACCAAGAAGTCTCGGTCTGACTCCACTGCTGTCCAGCCACTGCTGGATGTCTCTTTCAAGGTTAGTGAAAACCCCGAAGACCATCCGGTGCAGACACCGATTTCCTCTGCTGCAACCTTATGGGAGACCAGCATGGAACAGGCTTCTCACACATCCTCTAAGGCAGTGTAAACGCCTGCAGCGGACATTGAGTGGGAACCATGGCTGATCGTTTGTGAAAGCTCTAGGGGGATTTCCATGAGTTTGGTAAGGAAAGAGGTACCTGGTACCCTTATTGAGTCTAGGCATGGCTCTGAGCCCCCTAGGTTTATCGTAGCTGATGTCCCACTGAAGAAGAAGCAGAAAACTTAGCACATTCTTCCCACTGCTAAGGATTCTCAAAGGGAATGGCAGGATTTTACCCAGGCTTTTTCAGTGCCCTGATAGCCTTAAGACCACCTCAGGGGATGTCTGTTCTGCTTCTCCTTGGTCCTCTACTCCAGCCAAAGGGACTAAGGAGTCTGATTATTCAGATGTAGAGGCGAATTCAGGGAATAAGTTGTTGGCCTACTCCTTACAAATTACTTTTCCTTTAAACTGTGGCTCTGAGGAAGAGGATTCCTTGAGTGCTGTTTCTTCCTTTGAGGAGTTCTCCTTTGGGGACGTAGTAAGTTCACTTGATAGAGTATTTTAAGTAGGACTACTTACAAGTGTCTACTATTCAAGAGAAGTATTATCGTGGGCTGTTGTGTATGAAATTACCTAAATGTTCTACTGCCTCTTGATTGTTCCCATTCCCTTCCTTCCTAGTCTCAAACTCGAGTTGGACTGTGTTCCAGCAGTCTGAGGGTCCATGTTCTGTGGCCCCTTCATCAGAGGTCAACATTAAAGGGGTGCTCATTCTTGTTCTTCAGACCTTCCATTCTCTTTGGTCTCCAGCTCCTTTAAAGGTCTTTACAGATAACACCACTGTCATGTGATGCATCAAAAAAACAGAGAGGCAGAAGGTCTTGTCTTCTTTGCAGACTAGCCCTTCAAGTCAGGGATTTGGCTATCTGCCGTCAAGATGCACTTCATGTTGCCTACATCCCTTCAGAATGCATCTTTGTGGCAGACTTCTTGAGCCAGTTCGGGACATGACCTCAAGAATGGATGCTTCACAGAGAGGTGTTTCTGGGCATAGAACTCAAGTGGATCTGTTTGCCTCCCCTCTGAACAGGCGACTTCCTGTCTTCTGTTCCAAGCCTTCTAACTTGGAAGATGGACACCATGTCCTTTTCTTGGAAGGGAATGTTCTTATGTGCTCTATATGCCCCTCCTCTTCTACTTCCCAGGGTCCTCCACAAGATCAAGGATGACTCCCCAAGAATCTTGCTGGTGACTCCCTTTTGCCCAGACAGCACTGGTTCCTCCTCCTTTTTCAGCTGGCCAGATGGATCTTCTCACACAAGATAAGGGGTCTCTCCTTCACCCTCACTTGTCCACTCTTCATTTGACACTTTGGGTGACAGTATTTTGACCCTATTTAGACAACACTTTTCTGAGGATGTGCTTACGGTTTTGCAGGACGCCATGAAACCCACTACCAGAAAATCCGGTATTGCTAAATTGAAGATTTACTGTTTGATTTTCTCAAGCATCACCAGGATCCCTTGTCAGTGGGGGTCTATTTGGTCCTTCCTTACTTGTATGAACTGCTCCGTGCTGGCTTAGCATATTCTGTTAAAGCTCACTTGTCAGCAATCTCTGCTTGTCTGCCCTTGAACATAGCACTAGCCTCTCATTATGAGGTCAGACAATTCCTTAAAGGTGTCCTTCATATCCGACCTCCAAGAAAACATATTCCTCCCTCTTGGGACCTTAATTTTGTCCTTGAAAAACTGACTCGGGCTCATTCTGAGCCCACCTTCTCCTCTTTGTAACATTTCGTCTGGAAGACTTTTATTGGCTGCCCTTACTTCAGCCGAGAAAGTTTCTGAACTTTAGGCTGTAACAGCTTTTCCTCCCTTTTTGATTTTTCATAAGGACGGAGTGTCACTGCGTAATAATCCTTTGTTTATGCCCAAAGATGATCAGTCAGGTGTCTCAATCAGTTTATCCAGCTTCCTTCCTTTTTCCTTCTCCACAACGTGCTAGTGAGAAGGTTCTTCACACCTTGGATTTTCATAGATAGTTCAGGTATTTGGATTAGACAAAGGTTAATTGCAAATCTTAGCAGCTTTTTGTTTCCTTTCATACAAGGACATTGGGTGTGGGGATTTCTAAGCAAACCATCTCCTCATAGATTTCTAAAGTTATTTCTTTCATGGAAAACAGCTTTCTGTTTCAGTTTGGGCTCATTCTGTGAGGGCAGTGGCCTCTTCTGGAGCTTTCTTCAAGGGTATGGATACTAGATCCATCCTTGAAATTGCCACGTGGTCCTATGGCCACACTTAAATTACAAGTTTGATGTAATTTTCAGAGCCAGGACAGGATTTGCCAAGGCTGTCCTTTAAGGATTTGTGGAGGGCTCCTCTGTGCCTTCCTCCTTCCATCCTTTTCAGTAGCTTTGGTAATCTTCCACATTATGAATACTGCAGCAGTGATATGGAAGGACACAGTACAGTTGTGTAAAGTCTTACCACAATGACAGATGTCCTTTTTTTCACTATTGCAGTATTCAGTCCCTCCCTGTGTCCTGGCCTCTTTGTTTGTTTCTTCTGTTATGTACTCTGTGCTGGCTATGGGCTCTTTGACTGTCTCCTCTGTTTCTTTTTCCCTCTGCATGTGCATGTTCTTCTTTCTATTGTGATTGCTCTAGATGTTCATCGTGTTACCCTGCTGCAGTCATCACACTTGGGTTATCCTGTCGTCAGGCGGTCCCGCAGTCGGCCAGATTTCCAAAGTCTTGGTCCGATGTCGGTTGCTGTCGCCTCATCCCTGACGTCAGTGCGCCAGGGGTACATATATTGCAACCGACGCCATTTTCTCCAATCTTTCTTGCCGCACGGTGCCCGAAGCAGAAGCAGTTCGCAAGTGCCGGTCGGCCGACTCCTGAGATTGTCGAATTCGAATTTCAGACCGAAGTCTTCTATAAAGCTAAGTACCCCATTGGGGAAACTTTTCTTGCCTCAGACCGATGTCAGAAAAAGTTAACAATTGTATTTCTTGTGGGAAGCAAATACCTCATAAGGATTTCCATTCTTATTGCATACCTTGCCTAGGCCCTGATCACAACGTCACTTCTTGTCGTTTTTGTGCTAGGTTTAATAAGCGTACTATTAAAAGACGATTTGATTTCGCACGACACTATTTTGGTAGAAAATTTAACTATAACATGCCGTCGGAGCTACCGACTACCGGCGTGCACAAAAAGCGCAGGGATAAGGGCCGACAGCCCAGGCCTAAGCCCGATTCCGAGGCCTCGGTTGATCCGGTCTCCTGTTATCAGTGAAGCTCCGATGCAGCCCCTGACTACCGCAGTTCTGGAACCCGAGACCGCTACGGATATTTTGACGGAATGTATTGGGCAGACACAGCCTTTTACTTCAGGCCCTTCCGACGATTTACCTTCTAAGGACGTCGATGCTTCTGAAACGCCATCGGTTTCTGAAGGCGTTTTCAGACCGACGACTCTCACAGTCAAAACGTTTTCTAAGTCGAAGGCTCCTTCTAAATCTAAAAAGACTACACTTCAGTCTCCTGTTCAAGGCCCTATGCATAAGAAACAGATGCTCAAAATGGCTGAAGATTTGATTTCTCTTCTCAGGGGTTCACAGCCCCCTCCTGACAAAAGGCCTAGACAAGAGGAAGATTCTGCTTCCTCTGAGCAACTGTCTATTTCTTCGGATTCCTCTGAGGACCAAGACTATTCCTTCTCTCCTTATGAAGATTCTGATGCTGAGGACTCTATTCCCTCAGCTTCCCCTCCTGAAGACTACTCTTTTGGGGAAACTTTACACACTATGAGGGAACATTTTCACTGGGAAGGTCAGGATTACTCTGACTCCAAGAAAAGGTTCAGAGAGTTTCTTTTACTCCCCCAGCACAGACCTCTAGCCATCCCACCTGTGGATGATGTCTATTTAGAATCCAGTTTCAACCCAGACTCTCTACCTCCTGCTCCGAAGCCTGACAGATACTACAGAGTACCTGATTCCCACAAATTTCTTTACAAAAGCCCAGTAGCTGACCCAGAGACCATCTCCCAGGGTCCCAAGGGGGCTAAGGCTTCCATGGCTAAAAACCCAGTTCCTTCTGAGAGGGACTCGAGCACTAGACAGGTGGGGGAAAAAGGTTTACACCTCAGCCACATTAGCTATGAGAGCACTAAATTGTCAATTTCATATGCTTAAGTATCAGCAATTTCTAATCTCTCAGTTAAAACAAAAGATAACCTCCCTCCCTCAACAATCTGAATTGAAAGAAGTACAGGATTTGTTGCACACCACCGAGCAGGTGGGCAAACATACCTTACAATGTGGGTTTGATTCTTTGGAGGCCTCCTGCAGAGCAGCTGTCACTGAATCAGTTATACGTAGGCATGCCTGGTTAAAGGAACAAAGTCTGCCTGATCATGTTAAAGCAAAACTACTAGATGCTCCCTTACAGCAGGATGTTCTTTTTGGAGTTAAAGCAGAAGAAATTTTAAAGAAAATGGAAGATAAGGTGAAATCAATGTAGACAGTCAAATATTTCCTACAAGTACAACCCCCTCGCTTCAGCAAAAACTGGCCAACAAAAAATTGGTCCTTTCCAGCCACTGACAGACCTCAGAGGGGTAAATACAGGCGCCCGAGGGGCAGAGGACAACCACAAGCCCAGTATAAACCTCGCCAATGGTGCACTCCAACCCAGAAGGGAGGAGAAGACAGGTCTCAACCCACCAGAAGGCAAACTCAATGACTTGCACCTCAGCTGGACAAACAAAGCTCTTTTGTCAGCCCCCTTGGGGGGGAAACTAGCACTTTTTGCAGACAACTGGCACATGGTCACAAAGGACAAATGGGTCCTAGACATAATTTTACGAGGATACAGATTCCACTTTCACACCTTGCCAATGAAAAGAGGAATGCCAAACTTGCCACAAAATCAATGGGCAGAGGCTCAAAAACAAATTACAGCTCTCATGGCCATGAGAGCCATTCAACAGGTACCGACTCGAGCAAGGCCAAGGATTTTACTCAAGGCTCTTTCTAGTACCCAGAAAGGACAATGCTTGGAGACCAATTCTAGACCTTTCATTTCTAAACACTTACAAGTTCCCAAATTCAAGATGCTAACACTACAGCAGCTACTTCCCATGTTGGGCAAGGAAGCATGGCTGGTAACGTTGGACCTCAAGGAGGCATACCTGCATGTCCCTATCAGACAAAGTTGCAGAAGATACCTCCGTTTCATTGCAGGTTCAACCCATTATCAATTCTCTGCACTGCCCTTTGGCTTATCTGCTGCGCCCAGAGTTTTCACAAAATGCCTGGCACCAGTAATTGCATACTGCAGACAAAGAGGAATTCAGATATATCCATACCTGGACGACTGCCTCATCCAAGCAGAAAGAAAAGGCATTCTCTTACATCATCTGGCTTTTGTCAAGCATCTACTAAATTGTCTGGGGTACACAGTAAACGAAAAGAAGTCAAAACTAGTACCCTCACAAAAAATGACATTTCTGGGTGCCAGCTTGGGCACAATGGCCCAAAAGGCTTATCTTACACCAGACAAGCAACTACAACTGACTCAATATTTCAAGACAATGGCAACAAAGACCCAATTAACTGCAAGAAAAATTCTGCAGGCTTTGGGCTTCATGGCATCTTGCATTCTGATAATACCATTTGCAAAACTGCATATGAGGAAATTACAGTGGTACCTAAAAAGCGTATGGTCTCAACACAGCCACAGCTTGGACACAGTGATATCTCTCATTCCCTGCCTTCAGCAGGAATTTCTATGGTGGTCACAGGCATGTCACCTCAACAAGGGTCAGCCTTTCACCTTGCCCCCAACCAGGCAAACTATCACAACAGATGCTTCAGACTATGCCTGGGGGGCACACATGGCAGGACAATGCATTCAAGGCCTATGGACTGCAGAACAAAGAAAACTGCACATAAATCAAAAAGAGATGCTAGCTGTATAGAAAGCTCTGACAGCCTTCAAGGATTTACTACATCCAGGACAGCTTGCAATAAAGACGGACAACACCACAGTAATGTGGTACATAAACAAACAAGGGGGCACACATTCCTACCCTCTTTGCAGGCAAGCAATAATCTTATGGAACACAGCTCTGGCCTACCAAGTCCAGTTGCAAGCTCAATTCCTGCCAGGACAGAAAAACACATTGGCAGCCGACCTAAGCAGAAACATCAAAGATCCCCACGAGTGGAAACTAGACCCACAAATATTTACAATGATAACTCAAAAATGGGGCCTTCCAAATATAGACCTGTTTGCCAGTCCTCAAAACTACCAACTGACAAAATTTTGTACAAGGACATTCCACCATCAAGCTTGGAAAGTGGACGCTCTCTCCTTCAGTTGGCAAAACCTGACAGCATATGCCTTCCCTCCATTACCTCTTCTCACAAAGGTTCTTTTGAAGGTCAAAAAGGAGAAACCACGACTGATTCTCATAGCTCCAGACTGGCCACACCAGCACTGGTACCCGCTATTGAAGAATATGGCGCACAGCCCATCATGGATATTGCCTCAGATAGCTCATTTGCTCACGCAACAAAACAAACGGATTCTACATAGGCAGCTCAAAACCTTAAACCTGGCTGCATGGCAAATCTATTAAACATCCAACCAGCCCCTCTTTCACAAGCAGTTCTGGATGTTATTCTGGAAGCCAGGAGGCCAAGCACCAGGAAGGCTTACTCGGACAAATGGAAAAGGTTTTCTGCCTGGAACCAAGCTAAAGGCCAAGACACAACTCAGCCTCATATGCCTCACATTCTGCAGTATTTAGCTGAGATGTTGCACAAAGGACTTTTCTTCTCCTCAATTAAAATCCATGCTTCAGCTATTTCAGCTCACTACAACACAAATCCACCTTTATTTTCAAATCCTCTTCTAAGGCAGTTCCTCAGAGGGGCCAAAAACATTAGACCACCTAGAAGAGCTCCTACACCAACATGGGACCTCAACTTTGTTCTGGAAAAACTAACGTTACCTCCCTTTGAACCAGCTTTCTCTGCAGACCTTCAGTTCCTATCTTGGAAGACTGCCCTGCTCCTGGCAATAACTTCTGCTAGGAGAGTCTCAGAATTACAGGCACTAATGGCAGTGGAACCTTTCCTCATTTTTCATCAAGACAGATTTTCTCTACGAACTAATCCTTCCTTCATGCCTAAGGTGGTTTCCAGTGTAGCTTTAAATCAAACCATCCACCTACCCACTTTCTTCCCCAATCCACAGAACAAAGGTGAGAGACTCCTGCATTCCTTGGACATTCACAGGCAGCTTCGCTACTACTTGGATAAAACTAAGGCTTTCAGAAAAAACTGACCAGCTCTTTGTATCCTATGCTACAGCTTCTCAAGGGCGGGCTATATCCAAACAAACCATTTCTAAATGGATAGGCCATTGCATACGGTTCTGTTATACCCATCATGGGAAACCAGTTCCTCCTACCATTAGATCC
Source organism: Protopterus annectens (assembly GCF_019279795.1). Classification (NCBI taxonomy): domain Eukaryota; kingdom Metazoa; phylum Chordata; order Ceratodontiformes; family Protopteridae; genus Protopterus; species Protopterus annectens. The sequence goes on along the minus strand of NC_056735.1, from coordinate 1,623,618 downwards.
CACTCTACTAGGGCAACAGCTACCTCTACAGCCTTTCTCAGGGGGGTTCCTACCAAGGAAATTTTAGAAGCTGCAACTTGGAGTTCTGTACACACCTTCACCAAACAGTATCACTTACCTCTTTATTCTAAGTCCAGGGCAGGCTTCGCCATTGCAGTTCTGCAGGGCCTCATTGCCTCCACTAACCCTCTATGATACCTCCACCCTTCCTTAGCTTTGGGATTCAACCCAAGTGTGATGACATAGTACAGTTTTGTACCTATTATAAATGTAGATTTTCGAATGTTCACCCTGCTGCAGTCCAGGTTACCCTCCCTCCAACCTCGCTGATCTGCTGGCTAAATCTCTGCTATGCCTTACTGATGTATTTGCTTATAGCTGAAGGGATTTTGTGTTTGTACAGTGTTCACACCATTTGGTACTAATTCTGATCACCTTTTTGGGGGCACCTGACATCTGGGGCAAGAAAAACTGAAGAAAATGGCGTCGGTTGCAATATATGTACCCTGGCGCACTGACGTCAGGGATGAGGCGATAGCAACCGACGTTGGACCAAGACTTTGGAAATCCGGCCGACTGCGGGACTGCCTGACGACAGGATAACCCAAGTGTGATGACTGCAGCAGGGTGAACACTCGAACATCTACATTTATGGTAGGTACAAAACTGTACTTTCTTCTGGGGCACTTCAGTTGTGAGTATGGAGGTTATGTACATCACCTTTATGCCCTACACGTTTGTAAGGAGGCATACGCCTGACATACAATGCTAGTAGGATGTAAAGGCTTTGGTGTACTGGCAGGATAACAGGAAAAAAAACGGGAGAAATACCTTCCACCAACTCAAAACCAGTAACAAATCAAAAGGTGCAAGGAAGAGCTCAAGATGCAGGATAAAGTTAACCTTTTATTATAATAAACGCTACAACTTTTCACACATTTTCATCTCCAAACAGACTTCATCAGAAATACAAACCACATTTCCTCAACTGTCTTAAATAATCCAATTAATTACAAACCCACCAATCAAGGTCCAGGCTTCATAAATATTAATACATAGCATAAAACATTTAAAATATCACCACAATTACTTGTGAATACTGAATTACATATAATGCATTAATACACATAATTAATATTACTCATACCAATATAAATACATTTAAAAATTGTAGAAAAAACTAATGTAAAAAATTGTATTGTATAAAATAAACCATCTAAACCTAACCATCCCATAGCGTATATATGTGTTTATCTAAGGCAATAGCACCATCTACTGGTCAATATAAAATACCAAAACCCAAATAATAATAACAGAATAACAGCACCCCCTCCCTTATCTGGCTTCATAACTCGTATACTCTGATCAAATTTTAGTTAAAATTTGATCGGAGTATACGAGTTATGAAGCCAGATAGGGGGGGGGTGCTGTTATGAGTTCCCTTATGTATGAAGGGAAAATGTTTAACCTTTTAGGCAACATAGATACCTTCACTAGGGTTTCAAAAAATGAAATCAGCATCGCCTATAGGAATATTGATATGGTTTTGTATTATCTGTTGATGGAAGGCCACATCACTGGGGACACACACAGTTTCTTTAGAAATGATAGACCTATTATTCCCCTCCATATTTGGGATTCTGAAGGTGCACAAGGACATGAGTGATCCACCTTTGAGACCCATAGTGTCAGCGGAAGAGTATAAAACAGCAAACCTCTGGTGAAATATCTGGATGTTGAGCTTAAATCTATTTGTTGTTGATTCTTGGGAATTTCTTAAAAATATAGACGTAGATTGTAATTTTGGAAATATTATTTTTGTGACCATAAATATCAAGGATCTTTTTTCTGTTATTCCCCACTTAATGGGACTTAATTGGTTGGAGGCAATTTTAACTGAAGATTTTAATATTTCTTCAGATGATTTACATGTTACTAAAACTCTGATGGAATCTGTTTTCAAAAATAATTTTATATACTTTTGTGGTGAATTTTTTCTCATAATTAAGGGTTTGGCAATGGGTGCACACTGTGCTCCCACCTATGCTAACATAGTTTTGGCATGGTGGGAAAAAAAGTACATACTTCAGTCTGATTATAGGGACTGTTGGGTGAAATATGTTAGGTTCCTGGATGATGATTGTATTTTTTGGGTGGGTACGGAATCTAGGCTTATATGAGTTTTTGAATTATATTGAGTCTACTACTGACTTGAATTCACCCATACCATGTTCAGGGATACCTTGCATTTTTTAGCTGTGACACTAGAGAATGGAGGTATTAAATCCAAAGTGTTTCGTAAAAACACACATTCTAATTCCTATCTGCACTATACCAGTGCACACCCATTCTTTCAAAAAAATAGTATAGTGAAAGGACAATTTATACAGGCAAGTAGAATGACTTCACAGGACTCCAACTTTGGTGATGAATGTGATTTTCTCCAATTGTCCTTTCAAGAGAGGAGTTATCCAGGAGACTTGATTCAAAATATTAAAGCTGAAGTTCTTTCTTGCAGGGAAGGAAAATGTCCCATTTTAGGTGAAAATTTTAAAGCACAGACTGAAGATAATAGGAATGTGGTGAACAATGTGGATATGACCAGAGAATTTATTACTGTGTTTAATATTGATAATACTGGCTTGAATAATATTTTGAAAGTGGAATGGGAAGGCTTTCTGGAATTTACAGATCTCCCCTTTTTAGAGACAGGACCTTTAAAATTTATATACAAAAAGGGTAGAAATCTCAAAAGCCTTCTGGAATCCCAGAAGGATGATAGGGGTTGTTCTAGTAGAAAACGAAAAGGTGCATTTAAGTGTGGAAGTTGTCAACAATGTGAATTTATTTCTAACAAATACAGTATCAACTTTACCAGTAGGCGTAAGAAGTTGGTGGCAAGTGAATATTACAATTGTAATAGTGAAAGGGTGGTATACCTTGCAGAATGTAACCAATGTGGTTCATTCTATACTGGGAAAGCAGAGCGAAGGTTGAGAAGGCGCATATATGAACATATGTATGACATAAGGACAAGAAATGTGAAAAATTGGCTTTTTAAACGCACTAACACATGCTTTCATGCTAGGTTCTACTTTTTTTGTTCTTGAGTATCCCTGTGGGTATAAGGGGGGGACCCTGGGAAAACCCATCTTGAATACCGTGAATTGTTTTGGCAGGTTACCCTGGATGCTAGTAGATATCCTGGCTTGAATGAGCATTTATCTATAGTGCCCTTATTAAAACTTAGAGCAGCAAAACTGTACTGGTATTAGACTACTTTAATATAATTTGTAGTTTACTGTGGGTTTTGGTATTTTATGTTGACCAGTAGATGGTGCTATTGCCTTAGATAAACACATATATAAGCTATGGGATGGTTAGGTTTAGATGGTTTATTTTACACAATACAATTTTTGATATGTTTTTTCTACAATTTTTAAATATATTTATATTGGTATGAGTAATATTAATTGTGTATTAATGCATTATATGTAATTCAGTATTCACAAGTAATTGTGGTGATATTTTAAATGTTTTATGTTATGTATTAATCTTTATGAAGCTTGGACCTTGATTGGTGGGTTTGTAATTAATTGGTTTATTTAAGACAGTTGAGGAAATGTGGTTTGTATTTCTGATGTTCTGTTTAGAGACGAAAATGTGTGAAAAGTTGTAGCGTTTATTATAATAAAAGGTTGACTTTATCCTGCATCTTGAGCTCTTCCTTGCACCTTTTGATTTGTACTGGCAGGATGTTGGGTTGTCCTTGGTAGGAGATTCCACATTATGAATGCTCTAACAGTGAAAAAGGGGTACCTACAGTTATGGTAAGATTTTACTTAACTGGCCTTTCTAACTGCATGGTATTGGAAGTCGTGCAGGCATCATCTGGAAATGTTTTTGTACAGATCTTCATGTTATGGTGTTTAGAAATGTTCTCAAACCAAAGTTTGCATTCTTCAGTGAGCTTGACCAGTAGAGAACAGTGTTTTGTGTAGTTGACTTTATCAGCAGGTCTTGTGCTTAAGGTTGAGAAATGAAACACTTTCTGCTTGGACAAATGCATCTGTAGCATTTCCAGCTTTTTCACGAATGCGAGTACATGTTCATACAGTTTAACCAATTGATCCTTCCCTTGTAGTTTTAAGTTGGCTAACAATGTGGTGATGTCTACAGGAAAAGCAAGTCATTTAACACTAGATCATCTTTTAAAAAGGTCTCATCTTTTCCCTTGTCATTCATGAAAGTTTTTATTTAATTTCCTCACATAGTAACTATTTTGCATGCTTTATAGTGTAATAATGCTTTATGTTGTACTCCTTTGGACAGCTGTAGTTTATTGACAAATTAAACACCACAACCATGCTTGTTCAATCAAAATAGAGTCCTCAGAGAATGAACTTTTGAAAACATGACTTTCACAGTCAGTCTTTTCTTATAAGTAGACGGGATTGTGACAAGCATCTGTAGGAGAAGGAACAAAGAAAGGCATAAGTCAGGCTTGGCCACCTTTCTCTGAACTCTAATCATTCTGACGTAACTAGAATGATTTTATTCAGGATTTTCACAGTGTTGCTGCCTTGCTGAACCAATAAACTAAACATAAGTAAATGACATCATGCTGTACCCTTGCTTCTTCAAGAATGGTTACATTCAGTAAATACATGACTTTTATTGGGACTTCACTACTCAAACCTGCGACTTTAAAAAAAATGCTGACTGTTAAAACCTTGTTTTTGGGGCTTTTACTCTGGCCTTCCTCAGTTATCCAGTGATGCTGTCAAACTTAGTTGCATGGTTTGTTGTATAATGCCGCTTTATGTTGTATTCTTTGGGCACAGCTATAGTTTCTTAACAAATTAAGTACATAACACCATGCTGACTTTACTGCGTGTAGCAGACCCCTTGATCTTAAAAGTTAGCAGTTGCAATGACCCTTTCCAGGACCTGTTTCATTTCAAGTGTTTTGGCTCAGAAGATCCCTTTGTGAAGTGTGCTGTGATGTGCTACGAGTTTCTGTGGAGGTTCTATTGATGATTATGCAGCGATGTGCCACGAGTACCTGTGGTACTGATATCATTAAATGTACAAATCCAGTCTGCATTCCTGTCATGGATGGAGCCCTATCAGTTGTGATCACACAGAGTTTTGCTTCAATGAGCTTCATTTTCTCCAGCACCTGTTTCACTTGATCAAAAATATCCTTTCCAATTACAGTGTCTTTTATTGCACAATCCTCCAGCAGTTTTTCCATCCTATCAAAAGATCTATTAACTCCTCAAACAAATATAGTCAATTGGATAACATCTCCAACATCCATACTTTCATTGACTGCCAAGCTGAAGAGTTGACAGTGTTAGTCTTCTACAGTGTTTACCTGTGATGTTTGCAGAAAGGTCCTCGACACTCGTCTTGCAATTGTCTGATGTGAAAGGCTCAGACTGTTAATGCCTCTGGATAGGCCACATTTGCAAATACCGTAAGACAGTCTTCACAAACTCTCCATCCAAGAAGGGCTTGCTTCTTTAAGCAGTTAGTTCTGGTACAGTATAACTGACTTTAAGCAGTTAGTTCTGGTACAATATAACTGACTTTAAGCAGTTAGTTCTGGTACAATATAACTGACTTTAAGCAGTTAGTTCTGATACAATATAACTGACTTTAAGCAGTTAGTTCTGGTACAATATAACTGACTTTAAGCAGTTAGTTCTGGTACAATATAACTGACTTTTGTTGGCACTTCACTACTGCTTACATTTTTGAAAAATGACTGTTGGCTGTTAAAACCTTGTTTCAGGGCTTTTGCCCTGATTTCCTCAGTTGTCCAGTGATGATGTCATATTTAGCTGCGCACTTTGTAGTGTAATTATGCTTTATGTTGTACTCCTTGGGCACAGCTATAATTTCTTGATGAACTAAACATGCTATAATACCATGCTTTTCATTCACAAAATAGTCCTCCGACCATGAACTTTTGAAAACGTGACCGACCTTCACTGTCAATTCTTTTCTTACAAACAGACAGCATTGTGGTGAGTGTCTGTAGGAGATGGAACCAAGAAAGACATGTCAAGCTTGACCAACTTCATTAGATACGTAAACATTCTGAATTGTGAAAATCTGCACATATTCCAGAATTAACCCCACAGGATTACCATAGGGTGCCAGCAGCCACAGTGATTCAGTCTTCCTTAGAGCGGTCTGCATACTGCCATACACAGTGTAACCTCATTGTTGCAACCCCCCCCCCCCAAACAAGCTATATTAACGATCAGAATACCCCTCAAAAGTGTTGTATCTCGGTTTGCTGGTCATAGCGACATATACTGCAGACTGTATTCTATGTTTTACTAGCAATTAACTTTACCAGTTCAACTACACGATTCAAACAAGAAAACCTTCAACAGGTGGGTAAGCACTTTTGAAGACAGCAGCCATAATTCATGATGATTTCAAGAAGCAAAACCCAAAATGCGGGCCTAAATGGCTCAGAAGGGCATCCCGCCTAGTGTACTTAATTCTCCTATCCCTTTCTGTTTGCCAGTACTCTGACATCAATCCCTGGTAGGGTAGGGGGTCACTAGCATGCAGTCCAAACATTGTCTTGGTCTCATCCCGCTCTGTTACCTTTCTTTCTTTAGTTATTTGCTCCCAATACATTGGTTGCTTTGCCAGTTATCTTCAGTAAATTCCAGACCCTTTTTGCCTATTTTCTGTACCCCTTACTTGCAGTCATCCCTATTGGCAAAAATCTCCTTTCTCCATTCTCATATTGGTTTGGTTCTTAGATTACTTTCTGCTACTTTGAGTATAATATTCTGTATGGTCTAACTTAAGGATATGCATCCATTACACTTTTTCTTTCCTCATCTTCCTTTCTGCTTCATCACCACCCCTTTCCATTCAGAATTATAACCTTCTGCATGTATTATGTATATGAGCCTTAACTGTATAGCTCTAAAATATCCATTCAAATCAGGTACTTCTAAACCACCTTGTCCTATTAGAAGGACCAACTTATCCCACTTAACTAATGCCTTCTTGCCCTCCCAGATAAATTCCATAAACTCTCTATTATTGTCCAAAACTTCTGCTGTGGGTGATAAAAATATGCCTGACCTGTATATAAAATTAAAGAAACTAAAACATTTTTGCTGCTTGTATCTTACAATTCATATCCATAAACAAGGGCTTCCATTTTCTCAGTTTGTGTCATATTTTGTTTAGTCTCTTCCCACATATCCTTAGCTGCCATAACAGAAGCCTTTTTAATCCATATTCTGAAATACTTCATCTTATCCTGTCCCTGTAAATATTGGTATTGCTGAACGAATTTGTGTGTGGGTACATCATTTACAGATATAGCCTTTGTTTTACTTTTATTAATTTTTATATTCCAGAAAGACTTTAAACTGTCTCATAATGTTCCACAGCACTGAGATGATATTTTCCGGTTTTATTAGATGCAAGATGATGTCGTCCCCAAAGCCGTCTTTTGTTCCTTTTTTAAATAAACCAGCTTTTCTTGATTGCCAACCCAACTATATCCTTGAAATTGAGTCCCTTATTTTCTTTGCCAATTGCTCTAAATATAAAGCAAATAACAATAGGGAAAGGAGGCACCTCTGCCTGGTTCTTCTGTTCAGGCACAACTTAGAGATGAACCCTTCTACTTTAATTCTTGCCTTCAATCCTGTATATGTCCTCCCAGTTACCCCTTATTATTTTATCAGGGAAAACATGCTTCCATTGTACTACACAAAAAATTCCAGCTTACTCTATCAAATCCTCTCTCTTCATTAAGACTTACTAACAATAGCGGCATTTTTTTATGTTCTGCTGCCCTCTGGACCATCATTGTTCTATTAATGTTGTCAAAAATTTGCCTCCCCACCAGAAAACCACATTGATCCAGATCTGTCGTAGTCATAATTTAAAATTGAAATGAGTCTATATGAAAAAGTGTTTGATTAAGCTATACCATCTTTAGGTAATAGCACAACCGTAGCATTTTCCCAAGATGTTGGTGCTTCCCCTCCTTTTAAAATGCTGTTAAGTAAAATCTTCCAGGTATTTAACTTTCTTCCCTCCTAACTCCCGGGTTTCCACAAGAATAACATCTGCTCCTGGAGACATTCCTGAAGACTGAGTATACATCACCATTTTAATCTCATCTCCTCCAGTCTTAACTGTTAGTTGTTAAGCCTCCTCTACTCCATTTGTGCTCGCTCTGGATTTCTACATTTCTCTGCTTTATACAAATTTTCATAAAATTTCCAGAATATCTCCAGTGCCTCTACAGGATGGTTATTTTTCTTGTTGTATGCTCTCTACGTTTGGTGGCAACCCTTTCTACTTTATGTTCCCTAAGTCATTGTGCTAAAGCTTTTGTACTTTGGGCTTTTTATCAAAACATAGTTGCATAACGGAATCTTTCTAAAGCCATGCATATTATCCAGATACTCAGTTATTTTCTCATTGGTGCTCTGCATTTGTGTCTCCTCTTTTTCTGTGGGATTCCCCTTATTCTGCAATACTTTAACCTTTCCATTCCCTCTTAGTAATTCCTATTACTTAAACATTTCTCTTTCTCTTTTATTTCTACCCTATTTTTAAACTCCTATTTTCAATTTATCCCATTCACTAGCTATGCCTTCTAAAGAAATTTCTGTCTTCCCTAATAACTCTTGAATAATTTCCAAAACCCATTCCTAAAATTACTCCCGTGTTTAACAGGTAGGTGGGAAGGTGCCAATGTCTCATTTTTACTTTTATACCCTGCATGCTTATCTTAGTCTTTTATCAGTGCATGATCTGAAATAGCTATTGGATATGTGTCAGATATAATTTCAGTCAGGTCTAGTCCAGTTATTGTACCTTGGGGAATAATATGTGCATTCTCTCCAGGTTCCTGCTTCTTAATTCACATATTCCATACTAAATATTTTCATAAATTGTTTCAGAAATCTGCCTTCTTTTGTTACATTTTTCCCTTGAAGGTCCTACTGATACAGCCTCAGTAATGCAAATCAAGTTCCAGCCCCCACCTATAAGTAATATTCTCTATTGAGAGCTAATTGCGTCTCCCAAAATTTTCTTAAGCTCCATAATAGGTTTTTGGTGGATGAAAAATACATGTCAGCGTAATTCCACTCTTGCCAATAAGCTTCTTACTACCACAAATCTGCTATTATTAGCTTTTTCCCCCTCTTCTATCGCCATTGGAGCTCCTCTAGCAGTTAGTTTAATTACTCAACATTTCTGTTGTCCCTATTGTTCTGCTGAATATTCATCCTGAAATCCTTTCTTTGTCAAATTCACATGCTCATTTCTTTTCAAACATTTCTCCTGCACATTGCTGTTTGCACTGTGCATTTCTTAATATAGTTCAGTTGTGTCTTTTGGCTTTTCCCGGTTAGGGGTCGCCACAGCGGAACTCCGGTCCGCTATTGATTGGCAGTAGATTTTTACATGCCGAGTTGCCAGCCCCGACACACAACCTTCAACCAAGGTACGCCCATTCACGCATGCCTCCACACAGAAGACGCTCTAGCTGAGAATTGAACAGGACAACTGTGAGGCGACAACGCTACTACAGCACCACCACCGCAGTTGTTAATATTGTTCAGTATTCTTTCCTTTTTGTTTATACGTGTAAGGCCATTTATGTTCCAAGGAAATGTGGATAGTGTAGCCATTTTGATAAAAAGTTGCTGTTTGCACCTATTATTCATGTCATTTTTTGAATGTACATTTTCCCCATCATGTAAGAAATCTGCAGACAAGCCAAAAGAGGATAAAAGGGAAAAAATCTAAGACCAAGGAGCAAAGGAAGAGATCATCTGACCACTGTCCTTGTTCCACTCCCCCTCCCAAATTCAAAAGCTGTCAGATCTGACCTTCCCACTTGATCCATCTTTTCCTTTTGCCAGAGCTTCTTTTCTTCGAGAACCTTAGCTCTCACCAGAGCCAATTCTTTCCAGACTCCATTCACCTTTTCTTCAGGAGGTTCCTCAAAAGGCTTCCAGGAGCCTTTCTGAAGTGGATGTGGACAAGATGATGAGGAAGTTCCTCAGGACCCAAATTCAGTTGGGACTTCTTCAGGCTGCAGCTCACACTGGACCAGTGACCTTTGGACCAGCCCAGACCACTTTAGCTGCTCCTACTCTAATTGTTCCCTGATTTTGGAGTTGTTGAACCTGAGACTCTTTCAACACTTACATAATCTCTGATCCAACCGGCGCTAATATTGTCAGAGTCGGAGGGGACTTGGAGCTGTAGCTTTGGTGCTGGATCTGTGGGTAGGGGAGTACTGTGAGAGTTTTGGAGCTCTCTCTCTTCCCCTTGGGGCCTCAGCATGAGATAGCTTGGCTCCTACTTCTGCTTTGAGGCAAGAGCAGAGGTATTTCCTGGATTACCCTAGTCAGCCTGCTTTGGCTCCTGTGAAAGTGGTCCTGGGATACCCCTTGGCTTCTGCCTTTGATGCAGTGGAGAGAGCCCTTTCCACTTCAGTAGATAGGTCATCCTTGCTCCCTTGGGTTCTCTTCCCACTCCTCAGCTGATTGCCCTGGGCACTGGCCCTACCCTTTCCACCAGCTGGTCTGAACTGTCCTTGAGCCAGTCCTCATTTAGGATTCCACTCCAACTTTTGAGTCTTCCCTAGATCATCTGAAGGTCTTGGACATATAAGAGAAGCAAGTTTGTGTCAGTTACATTTGCCTGATTGCTCTGAACTATTTAGTGCACCTCACCAAATTCCAGAGAGAGAGAATTAAGAAGTCTCTCGCTGGATCCTTGGCTGCTGAGGATAAGAGCATTGTGTCTTCACAGCTGGCAACCCTGCAATCCATTTTGAATGCCTCCATTTGTATGATCTTCCACATGACAGAGGGCGTTTCTAGAGTGGCAGGTTCAGGTATTATGCTTTGGCGGCATGCCTGGATGCACCACTGTGATTTTGCTGGGGCTTTCAAGACGTTGATAATCAATGCTTCCTTTGATGACGTGACCCTTTTTGGACCAAAGTTTAAGGAAGCCGTCTCCAGAAGTGAACAAGATGGGAAAACTCTGTCTGCCTTAGGAATACAGTTTTGTAGTACCAAAAGGACTTTTTCCAGGAATTAGGAAGGGAGAAAGAAAAGGTGTTTCCAAAAAACCCAGAGATTTTCACAGGACTCCTTTGTAGATGGCTCTCCCTGAGACAGAGGGAGGAACTGTAACAGTAGACATCACCCCAGAGGTAAGGGAGGCCCGCAAAACCAAGGCTTCAGTACTCCCTTCATCAAGAAACATTACCAGAACTCATGAAGGGTTACCCGACTACTGAAGTCTAGAGTTAGTTGGGGGGCACTTTTAGCTGCGTCCAGAGGCCTGGATGTTCATCACCAAAGATGTATGGGTGCACACTATTATTATTAGAGGCTAATGCATTCCATTTTCCCATCCCCCACCACAAGTATCACAAAAGTTGCCCAGTGTGCCACTTCATCAAGCAAAAGATGCAGCCTTAGAAATACAAAAGCTTCTAACAAAGAGTCATCCAGGAGGTCCACCAGACCAGCAAGGGTTTGCAACTTATTTCAGATTTTTTTTGGATTCAAAGAAGCATGGGGACCTTAGGCTAATGTTGGACTTAACTCTTTTGAACCTTTTTGTCAAACACTTAAAATTCCAAATGGTCATGGTTCAGTCCATTCTCCCACTGTTGTAAAAGGATGACTGGATGTACTGAATAGAACTCCAGGATTTGTACTGTCGTATCAAAATGGACATGTGGTTCATTAGGTTTCTTTGCTTTAAGCTGGGTGCCAGTCATTTTCAGTTCAAAGCCCTGCCTTTTTGTCTCACTACAACCCTTTGGGTGTTCACCAAATGCATAAAAGTGATGGTGACTTACTTGAGACTGCTAGAATTCTGTGCGTTTCCTTGCCTCCATGACTTGTTCCTCACCACCCCCAAAGAGCATCTTCTAATTAATGCCAGGAATTACTTGCTTCATCTTTGCATCTTACTGGGTATCACAGTCAATTACAAGTCTCACCTTTATCTCACACAAGTCCTGGAGTTCATAAGGGCTCACTTAGTCTCCCAGATAGCAAGGCTACTACAGAATCAAGTTCTAACAGTCCAGTTTTTAAACACCCCCCCTCCCCACTAGATACATTTTTCAACTTCTAAGATCCATGGCTACCTCAGTAACACTGGTTCTTTTAGCAAGATTTCATATGAGTACTCCAGTGGATATTTGCAGTACAGTAGTCAGTAAGATGACAACCTGTGAATTTTCCCATACGTATCGCCAATTTGTGCAAGAAACATGTAGCACAAGAGGTGCAAAAGGGGTGTCCCTTTGCCTTTACCAGTGACTATGGTGACCACAAATGCTTCTCAGGTGAGTTGGAGGGGACACTAGTGATCCCACTCAGAGGTCATTCTTTACATCAGTGTCCTAGAGATAAGAGCAGCCCTCCTAGCATTGCAGGCATTTCAGGATGTTCTCCCTTTGTTGAGTCATTACTCTGGTATATCACCAAACATGGGGGAACCGCTCCCACCCCCAGTATCAAGAAGCAATGAGAATAAGGCAGTGGGCGATCTCTTCCAGTTGCTTTCTGATGGCAGTGCACATACTGGGGGATGTCCATCATCTTGGTGGACAAGCTGAGCTGGTCTTTTCTATTACCTTATGAGTAGTGTCTCCTTTCATTAGTGACAGAGCAGATTTTTCATAAATGGGATTGACCATGCTAAGATCTATTTGTTCCCTCCCCCAAAATGCTAAGTACAGCAGGTATTTTCCCCTGATCACCCCAGAGAGGAGTCCCTGAGAAATGCTCTGCTTTATGATTGCCTTCCCCAGTCTCCTTTACACATATCCACCAATTCCCTTTATCCCAAAGATTCTACAGAAAGCCTCCCAAAGGAAGAGAAAAGTCATCCTCATTGCTCTATTCAAGCCGCAACGAGTGGTGTGGGTTCCCTCATTTAGTACACCCGCTTTGGGTTTTGGATCTGTTTCCAGATCTCCTGTCTCACCCATCTGGTCTGCCTCACATGGACATTAAGGCCCTCAGGCTAACTGCATGGTTTCTCCAATTCCAACAATGGCTGGACAGTCCAGGTTTTCTTCTCTGGTCATACACATTATCAGGTCTTCCCAGAAGATTTCAACCAGGAAGATATATGAGTAAATGGAAAAGGTTTTCTATCTTCACCTAGGAGAGACATTTGGACCCCTTTTCTTCTGGCCTCAGTTTTCCACAGTAGGGCAAGTAATTCCATGATTAAGATACAGCTACCAGCTATCTCCAGTTTATATATTCAGAGAAATCATTCCTCTAGACATCTCTCACATTATGTAAAGCTTTTTTTAAGGTGACCTTCCTCCTTAGACCTCCAGTTAAAGATCCCACTCTTCCTTGGTATTTTTCACTACTCTTACAGGTTTTGACAGTCTCCCTTTGAACCAGCAACCAAAGTGGACCTAACATTCTTGTTTTGGAAAATAATTTTTCTACTTGCCATTACTTCAGCCTGATGAGTATTTGAACTCTAGGCATTTTTTCTCAACTTCCATATCGGACTTTCCACAAGGACAGTGTTTCCCTTTGAACCAATCCCTTCTTTTTTACCAAAGGTTGCTTCAGACGCAGTACTTAACCAAATGATTCATTTGCCAGTTTTCTTTCCAGAATTTACCAATAAGGGTGAGCACATGTGGCACTTGTTGGATTTACGTAGACAACTCGGATTTTATCAACATAGAACACAAGGTCTCAGAAAGTCTCATCAGCTTTTCGTTTCATTTTCAAAGACTGAAGTGGGCAACACAGTTTCAAAAGTAACCTTAGCTAGGTGGCACACCAATTGTATTTGTTATGTTTACAAGAATAAAGTTTTGTTTATAAATACATCTTTGGATATAAATTCCCTCATGTCTACTGCTGGGAAGACTGATCATTTCTGTAGTGTCAGGGGTTTCATTATATTTTTCTGCAAAGCCCTTTGGCAGCTTCATCAGGGGTATCCATGGATTTCAGCAAGGTATGCTCTATGGCTCCATCCAGGATCCCTATTCCTAGTGACAGAGAGAAAGTAGAATATCCAACAGATTGATGAAAAAGTTTACTTACCTGCTACCATGGCTTTCAGAGCCTTAAATTGCCAGGCTGTTATATTTACCTACCAGTGAGCAATGCAGGAAAGAATGAATGTAAAGGATGAGGAGATCTTGGACAAGGACCTGAAGCAGAAGATGCTTGAACTATGTGACTTCTCAGCTCAGTTTGCCAAACACTCAGGAAGTGTGGATATGATGCTGTGTATGCCTCTTGCACGGTAGCAGCAACAAAGTGAGTCTGAGGACACAGCCTGCTATTTTGTATACCTTTAAATAGGGATGATTTCTTTGGACCCCTTGCTGAAGGCAAAACTATCCAGTCTTTATCTTGGCTTTTTGTTGTCACTCGATTATTTTCATGTTGAGCAGTGGAAAAGGTTTCACTGGCAATTTCTCTCTCTGGTCTTTGTTATTGTCAGAAGAATGAGAAACAAAGTCCCCTTAAGCTTGCTGGTTCACTTTCGGTCTGCATCCAAAAAATGTTTTTGATGATCTTAGAAGAATTTTCTGCAGACATCTGGCTCTAGCGACTTGAAGTGTACACCAGTTTCTCATCATCTCCCAGTTACATTGATAAACTCACTTCTGTTTCACCTGGTATAGGTTCATAGGTGTGTACTAGGCTAATTGCCCTGGAGCCTTTACAAGCCTAACCCATAGAAGTGCCCTGACATTATGCCGCCCAACGTTAGTTCCCAATGTCTCTATCAAATAAAGCCACTGGAGTGATCCCTGGGGTGAACTTTCTATTTCCCATCCACTCATCAAGATTTCCTTGAAGAGGGCCAGTGAGGTGCTCTGCTCGACATATATGGGAAAGTCTATTCCAGAGCATAGGCAGTCTCTGGGTTATGAACCTGTCCCTCCAGTATGTTCTGTTGATTTTGATGACGTTGAGGTCTCCGGAGCATGTGGTGCAGAGGGATTGGGATTTCTTTAGATGTAGCATTTCTAACAGAGGGTCAGACATGGCTTTGTTAAGTCAAGCAGAGATCACCTCTTAATAGACGATATGACACAGAGAATAGCTGGAGTTTTTGAGTGTGTCCATGTAGGACATGTGTTTACCGCCTAGGATCCTCTTCGTGAGGTACTTTTGTGGGCTTTCCAGCTGTTGCATGTGTCTAGTGAGGTATATGCCAAATGGGGCATTATACTCTGATTGGCCTAATGAGGGAAGAGTAGAGAGAGATGATGCCCTCCTCCTTCCTGGATGCAAAACCTTTGGTAATGAGATGTGCCACATAGAAGGACTTTCTGACCACAGTGGGAAATGTGGTGGTCGAAGAAGAGGTTGCTGTCAACCTGTGTCGCCAGATCTCTTATAACGCCTTCTGTGTTCAGTGGGCTCCCATCGATGTGATAATTAGTGTGAACCGAGTTTTTCCCAAAGGGGATGCCAATGCATTTTTTGGCATTAAGCTTAAGGCCATGGTTTTGACACCAGTCATTGGTCTCAGTGAGGCCTTTGTGTAGGATGTCTACATCACTTGGGGAGTTAATAGTGGCTCCCAGCTTGCAGTCGTCTGCAGACTTGGTCAGCCAGAATCTCTCCGTGTTGGCCTGGATTTCTGAGAAGTAGATGCGAAACAGGAGAGGACCCAGGGCTGATCCCTGTGGGACTCCACTCGTGACTGGTCGGCAGTCTGAATTGGAGTCCGCTACTTTCACACTGTGGATTCTGTGAGCCAGTTTGCAACCCACCTAGTGATATAGGGGTTGAGTGAGTAATCATTTCCACAACTGCTATAGTGTCCCTAGTTTTTAATACTTTTCCTTCTGTCACAGTTTTTGTCAGGAGCATCTCTTTCTGCTGTTATGACTGCATATTTACTATTGTAGCTCTTGGCTTCTTACTCAAGACTGTTTTGGAGCATGCAATGTGGAGTTAAAAAATCATGCTGTGGAATCCAGCTGCTTGTCTGCACTTTCATAGCATGCATGCAATTGATTCCTTCCAATTTCTTTGGTACAGCAGAAAATCTCAGGTTGTGCTGTGTCTTCTAATTTCTATTTGAAACTGTTCTTCTTGGGAAGCTCAGATTCAACCATTTCTTCCTTCATGTCATCTTCTGTTTTTTGCAGTTTTATCAGTACATCTAAATAGCTACTTACAGCTTCTGGCTTTTTTCAGCCTTTTGTCATAATCCTCTAGTGTCTTACTTATTTTAAATATATCTGAATGCACTTGATTCCTTTTTCCTATAAATTACTGGAAGTGATCTTCTCTACCTATGCTTAAACCTGAATTTTTTTTTTTTTTTTTGCTGAACAGCTGGATTGCTGTTCTCGAGGTTTTTCTTCTTATCCAGTTGACTTTCTCTTACTTTCTTGAGATGATTTCTTTGCTGGCATCCAGGCAGTGCAGTGCTAACCAGTAACTAATTTTACCCAGATTATGTACAAAAAGGCCAGCAAAAACTCCTTTCTTTTGGTTGCTAGGAGAGTTCTAACCCTGTTTTTCAGAATGCTGCCATTTTGGAATCCCTGCATCAGTCTCCCTCTCATGCTAAATAGTAGATTTGCTTGAATCATACTGTTCACCTACCTTTGTTTTTCCCTAAGACTTAGAACAAAGATGAAGATATCCTGCTCTCTGAATGTGCATAGACAGTGGACTTTTTGCGTGCACAGAACAAAAGACTTTAGAAAATCAGATCAACTGTATGTGTTCCTTGCTACAGGTAAGGAAGGAAACCAGCTGATAAGTAACACTTTCAGAATGGCTTGCAACCTCTATTTTTTTAGTGTTTCTTGTGGTAAATCTGTCCCAGGGAATGTTGAAGCTTATTCTGAGATAGCCATAGCAGCCACCACACCGTTCTTCAGGGAAATCAGTATGTGGTCCATTTTAGCCATAGCAGTCTCCACATTATTCTTCAGGGAAATATAAGTACCTGGTTGATTTTAGAAGCAGCTACATGGTATTCAGATTGCACTTTTTATAAACACTACAGTTAAATGTGGCACATGGGGTCAGTTTGTTTTTGCCATCTTCCAGGGTCTGTTTTCATAAATCACCCTTTACAGTCAGTCACTGCTGTTATGCTCTGAGAGTCACCACATAGATGAGAATAGCAGTGATGAATGGCATGATGAACATAGTACAGTTGTGTTAGGAACTTAACAGATATGTACATGTTTAACTACCTTCACTGTTGCAGTTTACGCTCCCTCTGTCCTTTGCTTTTTTTCTCTCTTTCTTTGATACCTAGGGTGACTTCTCTTCAATTCATTACTTTCCTCTCACTCCCCTACTAGGTCCCTTCCCTCCCTGATCTTGCTGTTGGTCTTGCAGAGAGAGAAAGATTGGGGACCGCTAGGGTGCTTCCAAAAGTCTGTATGGTGTTTCTCCTAGTCCATTAATCCTCTGGCACTGATGTGTAGCTCCTGGCATAGTCAGGGCAGGAAAGCTCTAAACACTGCATTGTCCAACACCCCTGCCTTATATGGCAGTGGGAAGGATTTGGCTGACGTTTCTTGGAGATGGTACAACTGTGGAAGTCTGTCAGGCTGCTTCCAGGCAGGATAATCTCACTGATGAGGACAGAAACAGTGAAAATACTTAAGCATCTACATTTATGGTAAGTTCTTAAGAACTGTATTTTCTACATCACGTCAAAGTAAACTTTATTGTCATTTAGAACTACACATGTGTAGCCTAAACAAAATTTCGCGCATCAGCTCAATTCGTGAGATTGCAAAGGAAAGTAAAACAACACATGCAAGTAGAGGAATAAACATAATTAACAAATACGATACCACTCCCTATACACATAAGAAAGAGCAGAGATATTTGCCAACACTCAAGTATGAAATGAGTACCCTCCCCTAAGTTAACTTAATCATTACTTCTGCCTGAAAATTCACTTCAGTTATAGAAACTAAGAGACAGTCTCGACAAAATACTATTTATGATCAAAGAACGAGACACTGAGTGTGAGTGTAGCAAGGTTCTGCGGAGAAGCATACCAGCAGGAGTGAATGTGAAGCACTTTGAGCAGCAGAGACTTTTTTGTTGTTTATATCGATAATGAAAAGTTACTGAAAAGAACCATAAAACATTTGTTCAAAATATGTTTATCCCACAGAAAGTGTCAAATACAGAGGCAGTATCATTCTTGCCTTTAGCAAAAAGATTGAAGTGTCCAGAAAGAGATCTGCTTGGGTGTTGTAAGAGAGCTTTCTAGAAAAAGCAGTAGATGTAGCAGCAGTGTTCATCTGAGTCTAGAATATCCTAATGAAATGATGGTGGCTTCTCTGTGGCTGTTCCCTTGTACATCATGAAAAGAGCAGACCACATACTGTCCTGTTTTTAAGGAAAATGGTAAACTACTCATACAGCACCAAGGACTGAAAAATCCTTTTCCAATTAGGTTTTAATGGGTGTGCTGCTCTTTTACTAGTATGGTGTTTTCCTGTGTTTTTGAATCAATAAAGCTGAAACATATTGCACACAACTGAAATATCCTTACATCTATAGTTATGTACAATATATTTTCTTAGTGGAACAGTGCCCAGAAATGCAGAATATAAAATGTAGAAACACTAAGCTATCAAATGTATAGATTTATGCTTATAATTCTGCCTCATAGAGGGATTTGTAATTCTTGAATGCAGGAGATATGTATGTGTGAAGGTTTAGTCTTTGTCGCCAGTAATGTGCATCATAACTCATAATGTATGTCATCTGCTGTGATGTCCTGCAGCTGTTGAACAGTGTGAAAGCTGATGAATCTGGCTGCCTTTAGCTGGGTATCATCTCTTCTGTTAGGCCATCTTGAAAACCCCAGATGTTACAAAAGATACCCCTTCTAGTGAGAGGTGTCACAAAAGATACCCTTCTTTTGACTCCCAGGAGTGACGTCCATATAGTCTGCTTATTTCTCAAAATTTCCTTGTAAGTTGGGCAGCTATATTCTTTTGTATTTCTTTAGCAGTGACTCGGTGTTTGGGCATGGATAATGCAGGGATCTGATGTTATCCATGTAACTGTCTCTACTCTTGGGTCATAGGATCTGACATGGGATCCGAGCCAGCAACTTTGCAGACAGCTTCTAGGCTCAAGCTCCTCCCAATCCCATGATCTCTTGCTACCCGTAACCCCTCAGATCTTGTTTGCCGAGCTCAGCATCAGATGTAGATTTTCAGGCTGCAGTCTCCACTGGGGAGAAGTAGCTTTATTTTTTTAGTTCTTCCTTTTTTAGTGTTTAGTGTTTTTCTAGTGTATCATGGTAGTTTTTAGTCCTCCCCTGCCATTTTGCTTCTTTCTAGTTGTAGCTGTGTGTTTTGGTGCCCTTTTTGTTGTGGCTGTTTTACCTTGTAATTTTGTAGTTTTCTATTTTATAGTTTATAGTCCTATAGTTATAGTGTGGCCAGCTGTACTTCCTGGTTTAACCTTAGCTATTTCCTTCCTGGTTACCAAGTTAGCATGCCCCTTAGGCTTTGGTGTTTTGTCCCAGCATGCCTGACAAGCCTGTTGCATTCAAAAGGCACTCCTTGAGCAGTCGGAAGATGCCTGTGAATGATTTGCATGAGGAGTGCCTTTATTTTGTGGGCACTGACCACCTGGAGGTTGAATGCGCCATTTGTGCCGCATTCCACCCCAGAGCTCTGGTCGAATGTCAAAACTTCTCTTGAAAGGTTTGGCCCAAGGGGGTCAGTTGGCCCAGTCCCCGGCCAAGCCTGGACCCTTCAATCATAATAGGAAGGCCCCCTCTCTCCCCAGGTCGTCGTCTTCATCTAAAAAGGTGAGGCTGTCAGATCCCAGTTCCTCTGATCTGACCCCAGCCTCAGTCCAGTCATGCACGATGTCCTTGGATCTGACCCCAGTCTCAGCCCAGTCGGATCCAATGTCCACAGATCCTAGTCCCTGCAACTTCTTATCCGGATCCAGGGCTCCTGCTCTGAGGCCCTCAGATCCGAGGTCATGGGAATGTGCTCATGGATCCAAGGCCTTCCGATCAAGGCCTTCAGATCTGGCCAGATCCGGGCCAGCCACAGATCTGGCTTCCTTGGGTCTAAGTTATGTGGGATCCAAGTGTTCAGA
Source organism: Protopterus annectens (assembly GCF_019279795.1). Taxonomy (NCBI): domain Eukaryota; kingdom Metazoa; phylum Chordata; order Ceratodontiformes; family Protopteridae; genus Protopterus; species Protopterus annectens. Next base: position 1,603,447 of record NC_056735.1, on the reverse strand, counting down.
TCCTTATTTGCCTTTGGATATGAGGTGGTCGGATCCTTGATCTGTGTTGGATCCCACAATTATTATAGAGGACTCCCCGTCAGGGTCTGGCTTGGGGATGTCCCCTGCTGCTTCCAAGCAAGCAGAGTCGATCTTCATATAAGCAAGGGAGGTCTGTGGGCTCCAGACATTCATCCCCATCTAGGTCCTCCAGGAGCCTGCTCCCAACCGATATGGACAGGATAATGAAGTCCTTTCTCAAGGCTCTGATTGAGTTGGGGCTTCTTGCGTTCCTTGCCCATCTGGCCAGGGATCCATCTTCTACCCCTTTTCTGGCTTCTCCTCATCCAACTCAGTTGGTTTCAGTTTTTTAGGCCCTGGGTTACATAGGGGAGGAAACGGGGGTCCCTAGAGGCCACTCTGTCTATACCCTGTCAGAGTCCCTGACTGCCTCTGCTCAGCCTCCCCCTCTGCATGTGGAGTCCCGGTCCTGACCTGTTGGCCTAGAGTCGTCGGGTGGGGGTTCCAGACCTGTTTTTTTGGACCGGTCCCTTCCCCTTGGTGCTTTGGCCCTTGACAGTTCAGGGCCTGTACTGTCTGGAGGCTAGTAGGCACTTGGTTGCTCTGGTCCATCTTCTCAGTCGGGCTTGCCTGCTGGGGTGCAGGTAGGGCATTGTTCAGCCCTTCAGCCTTCTGGGATGTAGAGAGGACTTTCTCCTCCAAGAGATTTTCTTCCCTGGCTTCCCAGGAACCATCCCAGCCCCCCAGAGCAGACTCTTCTCATCCTGTTCCCAGTCAGCCCTCTCGAATTAGCCTTCAGGTGGGAGTCACCCCCCCCTTGGGGTCTCCATCTCTTCTGAATTCCCCCCCCCCCCAGAGAAGGTGCCTTGGAAGTGATTGTGCAAGAGGAGACACCTAGATTCTCTTACGGAGACTCTTGCGGAGGAAATGGACTTAAAGGGGAAGGGTCATTCATGTCTCCGCTCAAAAATGTCTCCTTTGGGGACATCTTCAAGATCCTCAAGCTTAAGAGCAGATGGTCTTCCCTACCCCCATCCTCCAAGGAGTCTGTGTTCCTGAAGGCTTTCGGGATTGGGCCATCTACCTCCTGGGTTCTCCCCCCTGCTGACAAACTTATTGACCTTATCACCAACAGGGTGTGGAAGGAGCCTAATACTGCAGAGCCTGTTCCCAAGTGTGCCGATAAATTTCTCAGCCCCCCCCTTCTGACAAACCATTCTGGTCTAAGGGTGTACCAGTCAATGGTGTTATGGTAGCTGCCACCACTAAAAAAGAGCTGGCAGGGCAGAGTATGTCTGTTCATTCCCCTAACCAAGAGTCCCGGGCAATTGACAAACAGAAAGCGGGTCTTCGTCTCAACTACCTTCGGGCCGCAAGTGCTTAACTACTTGGCACATTTCACCCAAATCCAGCGGGACTTGATCAAGGAGCTTACCATGTCCCTTTCTGAGTTACTGCCTACCGGGGAGCTAAGTAAGGTGCCCCCCAAGCTGTTTGCACTCTCTTCCCTAACTAATTCCTTGATGAGGCTGATTGCCAACACTGCGGAAGGCACCTCTTGAGCAGCTGGTACAGACATTGCTATTCGGCGTCATGCCTGGCTACACTTTTGCAGATTTGCTGAGTCCTTTAAGGCATCCTTCACCAATGCCCCCTTTGATGGATCTACCCTCTTTGACCCTTCAGTCAAAAAAAAAAATGCTCTCCCGCAGTGAGCAGGAAGGCAAGAACTTGTTGGCTGTGGGAATCAAAATTTTCTACTCCTCAGCGCTCCTTCTCCAAGACGCAGCGAAGGACCAGTAAAAATGTGGTTTCACATGTCGCCTTTGGCCTTTCAAGATGCTCAGGATGAACCCTTTTCTAGAGGTCGAGGGAGAGGGTTCAACAGCAGATGTTGCCCCAGTGGCAGAGGGGGTCTGCAAAATAAAGGCTCCAGGGAACCTTTCTCTGAGAAGCTCCCCAATGCTCCTGGGGCGCTTGCCCGACTGTCCAGCCATGGAGGCAGTTGAGGGTTTGTCTCTGCACCCTTTGGCCTGGCCAAATATTACAAAAGACCGCTGGATGTTAAACATTATTTCCAGGGGCTATTCTATTCCCTTTTCACAGTGTCCCCTCCAACCATGGGATACCTCCCCAATGAGCCACCCCATCTGAGGGAGTTAGCTGAGAAAGAAGTGATCAAACTTCTTGAAAAGAGAGCCATTGAAAATGTTCCCCAGGACAATGAGAATCCGCAACTTACTCTCACTTCTTTTTGGTGCTGAACAGGACTGGGGACCTGTGTCCAGTTTTGGACCTCTGAGTGCTAAATCTTTCTACCAAGAATTCCAGCATCCAGATGGTTACTGTCCAGTCCATCGTGCCTGTTTTGCACATGGATGATTGGATGTGCTCTGTGGATCTCCAAGATGTGTACTATCATAAAAATAGGCAGTACAGTTGACATCTCCACTTTCGCGTAGGGGCCGATCATTATCAATTCAGGAACCTGCTCTTTGGTCTCAACACAGTCACTTGGGTGTTCACCAAATGCATGGCAGTGGTCACAGTTCACCTGAGACTGCAGGGATTCCAGGTGTTTCCTTACATTGACAGTTGGCTCCTCACAGCTCTCACCAAGCATCAGCTGGCCACAACCACTCAGTATGTGCTTTGTCTGTTCGATCAGTTAGGGATTACAGTGAATCTCCTCATATCAAATCTGATCCCATCCCAAAATTTGGAGTTCATTGGGATTCAGCTGGACACTGTCAGAGATTGCAGCTCTCCCTCTTCGCCATGTACATCTCATCAGATCTTATGTCTAATGCCTTCTAGATCTGACTTGTCCCCAGGTCCACCTTATTCCCAGGGCCTTAGGGTCCATAGCGGTGGCAATCTATCTGGTGCTGTTAGCCAGGTTCTACATGAGGTTTTTCCAGTGGACTCTAGCGGTATAGTGGTCTTCCCTATCTTATCCGATGACAGCCGCCATCCATCTCACTCCAGTATGCAGGCATCATTTCCTTTGGTGGGTTCAGTCTCCTGACCTCCTAGCAGGCAGATCATTCTCTTTCTTCCTCCCCCCAGTGCCACTGTGACCACGGATGCTTCCCTTTTGGGATGGGGGGCATTACCAGGGAAAGACGTTCCAAGGCACATGGTCCTCCTTGGAGACCAAACTGCACATAAATGTACTGGAGGTGAGAACAGTCCTCCTCATACTGCAAGCTGTTCAGGACTGCCTCCCTCTGGGTGGCATTGCAGTTCACATAGACAACATGGCTTTTGTGTGGTACATTAACAAGCAAGGAGGCATATGCACTTATCTGCTGTGTCTCAAGGCCATGAGTGTGTGGGAATGGGCAAAGTCCTCTGGGCGCTTTCTTTTTGCAACACACATTCCCGGCAAGTCCAACATATTGGTGGACAGACTCAGCAGGGGAATCCTGAGTCCTCACGAGTGGCCTCTGAATCCTTCAGTGGTGTAAGAAATCTTCCTTCCCTGTGGTCAGCTGAGCTGCGATCTTATTGCTTCCCCTCACAATCACAAATGCTGCTGGTATTTCACCCTGATTCTCCCTGTTGGGAAGTCCCACAGAGATGCTCTGATTCACGATTGGCCTCCAGGTCCCCATTTATGCTTATCCCAAAAATTCTTCAGAAAGCTCAATGCCTCCAGGCCACCTTGATCCTCATCACCCCTTTTTGACTTTGGCAGGCGTGTTTCCCCTCCTGTGTTCTCATTTGATGTACCCCCTTGGGTACTAGATCCCCTTCTGGATCTGATCTCCAATTCCTCCCAGCTTCCAACCCTCAAACTTCAGACTCTGTCTGACGGTGTGGTTTGTCCACTTCCCATAATCTTGAATCAGTCCAGGCTTTTTTCTCCCTTCAAGAATGTTATTCTGGCCTCTCAGAAGTCATCCACCAGGAAGGTATACGCCGGTAAGTGGAAAAGGTTTTCTTTTTGGGCCAAGCAGCAAAATCTGGACCCTTTCTCTGCTTCCATCCCAGACATCTTACTGTTCTTGTCTTTGCTTTTTCAAGAAGGAGCTAGCTTCTCTACTATCAAAGTGCAGTTGGTGGCTATCTCCAACTTTCATGTTTGCGAGGTATCTACCTTTTCCTCTCGCCTTTGTAAGGCATTTTTGAAGGGTGTTTTTCAGCTCTGGCCTCCTGTCGAGGATCCTTCCCCTCCTTGGGATCTTTCATTTCTGCTACAATCTCTTACACAGACTCCCTTTGAGCCTGCTGCTACGTGACATGAAATTCTTGTCATGGAAGACTGCCTTAATGGTAGCCATAACTTCGGCAAGAAGAGTTTCAGAATTGTAGGCTCTTTCTATCAAACTGCCTTACATGGTATTTCATAAAGACTGAGCGACTCTTTGAACTAATCCTTCCTTCATGCCTAAGATAGCCATGGAAGCAAATCTGAATCGGTCAATTCAGTTGCTGGATGTCCTTCAAGGATGCAACTGCAGTCCTGACATATGGGTTGTCCTGCCTCAGGCAGCCCTTCAGTCGGCCGGATTCCAAAGTCTGGGTCTGGCGTCACCTGATGTCGCCCTTTCCCCAACGTCAGAGTGCCTGGGGTATAAAAACGTCAGCCGACGCCATCTTCTTCAGTCTTTCTTGCCACGTGGCGCCCAAAGCAGAAGCAGTTCGCAAGTGCCAGTTGACCAGCTCCTGTGTTTTCAGCTACTGAAATCTTCAAAAAAGCTAAGTACCCTGTTGGGGACCTTTTCTTGCCTCAGCCGATGTCAGATAAAAGTGAAAAAGTTAATAATTGTTTAACTTGTGGGAAACAAATACCTCATAAGGATTTCCACTCTTACTGCTTACCCTGCCTAGGCCCAGAACACAACGTCTTGGCCTGTGCAGCTTGTGCCTCTTTCAATAATAAACGCACTCTTAGGCATCGGTCAGAGTTTGCACAGGATTTTTTTGGGGAAGATTTCTGTTATAGCATGCCGTCGGAGCTTCCAACAGCACATTTACCTAAAAAACGGAAGGATAAGGACCGACACCCGCAGTCCACGGTCTCGGCCGACACCACGCTTAGGCCTACCGTGCGAGTGTCTCGGTCTCTTCTGAGATGGTTTCGCAACCGCTACAGACCGACGACACCGCTCCACCGGTTACTTCGGTACCGGAGGCAAGCTCGGTGCCGGTTTCTGTGCTCCCCTCTGAGACCGTAGCCCAGGATATTTCTGACACCATTTCAGTGGATAAGACTACTCCAGCATGTGGGGCTGCCAGGCCTCCAGTGTCTATGTCCATTAATGCCTACACACGTGCTAAGGCTGCCAAACAGGCTAAGTCTCTCCCTCCAAGATCTGTTTCTCTGGGATCCACTTCTGGTTCTCAAATTTTAAGTTTAGCTGAGGACCTTATTTCTTTAATTAGGGGTTCACAGCCTCATCCAGATAGAGGCTCTCAGCCGCCTTCTGACAAGAGGCCTAGGGTTGAGCAGGTAGACTCCCAGTCCTCCGATGAGGCCTCAGGTGGTTCTGCACATTCAGACTACCAGGAGGAGGCCTTCCTGGCCTACGAGGATTCTGATGCCGAGGAATCTATTCCCTCTGCTTCTCCTCCTGAGGAGTTTTCCTTTGGGGAAATGCTTCATTCCATGAGGGAACACTTCAAATGGCAAGGCCAAGAATACTCAGATTCTAGGAAAAGGTTAAGGGACTTTTTAAAGCTACCTCAGCGTAGACCCTTAGCTATTCCTCCAGTTTTAAATGTTTTAGATGATGTGTACTTAGAATCTAGTGTTTCCCCTGACTCCCTCCCCCTTGCTCCTGTCAAGCCAGACAGGTACTACAGGGTCCCAGACACACATCAATTTCTGTACAAGGGCCATACTGCTGACCCTGAAACTATTTCTCAGGGGCCTAAAGGGGTTTCCTCCACTACTGCTAAGAACCCACTCCCTTCGGAAAGAGATTCTAGGGCTTTAGAAAGGTGGGGCAAGAAAGTATATACATCTTCCACCCTTTCTATGCGAGCATTAAATTCTCAATTTCATATGATTCAGTATCAGGAATACATGTTGGATGACTTGCAAAAGAAACTGGCTTCCCCTGAACCATTAGATAGAAAGGGATTACAGGAATTGGCTCATAATACTAAGCAGGTTAGCAGCCATTTCCTTCAATGTGGATATGATGCATTGGAAGCTTCATGTAGAGCAGCAATGACAGGTGCGATCATACGCAGACATGCTTGGTTAAAGGAACAAACATTGCCAGACCATGTGAAAATTAAGCTTTTGGACGCACCACTAGAGAAACATAAGCTATTTGGTGCTACTGCACAAGAGGTTTTAAAGGAAATAGAGGAAAAGGCAAAATCAGTGCAAACAGTCAAAGATTTCCTCGAGGTACAGCCTCCAAGATTCAGCAGGAATTGGCCTTCTAAACATTGGTCCTTTCCTGACACAGACAAATTTCAAAGAGGCAAAAACAGACGTGGCAGAGGTAGAGGGCAAACTCGAGGCTCCTACAGAGGACATCAATGGCAGCCTCCGAGCCAGAGAGGTGGGGCAGGACCTTCCACTGCTCTGCCAGGACAATCTCAATGACTTTGACTCCGCCATCCAGGGCTCAATTAGAAGCACCTTTGGGCGGAAAATTATCTTTATTCTCAAAAAATTGGCACAATATTACAAAGGACAAATGGATACTGGAGATAATAGACAAAGGATACAGATTCCATTTTTATACACTGCCAACAAGACATGGCAGGCCAAACCTGCCACCAAATCAAAGGGCTGAGGCACTCAAACAAATAACAAACCTACTTCAAATAAGAACAATAGAAAAGGTTCCTTCTGCAGAACAAGGACAAGGATTTTATTCAAGACTGTTCCTTGTTCCAAGAAAAGAAAACCAATGGAGACCCATTCTGGACTTGTCCGCACTGAATACTTACCTTATTGTGCCAAAATTCAAAATGCTGACTTTACAGCAACTCCTTCCCATGCTGGGCAAGGGGTCTTGTCTGGTAACTCTGGACCTCAAGGAGGCATACTTGCATGTCCCAATCAGACAAAGTTGCAGAAGATACCTCAGATTTCTTGCAGGCTCAGAGCATTATCAATTGTCAGCATTGCCCTTTGGCTTATCTACTGCGCCCAGAGTGTTCACGAAATGCCTGGCATCAGTAATTGCACATTGCAGACTTCAGGGGATACAAATATACCCTTACCTGGACGACTGCCTTATACAAGCGGACAGCCAACAAGCCTTGTTAAAAAACTTGGACTATGTCATTCACCTACTGCAGGCCTTGGGATACACAGTTAATATTCAGAAATCAAGTCTCGTACCATCCCAACAAATACCTTTCTTGGGTGCCACACTGGACACAAACACCCAGATGGCGTTTCTGACAAAAGAAAAACAAAAACAATTACCAGAATACTTCAGAAGATTGGCAACACACACCCAGATGACTGCAAGGAAAATCCTGCAGGCCCTGGGTTTCATGGCATCTTGCATTCTTCTGATTCCACATGCAAGGCTGCATATGAGGAAACTACAATGGTACCTAAAAAGTCTATGGTCTCAGCACAGCCACAGCCTGGAAACATTGATCCCACTCATTCCATGCCTTCAAAAGGAATTTCTGTGGTGGGCTCAAGCAAGCCAGATAAACAAAGGTCTGCCTTTCAGCAAGCCTCATACAAGTCAAACCATAACAACAGACGCCTCAGACCATGGATGGGGGGCGCACATGGAGGGCAGATGCATTCAAGGACAATGGACACAAAAAGAAAAGCACCTGCATATCAACCAAAAAGAAATGCTGGCAGTGATGCATGCAATCAAGACCTTCGAAAAGTTCATGCATCAGGGCCATCTACTAATAAAGACAGACAATACCACAGTTATGTGGTACATAAACAAGCAAGGAGGTACCCATTCCTACCCTCTTTGCAGACTGGCAATGAATCTCTGGGATATTTCCCTACAATTGAAAATAGAGCTACAATCCCAGTTTGTACCAGGGAAGGACAATGTTCTGGCGGACAGCCTAAGCAGAAACATCATGGATCCACACGAATGGATGTTGCATCCAGACATTTTCTTACAAATAGCTCAAGCATGGGGAAGGCCGGATATAGATCTTTTTGCCTCCCACTTCAGTCACCATCTGAAAAAGTTTTGCACAAGGACATACCATCCTCAAGCATGGAAGGTGGACGCTCTCTCCTTCAGTTGGAACTCTCTAACACTATATGCCTTCCCACCTCTTCCTTTGATGACCAAGGTGTTACTAAAGATCAAGACAGAGCAACCGAAAGTCATACTGATAGCTCCAGACTGGCCAAGACAACACTGGTACCCACTGCTACGGAGCTTGACACACACCAATCCGTGGCTCCTTCCTCAATGGCCACTTCTTCTGACACAGCACAATTACAGGACACTACACCCCAGCGTGAAAACATTGAAGCTGACATCTTGGAAGATTCCATGACTATTACTCAGGATACACTTTCCAAAAGGGTAAAAGATATCATCCTGGAGGCGCGCAGACCTTCCACTAGAAAAACATACTCAGCAAAATGGAAGAGATTTCTTATCTGGAACAGCAAAAAGGGTCAAGACCCATCAGTGATGAGCATTCCACAGATCCTGGAATACTTGGCTGAAATGCTCCACAATGGCCTTTCATATTCTTCCATAAAAATACATGCTTCAGCAATATCTGCCAAATATAACACTGATCCGCCTGTATTTTCTCACCCATTGCTAAGACAGTTTCTAAGAGGTATAAAGAACATCAACCCTCCAAGGAAACCACCAGTGCCTGCATGGGACCTCAACTTCATGCTGGAAAAATTAACTCTTCCTCCCTTTGAACCAGCAGCATCTTCAGAGTTGCAATTTCTGTCTTGGAAGACTGCCTTCCTTCTGGCAGTAACCTCAGCAAGAAGAGTCTGAGCTACAGGCCCTTATGGCAATACAACCATTTCTCATTTTTCACCAGGACAGAGTTTCTTTGAGAACCAATCCGTCATTCATGCCAAAGGTGGTATCCAGGGTGTCCCTGAATCAAGCTATTCACCTGCCTACCTTCTTTCCCATCTGCACACCTTGGACATACACAGACAGTTGCGCTACTACTTGGACAGAACAAAGTCTTTCAGAAAATCTGACCAGCTTTTTGTAGCTTTCGCTGCTGGATTGCAGGGAAAAGCAATTTCCAAACAGACAATTTCTAAATGGATTGGAAATTGCATTCGATTCTGCTACTCTTTTCATGGAAAAACTGTGCCAGCTGACATCAGGCCACATTCCACCAGAGCTAAGCCACCTCCACAGCCTTTTTAAGAGGAGTGGCAACAAAGGACATTTTAGAAGCTGCTACATGGAGCTCCGTGCATACATTTTCCAAACATTACAACCTGCCTTTATACTCCAGGTCCAGAGCAGGGTTTGCCTCTGCAGTCCTGCAGGGCATTTTAGCTACACCATCTTTGTCTTAGTGCCTACCACCCCCAGGTTGGCTATGGTATTCAACCCATATGTCAGGACTGCAGTTGCATCCTTGAAGGACATAGTACAGTTTTGTACCTACCATAAATATAGATGTCCGATAGGTATGCAACTGCAGTCAGGTTTTCCCTCCCACCTACTCCTCTGTGGTATACTTTTGGGTTTCTACCCCTCATTTTAGCTACCTGGGGTAATCTTTTATGGTGTATTTGTTTTTATGCTGTTGTACTTGTCTGGAATTTTTCTCTATTTTTCAAAAGTTAGCCTTCCTTAGAGGGCACCTGGCATCTGGGGCAAGAAACACTGAAGAAGATGGCATCGGCTGACGTTTTTATACCCCAGGCACTCTGACGTCGGGGAAAGGATGACATCAGCCGACGCCGGACCCAGACTTTGGAATCCGGCCGACCGTAGGGCTGCCTGAGGCAGGACAACCCATATGTCAGGACTGCAGTTGCATACCTATCGGACATCTACATTTATGGTAGGTACAAAACTGTATTTTTTTCTTCCCTAGCTTTTCTAATAAAGGGGAATATCTTGCACACACTTGACATTCATAGACCATTACAGTTCTACTTGGATAGAACAAAAGGATGTTCATCATGTTACACTGCTGCAGTCATTACACTTGGGTTATCCTGCCGTCAGGCGGTTCCCCATTCGGCCTGAGTTCCAAAGTCTTGGTTCGGCGTCGGTTGCTATCACCTCCTCCCTGACACCAGTGCGGCAGGGGTATATAAGATGCAGCCGACGCCATTTTCTTCAGTCTTTCTTGCCGTGCGGTGCCCAAAGCAAAAGCAGTTAGCAAGTGCCGGTCGGCCGTCTCCTGAGATTTTCATTCCGAATCCAGAACCGAAGTCTTCTACAAAGCTAAGTACCCCGTTGGGGAAACTTTCTCTTGCCTCAGACTGATGTCAGTAAATGTTAATAACTGTATTTCTTGTGGGAAGCAAATACCTCATAAGGATTTCCATTCCTATTGTATCCCATGCTTAGGCCCAGACCACAACGTCACTGGTTGTCAGTTTTGTGCTAGGTTTAACAAGCGCACTATTAAACGTCTGTTTGATTTTGCCCGACATTATTTTGGTAGAAAATTCAATTATACCATGCCGTCGGAACTTCCGACGACCAGAATACACAAAAAGCGCAAAGACAAGGATAGGCATCTGAGGCCTAAAACTGACGACGAAGCCTCTTCTAGGCCAGTCACCGGTTCTCCGGTTTTCAGCGAGGTGCCTTCGCAGCCCTTGATGACCGTTTCTGTAGAACCAAAGGCCGCCTCTGACTCCCACGTGGAGATGGCTGGGCCTTCGGTCGCACAAGCTATTCAGCCTACCAAGACTAACCTTTCAGAGGGATCCGGAGTATCTGAGCAACCCATAGCTTCAGGGGGTGTCTTCAGACACACTCAGTTAAGCATTAAACCCTCAGATAAGTCTAAGCCTCCTTTAAAATCTAAGAAACAAATACAGCATTCTCCAGGGCAGGCCTCCATGCCTAAGAAACAAATGCTCAAAATGGCCGAAGACCTAATCACTCTGATCAGGGAGTCACATCCCCCTCCTGATAAAAGGCCTAGACAGGATGCAGACCAGGTGTCCATCTCTTCTGATTCATCCTCAGACCTAGGATACTCTTTACCCCCTTATGAGGATTCTGATGCTGAGGAATCAATTCCATCAGCCTCACCACCTGAGGACTACTCCTTTGGGGAAACCCCACATACCATGAGGGGAGCATTTCCATTGGGAAGGCCAGGATTACTCAGAATCCAAGAAAAGGCTCAGAGACTTCCTTTTATTACCTCAACACAGACCCCTTGCTATTCCGCCAGTGTTAGATATTGTGGATGATGTGTATACTGAATCCAGCTTAAATCCTGATTCCTTACCTCCAGCCCCTGTTAAACCTGACAGATACTACAGAGTCCCTGACTCACATAAATTTCTGTATAAAAGCCCTGTAGCTGACCCTGAAACTATTTCTCAGGGACCCAAAGGAGTTAAGGCCTCATCAGCCAAGAATCCAGTTCCCTCCGACAGAGATTCCAGAGCATTAGACAGATGGGGAAAGAAAGTATATACGTCTGCACCTTTAGCAATGAGAGCCTTAAATTGCCAGTTTCACATGCTAAAATATCAGCAATTTTTATTGTCTCAGTTAAAACAAAAAATGCTTCCAGAATCAGATCCTCCTAATTTTAAAGAAATGCAGGATTTATTGCCTGTCATTAGAAGACATGCTTGGTTAAATGAAAATACATTACCAGATCATGTTAAAGCAAAATTATTGGATGCACATTTGCAGCAGGATGTCTTATTTGGAGTTGAGGCAGAAGAGGTATTAAAGAAGATGGAGGATAAGGCAAAATCTATGCAAACGGTGAAGGATTTCTTACAGGTTCAGCCTCCTAGATTTAGCAGAAACTGGCAAACTAAGAATTGGTCCTTTCCAGTTACAGACAGACCTCAAAGGGGAAGATACAGACATCCAAGAGGTAGAGGTCAAACACAAGGTCCTTACAGGCCTCGACAATGGGTATCAGGCCAGAAAGAAGGGAAAGACAGGCCCCAATCATATAAAAAGCAGCTTCAATGACTTCCCACTACAGCTGCCAAACAAATCCCTCTTGGCAGCCCCCTTGGGAGGAAACCTGGCACTTTTCTACCACAATTGGCAAATGATCACCAAAGACAAATGGGTTCTCAACATTGTATTTCAAGGTTACACTTTCATACTATGCCACGGTTAAAAGGAATGCCAAATCTGCCACCAAATCAATGGGCAGAGGCTCAAAAACAAATTACAGCACTCCTGGATATGAGAGCTGTTCAACAGGTACCATCACAGGAGCAAGGACAAGGATTTTACTCGACTCTTTCTGGTACCCAGAAAGGGCAAAGCCTGGAGGCCCATTCTGGATCTTTCATCCCTAAACACTTACCTGGATGTTCCGAAATTCAAAATGTTGACACTACAGCAGCTTCTTCCCATGCTGGGCAAGAAAGCTTGGCTCGTGACTTTGGACCTCAGGGAGGCATACCTGCATGTCCCTATCAGACAAAACTACAGAAGTTACCTCAGATTCATAGCTGGTTCAATGCACTACCAATTCTCTGCACTCCCCTTTGGCTAATCTACTGCGCCCAGGGTCTTCACAAAGTGCCTGGCACCAGTAATTGCATTTTTCAGACAGAAAGGAATTCAAATTTATCCATAACTGGACAACTGCCTGATTCAAGCAGAGAGCAAGGACATTCTTCTAAAACATCTGGCGTTTGTAAAAAAGTTATTAAGTTGCCTGGGGTACACAGTAAACGAAAAGAAATCAAAACTGGTGCCCTCACAAGAGATTATATTCCTGGGTGCCAGCTTGAACACAACGGCCCAGATGGCTTATCTCATGCCAGACAGGCAAGGACAACTGTCTCAATACTTTCAATTGATGGCAACAAAGACCCAACTCCCTGCAAGAAAAATTCTGCAGGCCTTGGGTTAAATGGCATCCTGCATACTACTAATTCCATATGCCAGACTGCATATGAGGAAACTACAGTGGTACCTAAAGAATGTATGGTCTCAACACTGTCAAAGTTTGGAAACAGTTATACCACTAATCCCTTGCCTTCAACGGGAATTTCAGTGGTTGGCTCAAGTATGTCACCTCAACAAGGGACAGCCTTTTACACAACCCACAGCCAGGCAAACACTGACAACAGATGCATCGGATTACGCCTGGGGAGCACACATGTCAGGCAAATGTATTCAGGGCACGTGGCCCGCAGAACAAAGGCATCTTCACTTCAATCAAAAAGAGATGCTAGCTGTACAAAATGCCCTTATAGCTTTCAAGGACCTGCTGCATCCAGGACAACTATGGCTAAAGACAGACAACACCACAGTTATGTGGTACATAAACAAGCAATGGGGCACTCATTCGTGTACCCCCTATGCAGACAAGCTATGACCTTGTGGAACACAGCTATAAACCTTCAAGTTCATCTGCAAGCACAATTCCTGCCAGGAGAGAAAAACACACTGGCAGACGACTTAAGCAGAAACATCATGGATCCACACGAATGGGAATTGAATCCACAAATATTCAGAATGATAACACAGAAATGGTGGAGCCCGGACATAGATCTGTTTGCATCCCCAATAAACTGCTAGCTACAAAAATTCTGCACAAGGAGTTACCATCCACAAGCATGGAAAGTGGATGCCCTCTTATTCAGCTGGGAGAACCTACAAGTTTACGCTTCCCCACCACTACCTCTCCTGCCAAAGGTACTCATAAAAGCCAGGCAAGAAGAGCCAAAGATGATCCTGATTGCACCAGACTGGCCACGTCAGCACTGGTACCCAATCTTAAGGAGCTTAGCACAAGAACCACCCTGGATTTTGCCTCAAATCCCACATCTGCTGACTCAGCACAACAATCAAATACTACACAGCCAGCTAAAGACCTTAAACCTAGCTGCATGGAAGATTCCTCAGTCACGCAAGCAATGCCTCTCTCCAAGGCTGTTATGGATGCCATTCTGGAGGCCAGAAGGCCTAGTACCAGGAAAGCCTATTCGGATAAATGGAAGAGATTCTGCGTCTGGAACCAAGCTCACAGCCTTGACCCTCTTGTCCCAAACATTCCTCAGATACTACAAAACTTAACTGAGATGCTGGACAAAGGCCTCTCCTTCTCGTCCAAGATCCACGCCTCTGCCATCTCTGCTCATTACAACACGGATCCACCAATTTTCTCTAATCCTCTGTTAAAGCAATACCTCAGAGGGGCTAAAAACATAAGACCACCCCGTCGAGCACCTACTCCAACTTGGGACCTCAACTTTGTTTTGGAAAAACTAACTTTACCTCCTTTTGAGCCAGCTAACACAGCAGAATTAAAATATATCTCCTGGAAAACTGCTCTGCAACTAGCAATAACATCAGCACGAAGAGTTTCAGAATTACAGGCACTAATGGCAGTGGAACCTTTCCTCATTTTCCACCAGGACAGGGTGTCTTTAAGAACTAACTCTACGTTTATGCCAAAAATGGTATCCAGTGTGGCTCTAAACCAAACTATTCACCTGCCAACCTTTTATGCTAAACCACAGAATAAAGGGGAGAGACTACTGCACTCTCTGGACATTCACAGGCAGTTACGCTTCTACTTGGACAAACCCAAAGCTTTCAGAACATCTGAGCAGTTATTGGTAGCATATGCTGCAGGAGCACAGGGAAAAGCCATTTCAAAACATACTATCTCAAAATGGATAGGACATTGTATATGTTTCTGCTACACATACCATGGAAAACCTGTACCTAGCAGCATTAGATCTCACTCCACCAGGGCAACAGCCACTTCAACTGCCTACCTCAGGGGAGTACCTACCAAGGAAATTTTGGAAGCAGCAACTTGGAGTTCTGTACATACCTTCACCAAGCATTACCATCTGCCTCTATACTCTAAATCCAGAGCTGGCTTCACCACTGCAGTGCTGCAGGGCCTTATAGCCACCCCTAATGCCTTATAGAACCAGCCATGCTAACTCAGCTTTGGGATTCTACCCAAGTGTAATGACTGGAGCAGTGTAACACGATGAACACAGTACGGTTTTGTATCTACCATAAATGTAGATGTTCGAGTGTATACACTGCTGCAGTCCAGGTTGCCCTCCCTCCTTCCCCTCTTACTGGCTGGCATGTACCTATGTCTTCTACCCTTACTACCTATGGGGAGTATTTGCTGGTAGCTGTAAGTTGTTTTTTGCTTTTCTTATGTACGTTTTATTAGCAATTGGAATTGCCTACCTATTTAGAGCACCTGACATCTGGGACAAGAAAACTGAAGAAAATGGCATCTGCTGCATCTTATATACCCCTGCCGCACTGACGTCAGGGAGGAGGCGACAGCAACCGACGCCGGACCAAAACTTTGGAACTCAGGCCGACTGGGGAACCGCCTGACAGCAGGATAACCCAAATGTAATGACTGCAGCAGTGTATACACTCGAACATCTACATTTATGGTAGGTACAAAACTGTACTTTTCCGCAGGTCTGATCAGCTGTTTGTGGCCTTCTCTCTTAACAGAAGAGGTCAGCTGGTCTCCAAAGTTACTATTTCTTGTTGGATTTCAATGTGCATTTCCTTTGCCTATTCTTCTAAAGGCTTATCCTTACCAGGTCCAATCAGAGTTCACTCCACTAGATCAATGGCTACATCAACTTGCCTGTCTGGCCCGTCATTCTGGTGATGAAGTTTGTGCGGCAGCCACCAGCTTGACATTGTCTCCAGGAACAGGGCTTCCTTTGGTACCATATTAATTTGGCATGTCCTTCCATGAGGCTGCCCAGGATTTGGGGTAGCTGGGGACTCTGACCCAAGAGTGAGGAATAGTGACATGGATAACATCAGATAAAGAGTTATGTACTTACCATAACTTGGCATCTGTGTTATCCTATGTCACTGTTCATCACTACCCTCTGTGGGACCTAGAGGAATCGGAGATGTCCTGTCTGGTGGCCAACATCTTTCTTAGCTGCTTTCTGACTTCAGGGCAAACTCGATCAGAGGGGTTAGAGGGCAGCAAGGGATCATGGGAGTGGGAGGAGCTCAAACCTGATCTGCCTGAAGGGAACCAGACATCGGGCAGTGTATAAAAGTCTTATACTACTGTAGGGTACGTGGGACATCATGGTCTATATTACGATGTCGAAAAATAAAAAGAGTGAATGCTGTTTTATCGAACACTAAAAGTCGAAAGCACTGAATGCCGAAGAGACGGAACAGCAAATCCCCCCCCCAGGGAAGAAAAAACGCTAGGCCATTTTTGGGACTTAGCCATTTCCTCCACTGTGATGCAATCTCAGAGTTGGTGAATTTAAGTAATGGGGGGTTTGGGGGGGCACAGCCCCCAACTTTATTTTGTGTTTGGATTTTTTTTTTTTTTTTTGCGGAGCAGCAATTTCTTTCCCTGCGGGAAAAAAATCGCTGTTCTGTGTGT